>NC_068334.1:3979889-4290723 GCF_000147395.1 Oryza glaberrima | reverse complement strand
GTAGCATTCTCAAGCTGAGATAAAGAGCTTTTGCCGCTGATGTGTCATGCTAGGTATCTTTTATTGGCCATTCTGGATTTCTCTCAAGGGATTGAAGACTTTCCTCTATACTGACAGAAGCAGAGAGGCTGGTAAAAGAGAAACTACTGGAATGAAATCAGCTCCGGCGCACTAGCGCGAAAGCGTTAGCACGCGCATCCGTTTTCTTGCTTGATTTTATGCACAATTTTTGAATACTTAAATGTCAGTTGTATATGTACCTGCACGAATCTTTCAAGTAAGCTCTTTCTAGTTCGCTAGCAAGGCATTTTCCGAAGCAGGCAGGGCTAGAGCGAGGGAATTGGCCAATGCTAAGTGATCTCCTCGCCAGCGACTCCCGCGAAGCGAATGAAGGGAAGCTCTTCGAGCTTTCTCCGCCTGCGGCTTATGTAGTGGTCGGCATTCCTACGTGCTCCGACTGATTCCCACAGGAGATTATATGAGGGGTCTTGGAAACTGTCGTGACGCTTTGGTGACGAAGGTCACCGGGGTGACAATGGAAGGATTCCGTGGTAGTCTCTGACTCCCTCCAACTCAATCAATATCAAGAACATGTCGTGAGCATGGGGGTTTGGCCGACTACTAAACTATATTATTTATTTTGGGTTGTTGGTTCAACCCAAAATTTATCTTTTTCGTTCTTAAACGGAATTTTTTTTATTAGCCAAATAATTGCTAAAAAAAGTACGCAGTTGAGCATGGGATTTGGACACATCAGCACCAGTTGTTGAAGTCGAGTATGAGCTTCTATCCAATCGAAAGAAGAAGCAAAGGCTTTTTGGTAAAGTATCCGTTTTTTAGTGGTCCTTGCATTCACTCCTCCAAGGAGGTGGGAATTCATCCATAGTACGCCTATCTATGGAAAAGTTCTTGGAAGATTAGCAAAGCGGAAAAAGACAGAGGGAGGGGGAGCTGCATCTTATTCTCTTCGCGAGAACTTCAGGATCGGAGAAGCATTCGGAAGGGGCGAGGCCTTCATTTCGTTGGCAGAAACAGAAACGATCCAATTATAGTGACAAATCTATCTTTCTTCCGCTTGCATGACATGTTCTCCACCACATTAGTGTCTTCATCGTATAAAGTATCACCAACGTCATCATTCTCTGCAACAAAATCAAGAAATCTACTTAATTCCAATGGAATAAAAGTATATAGGCATTGACAAGGTCTTATACAAGCTAGGTGTGTACATACCAGGAGGCTCGACAAAAGTGTTTTCTTCACTGAAGTGCACATTACCACCCATTGGTGCAACACTTGGTGCATCAATGTCCATACCGTCAGGAATATTGGTGGGTGTTTCGTACGGCATTTTGAGATTCCATCTGGTTTCGCCGTTAGGGTTATATAAAGGATACGCCAATGGGTCATTGCAACCATGGTATGCTTTGATATAGCTAGGTTTCTCGCCTTTGGCACGCACCATCACATGCTTATCAAAAGTTCTCACCGGATCATCCCCTTCTAGCCAGATAGCAGCAACTTGAGATGTTGTAGGCACATTATATCTTCACTGGTCAGGGGTGACATTCTTGTTGAGCTCAATCTTATACTTCGAGCTGCTGCCATTTGGCTCTGGCCGGCAGATGTGCCCCGGGTACAGCCTCAGTATCAAAGTCATCCAGCTCATCCTCGCCAACCTGCTACACGCCTTCTCCTGGAGCCTCCCCGATGGCGTGGCTGCTGGCGAGCTGAGCATGGAGGAGATCTTCGGGCTCACCACGCCACGGAAGATCCCTCTCCTCCCCATCGTCAAGACCAGGCTGCCGGACAATCTCTATGCCGAGCCATATGACGCGCCATGCGTTGCGTGCATGCATGGATGTGCGTCTGTTGGTGCTTAGTTTGATCGAGGTCGTTGTGTCTTCTGCATTAATTCCAGGAAGCTATAGGCTCCAATTCAAGGATATATATAACTCCCTAGTGCGTAGTTGCGATGATTTGCGAATAATAGCACTAGAATGGTTTCGTATTGTAGCACTGCAAGATGCAAGCTCAAAATGTTGTCACCAGCACTATGGATGTATGATGGTATGTCTTATGTTATGGACATATCCAGTCCCTCCACCTTGCTAAATAAAAGGAATTCTATGTTCGCCATAAGTTTGATTATAAAATTTATATTTATGTTTATGTTTATCTATCTATCTATCTTATCTTATCTTAACTAATTAAAAAATCTACACAAATTGCCTTTATCCTTGGGACGTTTATCATGGAGGGGTGTGTGATAATACATGAGGTGCTCCATGAAAAGTGAACCCAAAAGCTGAAAGGGATTATAATGAAAATAGACTTTGAGAAAGCCTATGACAAGGTAAACTGCGACTTTCTGATGGAGGTAATGGTGAGAAGGGGCTTTCCAAACAAGTGGATTAGCTGGATTAAAACCTGTGTGATGGGAGGGAAAGTTTGCATAAATATTAATGGGGAAAGAACTGACTTCATTAGGACTTGGGTCTTAGATAGGGAGACCCCCCTGTCCCCTCTCATTTCTAATCTTGTTAGTGTTGCCTTAGTGCAATGTTTGACACTTCCAAGAGTGAAGGAGTTTAATATGTTGATGATACAGTCCTGTTCATTGCCAATGATGAGAACCGAAATTGTGGCAACAAAATTCATCTTGTACTACTTTGAAGAGATGGCTGGCCTCAAAATCAGTTACCACAAGAGTGAGGTTTTCACTTTTGGGATGGTTATCTCTTTGTCTTAATACTATGAAAGACCAAACCTTTATCATCCTCGTGTTTCTAATTTTATAGGTTTTAAAAGTCACACCAGTTGCTACCCCTTCTTTGTTACCCCATCATTATTTGCTTGCTCGATCTACCACTGCTTCTATTCATTCTCCTTGGAACCTTTAAAAGTTGAACCTTATAGTTTTTAGAGTTTATTGTCTCATTGGGTTTCAATTTTTATAACGTATAGAAGTCTCATCAAGCACTGCCACTATACTCCTCTACAGCCCACCCATTACCTCTTCCCTTCATTGTCATCAGGATTTTAAAAATCGAACAAAATTATCATTTGGATTCAATTTTTACTTTCTTGATGTCCCGCCAAACCGTTAGCTGATTTGCTACTGTACTGTACTTCTCTACGGCTCACCCGTTACCTCCTCTCTTTACTATCATTGAGATTGTAAAATTGAACATGACTATCGTTGGGGTTTATTTTTTACTTTTTAGAAGTCCCGCCAACCGCTGAGACCATGCTGCTTAATGGCCTATCCGTCATCCCTTCTTTTAATCATCATTAGAATTTTATTTATGGTTTTGTTAATAGTTTAGATGTGCCACCAACTGTCACCACTCTAATCTTTTTCATGCATGTTGCTTGGAAGTCCCGCCAAACACTACCACTGCACTCCTCTACAACTCGTCTGTTGCCTCATTTCTTTATTGTCATCAGGATTTTAAAAATCAAATATAATTATCATTTGGATTCATCTTTTACTTTCTAGAAGTCCCACCAAACCATTATCGGCTTTGCAATTGTACTTCTCTACTGCTCGTCCGCTGCCTCCCCTATTTATTGTCATTGAGATTTTAAAACTGGATACGATTATCATTGGGGTTAGTTTTTTACCTTTTGAATGTCCCGCCAACCGATGTGATTGTGCTGCTTAACGGTCTGTCCACCGTCCCTCCTATTAATCGTTGTTGGAATTCTATTTAGGATTTTTTAATAGTTTGTAGATTTCACGTCATCTGTCACCACTCTACTCCTTTAGAGGCCTGTTGCTTCTTCCATCTTTATTGTCATTTGTCATCGTTGTGTTCTAAATAAATATTTTTTTCAAAATTTTGTATTTTTTATTCCGATATATTTTATTTATAAATTATATTCGTACTTGAACTTTTATAATTGTTTTTTTATTTTTTGAATTTTTTATTTTTATTCAGAATTTTAATTAATCTCGTCGTGGGTTCTAGATGGTCTCTTCTTTCAATAGTCTTTATTTTTCTATTAGCAATTTTATTTATTTATAAATTGTATTCCTAGTTAAAATGTCATTTTCCTTTTTCTAATTTCAATTTGTTTTTTATTTCCAATTTTACTTGATCTCGTACTGTGTTTTATACGGACTATTATTTTTATATTTCTTATTTTCTTTTCCAGTTTATGTTGTTTCAAAATGGTATTCGTACTTGAACTCTATTTTTTATTTTTCTAATTACAGATTTTATTTTATTTTTTATTCTGAATTCTAATTAATCTCGCATTGGTTTCTTCTATGGACTCTTCTTTTAATGTTGGTTATTTTTAATTCTGAATTACCGTTATTTTCAAATTATATTCGTACTTGAACTCTTCGTTTTTTTTCTAATTTCGTATTTTAGTTATTTTTTTATTCTAAAATTTAATTAATCTCATATTTTGTTAATTATTATCTGGACTCTTATTTTAAATTCCAAATATAAGTTATTTTTAAATTTTATTTCTACTTTAACTTTTTTTCTTTTTTCTAATTTCTTCTTTTATTTTATTTTTATTCCAAATTTTAATTAATCTTGTATTGGATTCTTATATGGACTCTTCTTTCACTATTGCTTATTTTTAATTCTAAATTTCAATTATTTTTAAATTGTATTCCTACTTGATTCTTCTTTCATTTTTCTCCGATTAATGTGGAAATTTCTAGCCCCAAGTAAACGTGATACTTCCTTTCAAAGCTGTTATAATAATATAATAGATAAATATCATTACTATTCGCGATATCGGTTGGATGCCACTGAAATTTTTCAAAATTGAAACCGTGCCATCACCGTCACATTTTAAATCCTTCCGACTTCTTCCTTCTTCCTTCTCTTCTCCTCTCCTGCCTTCTCTTCGTCTCTTCTCCTCCCTATAGTTCGGTCATGCCTGCTGGTCCTCGATGAACGGCCGCCATGCCTACTGCTCCTCCCCCCACTGCCCTGGTGCGCTCACCGGCCGATGCCGTCACCATGTTCAACTCCTCCTCATGCGAGCTCCGGGGAGGTCGAATCCAGGCGTGCGTGCTCCCTGGCCGGCATCATTGCCAGTGCCATCTGCACCACTTGCTCCTTGTGCGAGCTCTAGGGAAGCCATATCCAAGCGTCACCGCCATATTCTCTTCACCTCCTCCTCCTCGTGTGAGCTCCAGGGAGGCCAGATTCAGGCGCGCGTGCTCCCCGGCCGACATCACCGCCATCTTCACCACCTCCTCCTTGCGCGAGCTCTGGGGAGGTCAGATCCAAGCGTCGCATAATCACCTCCTCCTCGTGCTAGCTCCGAGGAGGCCGCATCTAGCCTCCACCGTCATCAGCCGAATCCAGGCGCTACTACCATCTTCACCTCCTACTCCTTACTGTGGTTGGAGAGGTGATGGTGGTCTCCACTGTCGTCACTTGCTGCTCTGCCTTCGTGATCTTCACGGGTGCCAGTTATTGCCGTCATCGATTGTTGCTCCGCCGTCCCCGACGCCATCCTCACCGCGCCATCCTTCTCTATCATTGACTTTCCTCGCTCCTTAGGCTTTGGCACTGGCGGCCTCGCCTACTTCGTCGGAGCTCGCTGGTCGGCCTCTGACCTCTCTCGCTCCATGGGCTTTGGCGCCGCCAGCCTCGCCCGCTCCACCGGAGCTCACTGCCTGGCCTCTTTGTAGACGACCGCTTGATGGGGAGAAGAAGGAAGAAGATAGAAGGGGTGGAAAATATGACAGTAATGGCACGGTTTTAATTTTGCAAAATTTCAGTGGCACTCAGCTGATATCATGAATAGTAATGATATTTTTCTAAAGCTATTTAACACCAATCATCTCTCATCATGTCTTATGTGTTGTGTAAAACCAAATCTCATACATGATCTAGTTATTTTGGTTTTTCTTAGTAAATCTCTTACTATACATATGTATGTCACAGCTCAGTTGATTTAAAAAGGGATCCTAGGGAATCATCGGGCATGCCATGGAAGTCTTGCTTTTCTACCTGTACGTCAAATAATGGAGTAGCATTTATCCCGTGCATAAGTATTATTTCACGGCTTAATGACTACTAGTGTACTGTGTCCATGAGGAAAATGCAAAGGAAATATATAAGGCCAAGCATGTTGATCATGCATGATGTGCCGCAGCTGGCAGCTGGCCAGCGATGGTGATGCCCTAGCTTCCTGTCCTCCTACGTACGTACGTCTCCATGGACGGATGGACCATGCGTATAACCCCTCTCCCATTATATATCGACGACATTTTTTTTCAAATGGTATCTTTTAAAGTATTTGGTTGGAATTTGGAAGATAAATATATAAAGGGGGCATCCGATCAGTAGAAAAATATTTTTTCTAGACGGGCCAAAAAAGGTTTTCGTGTGCGGACCTTCGGCCCCGTCTGCTCGGAAGGGTCTGCGAAAATCCAATTTTTCCATGAGCATGGCGCATCCACTCACGAAAAATGTGCGGGTGCATATTTCGACCGCACGCGAAAACAAAAATCCGAAAAAAAACCACAAAAATCGAGCGTGTCTGCCGCTGTCGTCCGCCGCCGGGGTCCTCCCGCAACTGCCGCCGCAATCCACCTCCTGCTGCTGCCACCTGCTGCTGTCGTCCACCGCTGCCGCCGCTGGGCTCCTCACGCCGCCGCGTGTGACATTCCGGGCCAATTAGGATGAGACATGTGTGGAGCTTTATGCGCATGTTTAGTTCCATTTTACTAGTTTAGCAAAGCTGAAACCAACTTATAAGGCTTCTTCCCTCTAACTATATCACTCTTGAGTTAACTCTTTTATATGAAGCGATGACAAAAGTGTAAGTGGAGTAGTATGTGTAAGTGGGTCTGCCCATCGGTTGGGCTGGGCTACACGATCCTGAAGGGAGGGCTGTTTCAAATGGTATTAGAGCCGACCCTCGTGGTTGCACGTACGGGTCAGTGTACGGTCATATGGCGCATGGCGCATGTGGGCTTTGTGTGAGGTACATGGCATGGCATATAGCACTAGCACTGGACGTACGAACGTGTGCTAAGAGGGGGTGAGTTGGACCGACGGGGACGTCGGGACCTTTGAGGAGGTGTGTATGGTCCCTGGGAGCAGTGTACGCATATTTAGTACCACATTGTTAGTTTAGTAAGGGTGAAACCAACTTGTAAGGCATCTTCCCTCCAACCATACCGCCACCGTTCTCCTTCCGCTAGCACGTATGGCTCCTCCCGCCACCGCCGCTGGATATGTGTGGAGGACGGCCGTCGCCACACGCCCAACACAGCGCGCCCAACGTCGCCTTCACCACGCTCATGCTGGCCGCTTATGAGGCCTATATGGAAATAGCTCTAGTTTTTATACGGCTCCCTAAGAGGGCAGTCTGCGAAGATATATTTTCACGTGTGGGTCTCTTAAGGAGTCATAGCGAAAATAGGAGAACGAATTTTTCCTGACGCAGATATTTATGATTCATCTGCAACATGCTTATACAAGAAAATTATTTGTGTATCACTGTCCCCTTAGCGATGAGAATCCATTGCTATCTTAATTCCTAACCACCCCCTCCAAAAAAAAAAAATACATACTCTTTTCGCCCCCAAAACAACTTTATTTTTTAACATCTAAATATATTATTATCTACTAAAACTCTATTAAACTTCCTACAAATGCTCCTAAACCGTCACGTGGCGTCCTACAAACACTCCTAGGCTGCCACGTGGCATTATCAAATCTCACCATCGATTTTCATTTAAATTGGTGGCCCATCATTTTACACCATTGGATTAGATCTATTATTGAAAAAATTTAACTTTCTCTTTATATGATTTAAGCGCTACTACTATTGGTTTATACGATGTCTTCTCCCGTACGTACGTAGTACAAAAACAAAACAATAGTTTACGTACTGTTCGCTGGAAAGAAAAGAAAAAACCATACGCATATGCATAAAAAAGATGACAAAAAATACATCATAAAAATCGATGATCTTTATATAAAATATGGTTTTCTAAAATATATTACATCACAAATATAAATATATATAGTTAAACTAAGATCTATAATAATAATATAAAATATCCAATCAATGTTCCTTAACCATCTTCTAAATTATTTTTAAATTATATATCTAATTTATGATTTCGTTATTTTTCTTTAATTAAATTATAAGAATTATATGGTGGTCCTAAATATATCACGACACATGAGGATGATATATAATAGTTTGTTTTTTTTATAATCTATTATATACTAAAACGCCATTAAACATCCTTAAAACGCTCTCAAACCGTTGTACAGCTTTCTACAAACACTCGCATCTCACCATGTGTCACTCTAGCAAATTATAATACAAACAAAACATCTAGTCATCGATTTTCACTAATATACGGTACACCCATATTTTCTATCCTCGGATTTTACTTAAAGAAAAAAAAAGAAAGGCCCACACCCCACCGCTACCATTCATTACGTTACATTAGGTATATATACGTAGTTACGTATCATAATCCCTGCCCTCACCCTAATACATGAGGGCAACATGCCCTCCTATTTTCAAGCATTTTCTTAATTAATATTGGAAAACGTACTTTGTAATAAATTATTTTAAACAACTATATCATATAAATAGCTTTTTTTTATCCGTGCACAGGATGAGATTATTTACAATAAAATTTAGAATTCAATACCTAAATTAACTACATTTTGAAAGTAAAATAAATGTATTTCTTTGGGTCATATAATGCTAGAGACTACCTATTGGTCACTCGATACATATTTAGAAAAATCACATAGATTTTTAAACCATATGAGTGGCAACATTTAGCTTATATTAGTAAATACAACACCCGACACATTTTATAATAGGTCTAAAATTATATCTATATTTTAAAAATAGATAAGTAAAGACTAGGACCCGTTGGAATATGTCTCAGAAAAAAAAATATCCATCTCTCGTCCTGCTGTACATATACCTCCTCTAATCCTCTCGCTTTATATTTTTTAACTAACAACCTAATATTAAAAAAACATAGCTAAATGGCTTATAATTTCTAAAATTATATTTGGTTTTTAATTTGTTTTAACTATTTTTTTATTTACAGTTAATTAAATAATTCAATATCCATTATAGTTGTATTTTACTATATAAAAATTAAAATACTCCTTTGCAGGGCAACTGAATGAAAATGAAAAATTATAACAGAATGAAAACATGTATTTTTTTCATATTAAACAATCTACGCAATAAAAACCAATTAAACACCTTTAGAGCACACTTAAGTCGCCATATGTCACATTTTAGATTATAAAATATTTCAATTAAATCGATAGACCCGTTATTTTCAACCATTAGATTTAATTTACAAAAAATCTTACGCCACCACATGTCATGACCTGAAAATCATAAATAATCTTAGAAATTTTGAGAAAAAATTAAACCTTTCATCATTGATTTTAAGTTACATTATTTGGAGAAGTTATAAAAATAAATTGCATCTACCGCCTCGCCCCCTTCGCATGCGCGCAGACCACTGCCAATCCCATCCCTATTTTTGGGTAGGACTAAAATAAAAGAGAAATAATCAATATGTTAAAACAACCAGAATTTTTAAGTTACATGTCTAATTTCTAATATAATTGTTGCTCTGTTTATAATTAAACTAGGAATTTAAGATCCGTATCCTTATATTTTCCTATATACAAAATATGACATTCGACCACATTCAGCCTGCGTGCTTTGCATACCATTCAAATATGATTGAAATACCTTAAACAAATTGGCTGCACATATTACATCACTATACATCATTCTGCAAACATGTATAGCTAAATCAAGTCAATAGTTATCCAAACAAAAATTACAAAGTGAACTATGAAACATTTTTTTATTAAGGAAGAACACCCCTGCCCTTTTACATGTCATTTGAATTGCTGTAAAAGAATTACGAAATAATCCAATACAGGTTGCATCATCATATATATGTTGTTTGTCAAACATGCATAGCTAAATTAGATATACATTATCTAAGAAAATACAACTAACTAAAATATGAAATCCAAACCACCCAATGCATACAAAATCCAATGGCTTTAGTTAGAGAAAATCCGATTACTTCATGATTTTTTTAAAAAAATATGCTAAAATAATCCAAGCAAGCTAAATGATCTATCGTATATTTGCTTTAAACTATGTTACTATCTAATTGACTTTAGATGGTGCTTAATGCACTTTTAGTATATCATTGATATATGTTCAAGCGTGTTGTTCTAGCGCCTTCTAAGCATTTCAGGTAACTCCGTTTATTTTCTTTGTGCAGAGACCATTCAAAAGGTGAATCATCCCTATATATGAACATTAATCGTCTGCAAATATATTTTTATTGTATATATATATATACTTAAATGATTAACTTTGGAGTCCATTTAGATTTCACGATATAACAAGACATGGAAATAAGAGTAACTAAGCTTGACCAAAAATGTGATCACAACTATGATGAATCACAAGGCAACCTCCGTAGGTGCAATGACCACATCTCAACACGGTGACTAGGAGGTGCATAAAGCCATATAGCGGGGGAAAAGGAACAATGAATTTAGCTAACTCTTACATTTTCATCACACAGGGCCCAAAGCATTCAACAAAAAAAGAAAAAATACAACTTGCTTTTAATTTAATAAACATGTTTTCTAAACAAATTAGGTCTAACTCCTTTTTAGATAATGATGAAGATTATATATAATTGCTTATACAAATTAATTAAATACTATATAGTATATAGCATAGAGAAATTATTAAAGTGATGCAACGATGAATATTTGCTGAGGGAATGCACTTCCAAAACATGGCGGAGGCTATCTGATTAATATGATCCGTTTTCAAATGCAGTGCACAATGCTTGCCCGCGCGAATGCATGGGCTACCTTCCTAGTTATATCAAATTTATGCTTAGATATATAGGGAAAAGAGTTTATGCTTAGATATCTTGAGAAACAAATACGTACGTTGGAGATAGTGGGGTGTTCCAGGCAAATGAAGCTGGTGCTTCACACTTTTGGAGAGGGATTTTAAGTATCAGAAAATGATTTGTCCTAGGGGCTGAATGGAAATTAGTATCAGGTAAACACATTTCTCGGGGAAGATGTTTGGTTAGGTAGAGAATTAAATTTGAAAATATATTGTTTGTTTGTTCTTTTCTTAAGAATATTCAGAATGTAATTTATTTGATAGAAATATAATGTTATCTCGCACAACTGTTACGCGAAAATGTCTATACGGACGGTCTCGCACGATCAAGGCGTGAGACCGTGCAGTGTCGTTCGGAGAGGCTGCTAGACTGAGCGGTCCATGTCATATATGGCCGCTTCCATTTGATTAATTATTTGCTAATCAGGGTAATTAATCCCTAATTACATGGACGTTCGCTGTCGCTGATTCTATATGCGAGACCGATCAGTCTTGTTGTCCTGTTCTGCGAGCCGTGCGGTCTCGTCTGTCCCAGCGCGATATGGCTTGCATCATCTTTTTCGCTCAATAGTCTAGTGAGATTGATGGTATATTTGTGACATGCATCCTAAATACTTCCTCTGTTTTATATTATAAGACTTTCTAGCATTACCTATATTCATATATATATATATATATGTCTAGATTCATTAACATATATATGAATATGGGCAATGCTAGAAAGTCTTATAATACGAAATACAGCAAGTATTTATGTGAACAGTATATTTTTAAATTTAATTCGGTAGGTATGAGATCTGTAACCAGCAGAAAGTCATCGTTGCAGGGAAATTGGAAAATGGCCTGAGCTACCTAACGTTCAGACGAGCTAATTTTGGTTCCCTAGAGAGAGCTGTCTGGGAGGAGTCAGGGTCACAGTGACTTCAGTAACATTCTACGATAATCATAAGTCTAAATCTTTATAGAAGCGAATTTTTTATTGAGTTATTTGTGAGGCTACGCTCCCAATTTAAATGAGGTTATTTGTCGGTTCAAGTTCTGATTTAAAATGTTACAAATATCTGGTTGGATATAGATGCCGGGTAAAAAATACATTTCTCTAAAAAAAATCTATCTACTTTTTATAAAAGCAGGGCCAAGAGCCTTCTCTCTAAAAAAATATTATATCAAAATAAGCTTATATTATAAGTAACTACTGTATTAGAGTTTGTAAAAGTCAGAACAAATATATTATGGCTAGCTACAGTGAAAGACATTTACACTGGAGTTGGATAACGTGAAAGGCATATATTCTAACCATTTCGTTTTTTATTAGTATGCGGGAAATTCATGAAAAATGAAGATATTTTTGGATGGAGGTACTACAACCCATTCTAACCCTTATAAATTTTCATAGCGCTGCAACATCGATCTATATACCCATTACAGCACTTACCAATAAGCAATGGAGTTACTACCATCATGGGCAACTTTCTTTGCCGTCATGGTCGCCACCGTTGTCTTCGCCTTCTTCCTCCAGGCCGTTCTGCTCCGCCGCCGCGGAGCTTACAAGCTCCCTCCCGGACCAAAGCCATGGCCGATCATCGGCAACCTGAACCTCATCGGCGCGCTGCCGCACCGCTCCATCCACGAGATATCCAAGCGCCATGGCCCCATCGTGCAGCTCTGGTTCGGCTCCTGCCCCGTCGTCGTCGGCTCCTCCGTCGAGATGGCCAAGCTCTTCCTCAAGACTAACGACGCGGTGTTCGCCGACCGACCCAGGACCGCCGCCGGCAAGTACACTGCCTACGACTGCGCCGACATCGTCTGGTCGCCCTATGGCGCCTACTGGCGCCAGGCGCGCAAGATGTGCGTCGCCGAGCTCTTCAGCGCCAGGCGGCTCGAGTCGCTCGAGCACATCCGCCACGAGGAGGTGCGCGCGCTGCTGCGTGACCTGCACAGCGCCGGCGTGGCGGGGAACGCCGTGCAGCTCGGGGACCACCTGTCCATGGCGACGCTCGGCGTGATCTCGCGCATGGTGCTCGGAAAGAAGTACGTCGAGAAGCAACCGGCCGGAGCCGAAACGGCGTCGTCGCCGCCGACGACTCCGGAGGAGTTCAAGTGGATGATGGATGAGCTGTTCCTGATGAGCGGCGTGCTCAACATCGGTGACTTCATCCCATGGCTGGGTTGGCTGGACCTGCAGGGGTACGTCAGGAGGATGAAGAAGGTGAACAGGTTAATGCACCGGTTCCTGGACCGTGTCCTTGACGAGCACGACGAGCGGCGGCGGTTACAGGGGGATGGCTTTGTGGCCAGGGACATGGTGGACGTTCTCCTGCAGCTCGCCGATGACCCTAATCTCGACGTCCAGCTTACCCGGAATGGTGTCAAGGGTATTACCCAGGTAATTCATCATGCTCTGAGACCTCAGTAACAACACAAGGTTTTGAAATCTCAGTACGACCGAATTTTATATTGGGTTGTTTAAGGCTGCATATGTCTAGATATATCCGGTTGGATATAGAAACCAGGTAAAAAATATCCTTCTCTGAAAAAAAAAGTAATACATCAACCATATTCATATATTATCGAGGTTTTCTTTCCCTATTTTATGTCTTGGCAATTGAAATTTTGTTCACTCCTATTCCATAATTTAGTACGGAATACAATATACCTTATCAATACTTATCTGGATAGGGATTTTTCTAAATTGAACTAACGTGTGAAAAAAAAACCCGCAAAATCTAAATCGAGAGACATCTCGTTTTAGTGCTAACAAGTGACGTCATCAGATGTTGTCCAAATATATTACTTGTCTATCAAGTAAGTATAAAATATGTTCCTACCACCTTTGCTCCAAATAAATTTTTCTCTTAATTTAGTCATCCGAACTACGATCCAAATACACTATTGTCTCCGTAACAATTAAATATTTACAACAAGATCTTACATGATTATATTTTAATGAAAAAATACAAATTAATTTTAGATTTTACTAAACTACATCTTAGATATATGTAAGTAAATTTAATAAGGCCTAAAAGAAATTTATATATATTATAGCAGTAACTTAAGAAAAAGAAAATAACTTGTCACGGCATTATAAGTAAATCAGTTGTGGGGTAACACATCAATTAAATCTAATTTCTAGATAGACTTATGTTTTTACCCCACAACATATTTACTTTTAATGCGATAACAAGTTACTTTCCTTTTCTTCTAAGTTACTTATATAATATATGTAAATTACTTTCAGGCTTTATTGAATTTACTTTTATGACTAAGAAGCAATTTAATAAAATCTAAAAATAATTTAGATAAATTATAAAAGTAATTTATATTTTTTCAGAAAAAATATAATCATGAAATCGGATCGTAAATCGGATGAGTAATTTAAGAGAAAATTCTATAAGAACAAAAAAAAAAGCATGCACTTTTGGGTCTACTAGACTACTAGTAGCAATTGGATATGAGATTAAGGTCGCTGGTTACGACAATCCAGCGTACGGTCTCGTCGTAGTCACGTCAAAAAAAAATATAATAGTGTTCACAGCTTGAAATTTTCCCTCTGTGCAAGTCGAATTTAACTTTTCTTTCTAATAAATATAGTAATTTTGTATTGTCTAATTTTTATCCTATTTTTTGATATAATTATTAGGACGACATTTTGATACAGTGCACCGTTTGGCATATATGCCTTGTGCAGAACCTTGTCACCGGTGGCGCGGACACCAGTGCAGTGACCGTGGAATGGGCCATGTCAGAGGTCCTGAAGAATCCGGCGATCCTTGCCAAGGCCACCAAGGAGCTAGACAACGTCGTCGGCAGTGGCCGCTTGGTGACAGAGAGCGACATCCCGCACCTCCCCTACGTCGACGCCATCATGAAGGAGACGATGCGGATGCACCCGGTGGCGCCGCTGCTGATACCCCGGATGTCCCGCGAGGACGCCACCGTCGCCGGCTACGACGTCCCCGCCGGCACGCGCGTGCTCATCAACACGTGGACCATCAGCCGCGACCCGTCGCTGTGGGACTCGCCGGAGGAGTTCCGGCCGGAGCGGTTCGTGGGAAGCGGGATCGACGTCAAGGGGCGAGACTTCGAGCTTCTGCCGTTCGGCACCGGCCGGCGGATGTGCCCCGGGTACAGCCTCGGTCTCAAGGTCATCCAGCTCGCCCTCGCCAACCTGCTGCACGCCTTCTCCTGGAACCTCCCCGACGGCATCGCCGCCGGCGAGCTGAGCATGGAGGAGATCTTCGGGCTCACCATGCCGCGGAAGATCCCTCTCCTCGCCGTTGTCAAGCCCAGGCTGCCGGACCATCTCTATGCCGAGCCATGATGCATGACGCACCATGCGTCGATGTGGGCGTGCATGCATGCGCGTCTTCTGCATTCGACGAAGCTATAGGCTCCAGTTCAAGAATATAAAACTCCCTAATGCGTCGAATAATAGAACTAGGGTGGTTTAAATAATCGTACAGTAGCTCTGCAAGATATGCAAGCTCAAAATGTTATCACCTGCACTATAGACGTATGATGGTAAGTCATTTGTTGAGACGGATATGTCCAGTCCATCAACGGCTCCATCCTAAATAAAGGAATTTTATGTTTGCCACAAGTCGATGATCAAATTTATTTTTATGTTTATTTTATTCTTTATCTTTATCTTTACGGATTAGATACCTACTTAAAATATCCGTAAAGTTTTGCCAAAATTTTGACAATTCACTGCTAGAGAAAGGGGGTTTTACTCCCGATTGGTAACCCCAATATTCCCGGTATGCAACCGGCACCATGAATCCGGGAGGTGAAATAACCGGGATTAAAGTTCCGGTTAGTATTACCAATCGAGACTAAAGATGGAGCCAAGCCAGGTCCGGTTGCCATTTTTTTCTTTTCTTTCATTGTTTTTAACATTGAAAATTGATTTCACTCCATCCCAAAATAATCCCCAAATTGTGAAATCCCAAATCGATCCTCACAAATCACAGAACAAAAAGATCATCTCCAAATCCTCAAATCGATCATCTCCACACACACATCACAAATTCATAAAAAAAATTACACCACAAGTTCTAAAAATATCATCACAAATACATCACATATTCACATCGCACACAAATCAAATACATCACAAATTAATCACAAATCAAATCTGCATTTGAATCACAAATTCTAAAAAAATAACTCAGATCCAACCGAGGCGTAGGCCGCTGGCCACCGGCCACCACCGCGCAGGCCGCCGCCCGCCGCGCCTCCCTCTGTCACCGGCCTCGCTAGCTCCATTGCGTGCTCGCTCACTTGAGAGGATAAGTAAGAGGAAAAGAACGAAAGGAAATGGAGAAGATAAGAAAAGAGTGCAGGAGGATAAGGGTAGAGGTGGTTGGAGGATAAGTGCTAGGGATTATATATTATCTGCCAATTTTAAGTCCCGGTTGGTGTTTCCAACCGGAATAAAACGGGTAGGAGGGCGGACACTTTTTCAACCGGGACTGAAAATGATATGTAGTCCCAGTTGGTGTTATCAACCGGGACTAAAGATCATAAAATGGTTGTAGGCTTTTCAACCGGGGTAAAGATGATTTTTAGTCCTGATTCTTTTTGTAACCGGGACTATTGTGATTTTCGGTTGACCCAACAAAGATTAGTTCTCCAGTAGTGATTTGACCCTTTTAGAAAACTTATTTGAAGAATAGTCCATGTCAAAAACATATTGCAAAAATAGACCAAAACCTTAGCGCCTGTGGTATTGGCGCTCAATCCAATGATATGATGTATAGTGGCTACTCGGATAGGTTTTTAGCGCCAAAATATGTGGCGCTAAGACATTATAACTCAGCGCTAAACCCATTAGCGCTGAGGTTTTGGTATATTTTTGTAATAAATTTTTGACATGGTCTTTTCTTCAAATAAGTTTTTTAAAAGGTCAAATTGCCAAAATTTATCCGTCGACTACTCCAGCGTGTTGCTCCTCGCGGGCGCGTCTGTTCGGGAGTCCGGATCCTGTATGCTCAGATTGTACTCCCCTCCCGGCTCATTGCTCCCGTACATCCGATACTGCCCCAATCGGACAATGTACACATCCATAGAAGGCCAAAAGGCCTGGGGCCGGACGGCCCAGCCCTAGTACAACACGGCTTAACTGGGTCAGTCCTGTGCAGGCCCGACCCAACCGTTGGGTTGTCACTACTACAGAATAGATTTTCCTGGACGCCCCCGCCTTTTGTTTCCATACGGTTCGTAAGTGAAACCGTAAGGAAAAATAGGGGACAGGCTCCAGGCTGTCGCCCGCACGTGCAGATCCGGCGGAGGGGGGTTTGGGGGCAGTGGATCCGGCGGCGCTCGCCCCATCCCCTCCTTCCCCTTGCAGATCCGTGGGAGGGGCGGTGGATCGGGCGGCACGAGGCGGGAGGAGAGCACGCGGCGGCCACGGGTGACAGCGGCGGCGGCGCGCCCCCCCCCCCCTCCCTTCCCGTGCAAATTCGGCGAAGGGGGGGCTTGGGAGTGGCGGATCCAGCGGCGCCCGCCCCCTTCCCTCCTTCCCCTTGCATATCCGGGGGGAGGGGGCGGCGGATCCGGCGGCGCGCGGCGGGAGGAGAGCACGCGGCGGCGGCGGCGGCCGCAGGCGACAGCGGCGGCGGAGCGCGCCCCCTCCCCTTCCTCCCTCCCCGTGCAGATTCGGCGGAGGGGAGGCTTGGGGGCCGCGGATCCGGCGGCGCCTGCCCCCTCCCCTCCTTCCCCTTGCAGATTCGGGGGAGGTGGCACGAGTCGGCCGGCGCCGCGCGGCTCTCCTCTCCTCCCTTGTAAATCCGGCGGAGGGTAAGGGGACCGGCGGAGCGGTGGCATGCGTCGGCAACCGGTGACCGGATCTATCTCTCCCCCTCCTCTCTTTGTTTCTTGTGTTTTTTGTGTGTGATTTGTTCATGTGAGATGTGTTCATGTGATGTGTTCTTGTTGATGTGTGATGTCTTCTCTTGATGTGTTCGGCAGCGGGCGACCGCGAGGGCGACGGCGGCGGCGGCCGACCGCGAGGGTGACGGCGGCGGGCCTCGGCTAGGCAGCGGCAGATTAGGGTTAGGGTTAGGGTTTCTTTTTTCTTTTTTTGTTAATCGGTTTTCCCAGACGACTGGGTGCATGCGGGCCGCCCACCCGCATGCGAAAATTGGCTAGCCCGCACGGAAAAATTGGTGTTGTAGTAGTGTGTGCATGGTCCTCTACCTCGACAAGGTGGACTGGCCCAGCACGGCAAGGTCCAATGATCAGGGAGGCAAAATAGACTTATTTCAGCCAATAAGCATGGCCCAAAGAAATGAGGGACACATTATAGACTTTTTCCAGCCATGCAAGCTAAATAGATTTATTCTAAGGAGGAGCACGGTGGGTTTTTGTGCCTAGGCCGCTGATGCAGCCCGTGGGCAGGCACTACCCGGCCCAGTAGGTTGCATCGTGCCAGCCTGACTATTCTCAGGCTCAGGCCTGGTCATGGCCAAGCCAGGCCAGGCCGACCGGCCCATTTGGCCATCTATATACACATCCTCAAACTCATGTCCTGCTATGCTGCCCTCGAGTCTGCGCTAGGATAAAGTCATGGATGCCATAATTGTTGAAATGCACGCAGCTAAGTTGTAATGCTCTACTTTATTTCTTTTGCATCAATCGTTCTTATCTTTAACTGGTTAGATTGGCAAATTTTGAGCCTTTTGGAGAGTTTAGTTTTCCTAGCTGTTAGACGATCGGTACTCCTAGCGGCTCACCCACTAGGCCACTAGACACGCTTCACATCTAACTTCCGTTGTCATAGCCTTAGCTCCTCAAGCGAGGAGGAGTGGCACCCCTTTTTTGGGATTCGGCCAGGGAGCGGGTGCGCGGAAACGAGGTGATAATCGTGCGAAGCATAGGGATAGGCAGTTTAGACAGGTTCAGGCCGCTTCAATGTTCTTGCTCTATATGATGAAGCTTACAATTAGTTCTTAGTGTTTATATAAGTAGGAGAGGATGAACCCTTCAGTGTTATGAGGCTAGAATCTAACTTACCTCCTCTCTTTTTTAAGTGGCCTTTGGTCTTTCCTTTATAGTTGCAAGGGGATATCACAATGATCGGTTTCTTACAAATGGGCCTCAACATAGGGGTTAGGTATATGTTGGTCGTGGTTCTTCTTGGTGAGTGGGCCTGGTCGTCAAGCCTAGATGGAACGGAGACCTTGCCGACCCGCCGCGTGTCCTGAGCATGCTAGCAAAGCTTGGAGTAGAAGCCTGAAACACGGTTGACGCCCGTGGGCCCACCTATCAGCCACGGATAAGAGAAACTGCGAGATGGTTGTGGCTCCAGTCTCGCGGCACGGCAGTCAATCATACTGCCTGACAGTCCACGCTTATCCACACAGGGGTGGTGAAAGCCTATCGCGAGGCTGGTGTGCATTGTCTTGTCACGTGTTGTTCAGGCGGCGTGCCGAGTTGGTATATGTCGCCTCACATTAAATGTAAGGCTTGGTGGGGTCCATGCACTGCTGCTCCCCTGAGTACTCGGGAGCAGAAGGCGGATGTGCCCCAAGCATGGCATAGTGGGACCGTGCAGATGTGTCCTGAACACAGCCCGTAGAGGGCATGCTCAGGAGCTGGCTGTAGATGTGCCCCGAGCATAGCCCGCAGGTGGCTGCGCTTGGGGTGGCTTTGCTTCTGAGCATAGCCCCCTACCTGCAACCAGCGAAACCCTAGCTCCCAAGTTGATGTCATCGACGCTGCCACCACTGCCATCATCGTGCTCGCCGTAGTCCGTTGCCGCCATCATCACCACTGTAGCAGTCCGCCATCACCAGATCTGTGAGGATGGATTCTGCTGTTGCCGGATCTGTGAAGGAGGGGGAGGCCGACGATGGCGGAGACGGTGAATGCACGTCGCCCCCTGCCGCCACCACCAGATCTGTGGACGGGGAGGGCCGCGACGACAGATCTGTGCGGGGGAGAGTCGCCACTGCCGGATCGGTGCGCGTGGGAGTGCCACGCCACTACCACCGTCAACGCGCGCCTTCTCCATCGACCTCCTCGTGCACAGTCCGCCGTTGCTCCCGCCGCAATCTGTCGGAGCCGCAGTGGGAAGAGAGGAGAGGAGAGGGGGTGAGAAGCCGTCGGAGCCACTCGGGTGAGTAGAGGAGAGGGGGTGAGAAGAGAGGAGATGAGTGGGAAGAGGAGATGATAAGGGAGGATTGGGCTGAGAGTGAGGAGTGGAGGGAGGAAATTAGATATTCTAAGGTGGTGGTGGGCTGATGGTCCGCCTACGAACAGGGGCAGAACTAGAATAAAATGAAGAGGGGTTCCACTCGCTTGCTTTACTCTGGTTTGAATCAAATTTAGCTTGATGTGGGTGCCTATGTTTAAACTGACGGGGTATATATATGGTGAAAATAGATAAATTATAGGTAAATTTTTTTTGAACCAGGTTCCTGGGCACCCCCTTAGTTATACTAGCTCCGCCCCTGGCTACGAAAATCGGTTTTTTTTATTGCATGCGAGTGTACCTGTAAAAATTGATTTTTGCATTCGAGTATTTTAAGGAGCCGTATATGAAAGCGTATATGAAAGTGTAGGCCAATTTTATAGGTACGGCCAATTACGGTCCACACGTAACCTACAGGGGCTCTCGTCTGGAAAAAATGCTTTTTAGTAGTGAGTTCTAATTAAACAGTGGAAACAATCTTAATCAATATATAGCATGGAGTATATAGGTATCAAATCGATCGATGCCATATGCCAGGATATATAATTACTGGAAGTTTTAATTACTAGTAACTCATAGCCAGATAAGCACTGATAATACTGTATAAGTACATACGGCCGGGATACAGCTAGCGTGGCCATATATATTTGCTGCCCGTATTACTGTGAGATATAAATGAAAAGAAAAGAAATAATGAATGTGAGTCATCGTCACCAGCAAATATGTATGCGTATAACTTTTGAATTCATGTTGTTTGTGCAACAGAAAGAAAATTAATAGTCCAGCAAGATGATGAGTTGTAAAATATTGTCTGTATCTATATATATAACTGCATGTGAAGGTTTGCTTTAAATTTGGGCTGCTAGCTAGTTAGCGCTGCGGTGCTTCCAAAATCAAAAGAAAAGAGAAGAAAAAGGGAAGAAAAAGTTGGCGTCATTCATTTTGTAGTTTTGTACTAGCTAGGTATGTATTTGCTTAATTACGACGCCAGCCTCAGCCTTTCTTTCTCTTTTGAGCATGTAGCAGCTGGTTATAACGTTGTTAGATGGGAAGTGTTAATTAGCTAGGCTGCTAGCTAGGCATGTAGACACCTGGCATGGCGTGCACAGCCTCCATGGCCAGTTGTGCTGATGATCCTTCAACTCACGGTCTCACGCCTGCCTTGCATGCATCCACGCTCGATCGGTTGAGTTTTGTATGTATCCATCTTTTTCTAGCACATATATATAGCCAAAAAGTGGCAAGTACTCTTTCCGTTTCACAATGTAAATTATTCTAACATTTTTCACATTCATAATGATGTTAATGAATCTAAATAAATATATATGTCTAAATTTATTAACATCAATATAAATGTGAAAAATGCTAAAATGACTTACATTGTGAAACGGAGGAATAGTAAACATATATCTGTACGTAGTACACGCGTTCTAAACTTGTGTGTTCTGAACACGCGCGCGCGTTCTGTCTCCCGCATATCGATATATATCAAAGTTAGTACTTCTCTCCATTTAGCTAGTTCTTCCATTTCCACGACTCCATATATCCAATTTTTCTCATTTTCTATTTTGCGCGCACATACACACACCGGCGCTTCGAACTGCTGCTGGTGGTAGTATTGCCGTGCCCGTATAGCCAGCCGCCGTTTCTCCGTATACCGTAGCTACTTTCAGGTAAATTAACCGATCTGGCCTGGCTGTGCTCCACCTCTGTATGTTTTGGTATTCAACCCGGCCATCCATAGATCTGTATTGTACTCCCTCCGTTTCAAAATGTTTGACACCGTTGACTTTTTAGCACATGTTTAACCGTTCATCTTATTTAAAAGAATTTGTGAAATATGTAAAACTATATGTGTACATGAAAGTATATTTAACAATAAATCAAATGATATGAAAAGAATAAATAATTACTTTAATTTTTTAAATAAGACGAATGGTCAAACACGTAATAAAAAGTTAATGGTGTCAAACATTTTAAAACGGAGGGAGTATTATATTTCCATGCATATGCGTGTCGACCGGTCTCAATAGACTCCACCCACACCTGCTGCTTGCTCTCTCTTATTAAATCTTCACGCTGGTCGGATCTCTTTTCCCCTTTCTTTTCCGTTCAGATCTATACCCACCATAAACAAATTTGGATAAAATCCAGATTAATTTTTAGGATTGGATTTTAATTAGCTTTGGTGTTTTTTTTTTACTTCGCCCCTCCCTCTCCTTTTCCCCTTAATCTTGCTTCTCATTTTTGTTTTCTACAGAAAACAATATATCTATCTTCTTGATGTCTGTTGCTTTTCTTGAGTCCATGCTCAAACGATCCGTATTTGTTAACTTTTGTTATATTCATGATTTGTTCCGTATGCAGATCTATTTGCTGAAGAAAAAAACTTCTAAACCTGCTTAGAGAACAAATCATGAATATATTATAAGTCGTTTAACTTTTTTTCTTAGTCAAAGTTATTTATGTTTGATAAAGTTTATAGAAAAAAATAGCAACATTTACAACACCAAACTAGTTTCATTAATTTTAATATTGAATATATTTTGATAATATATTTATTTTGTATTGAAAATATTAGTATATTTTTATATAAACTTATTCAAACTTAAAGAAGTTTGAAAATAAAGTTAAACAATTTATAATATAAAACACAGAGAGTATCATCCTTAATTAAATATATATTTGGCAGGGGGTGCGAGAGAGACATGGAGAACGCAACTGCTTGTGGAGGGGCACCACAACCACAAGTTAGTGAGGAGAGGCAGAAGAAGATGAAGCACAAGGCAGCTCAGGAGATTGCTGATGGCAGCAGCACTAGTGACATATTACATGCTGCTGCTGATGGTGTGTGCTTCCCGCGTGGTTCAAGTACAGCCCCCATGTTGCTCGCGCAGCCACAGCATACTCCCTCTGTCCCGGAAAATGTCGATTCTTGGATTCCCGAGGTGAGTTTAGTACTAAGGTGAAAATACCAAAATACCCTCATTGAGTACATTCATTCGTCAGCATGGTCGCTATCTATATCCATTAATTAGTACTACTAGTACAGCACATACAGGAAGCGTCTATGAAAAAAAAAGGCAAAATAAATTGAATTTTTGCACTGCCGAAAGAAGAGACATCTGAATTCATATGCAAGAACTAATTTTTACACTTGCCGAGAAAAAAAAAAGAACTAATTCAGATGCAAACTGAGAAAAAAAGGATTGCTCTGAATTCAGATGCAAGAACTAATTTGTACACTTGCCGACGGAAAAGATAACATCCCTCCGATCTGAAAAAAACTGATTTTAATTCACCTGCATGAACTAGCAAGTACCAAGAACATAGAAAAACCAAGAATAGAGAAAAAAAAAGAAATTTGCATCAGATCCGTCAACGGCACCGCATCCACCAGTCGCCTCCACCTTCTCCTCCATGAAAACAGCATGCCATTGCCTTCGCCGCCGCTGCATCCATCCAACGCCACCGCCGCCTTGATTGGATCTGCCTCCTGCGGGCCTTCCTCAACCGCCACAGCCCAGCCGCCGCATCAGACGCAGAAAATCGTGTGTAGAGGAGAGTGAGGGGTGGGGCAGGACTGCGGGAGGGAGGGGGAGAGGGGTGGAGAGGGTAGGACGATAGGAGGATCAGCGAGGTTGCGCATCTGGATGCCGCCGCGAGAGAACGAGAGAGAGAGAAACGCGAGAGGCTTGGGAAGAGATAAGGTTTGCGCATGTGAACGAGGAGACGAGAGATTGTTGCCCTCCATATTCATTAGTATGGAGTTAACGTTTCTGGTTTTTTGTGCTAGAATCGGTTTTTTGTGGGACAAACCCCTCCCTCCAGGATTCGATTTATTGTGGGACAGAGGGAGTAAGGTAAATGCATAACCATGTTTCTAAAAATTAATTAATCCTTAATCCTTATACTCCACATTAACTGAGGCACTATGGTACTCGGGCACCAAGATTTAAATGAATATAACATTCTTTTATAAGTAATATTTAGGTATGAGCATTAACTTCTTTACTAAGTAGTTCATAAGTTTGAACTCGATTTGAACTTTTTTTTTTAGATTTTGATTCTAGGTAATATAGCATCTAAACATATAATTAATATCATTAGTTAGGTATGTAATAATAGACTGTGAAATAAAATTGAATTTGAGTTGTTTTGTTGCTAATTATAGGTATGAATCAAATTCTTATACCTAGGTATATTCTCACAACATGAAACATTTTAAAAATTTTGAGTGAATTTATATATTTCATATCTTGGTGTCCGGGCACCATGGTGCTACCTCATTTCTCAACATAAAATAAAAGAGAAGAGGGTATATGAGAAACAGAAGCAAAACGTAGTCACATATATACCATGACGTATACGATGACACGATGTTGTCAAGCTAATGTAGGGAGCGTCTGAACGAAAATTAAAAAAAATGTAGTATAACAAATTTAAATAGGTAATAATAAAAACAATGTTGTGGTTTTTTTGGGTGGGGGCATGGCTAACAGACCGTGTAATGAATATATTCAGAAAAAGTTCATTTTGAACCCTCCAACTACTAAAACTGGCAACATGACTCCCTCGACTGTTTTGAGATTTTTTTTTAAGCTGAGGTGACATCCATGTTGTAAATTTAAAAATATACTCGGGCCCCCAATATAAGTGACTACCTCACTTCTTTCTACTCCACCTCTCCCCTTTCTCCTCTCTCTCCATGAGCAGCACTAGCGAGGGTCACGTGGATCCGGACATCCGGCCACACCCTGCCATAGCGCATAGCTCCCGTGGAGCGCCCAAAGCACCTAGTACAGGTCAAGCTCGCTGGCCACGGCTCTGGCTCAGGGGAAGTACTTTTCATCCTTGTGCAACCCACAGCGGGAGTCAATGCCGAGCTCACCGAGGAGGAGCGAGAACCCAGCGTCAAGCAAAAACCCATCCCATCGCGCAACGCCATCCGGCTGCACACTTCATTGGTGTTCTCTGCCTTCTACGGTCGCACGAACGTCAGAGAAGGCCATGTTGCTCAGCACCTACACCCATAGGTCAGGGTTGAAGTACAGGTTACCAAAGAAGTTGTTCTTGTCGTTCGTCATCGCAAAACCACCTAGGCTCGCTAACGTGGCTATCCAGGATCACCATGAGTAGATGATGCCGTCCTCCCCGAGCTTGTCTACCACGGCCTGAATGACTTGATCAGCGCGAGGTCGAGGAACCTCAGGAATCAGGATGGTTGCCTCGACGCCAGTGACAGTCTCGGCAAGGTTGTGGGCTAGGAACGACATCCACACGGTGAGCAATGGCAGCGACACGTTGGTCACCAATGTGATCGAGGGTAGGTAGGTCCTCCATGAAGAACCCCAAGACAAACAATTTCTTGGTGATGGCATCCACTGACTCCAGGTGCAATGGCACGTTAACATGGGCCAGCTTCATTCGCTGCCCCGCCTCATTGACGATCCACTGCGATGACGTTAACAGTGTGACATATACTCTTGCACCATCTACGGCTGCAGTAAAAGAAACAACCCAATGAGTGAGGAGCAAGCTGTAAAAGAACTTTGTTGGTGCTGCTCATGGTTGTGGAGAGAGAGAGAGAGGGGGGAGAGGGGAGTGGGGAATGGAGGTGGAAGATGAGTCACATACATATGGGCCCCACGTCTACTGTTTAATTCTTTCATGCTTGGGCTGCCATGTTGATGTCACGTCAGTGAAAACCGCCCTAAAAAAGCCTAGAGAGTCGGTTTTTTCTGGTTTCAAGAGTTGAAGAGGTCTTATATTTGAGGGACTAAAATTTGACTTTTTTCCTATTATGATACCGTAGTTGGGCTTTAATTAAGGCCCACTTCAATTGGCTGCCCAAATGAAACACGAGATAGCTAGCTACAAGGGGATTAGCTAAAAGTTTAGTTTAGTTTAGCATCAAACTGTATGAAGTACACAAAGACAATGGGTCGGGAAGCAACTTCAGGTCTGCAACAACATATGCTATATATATGTAGTACATATAAGTACTTACACAATTTAATCCATGCTAGATTCCATATAATACCCTGGAAAACCTATAAAAGACATGTAATATAAGTGTGTATAATCCACGGTGTTCATAAATCAATCACAAAAGTGACATCAACAAAGATAATTCCCGATGTTTAGACCTACCTAGAATTTATAAATGCCCCGTACGTATACATCCCTTCACATGGGTTCCAAACAATACAGGTACATTTTTTTCTTTGTGTGTATGTGGGTGCGGGTGGGGGTGGAGGGATAAGGGAGGGGGTCGGCAAAAAAACATCCATGTACACAATGATAAAAACACACAATCTAATTGTGGCGGAGCTTGTTTTATAGGTTTGAAGAGGCCAATGTAAATAAAAAAACTCCCAAAAACAGAGATTGTTTTGCTATTTCGTTAATAGTAAAATATAAAAGTTAAGAAGTATCTCATTGAAGTTCTTGTAAAGCTTGTGGGGACCATGACCATGACCCCCTTTTTTTCTCTACAAGGCTTCAGCTTTGTTCATCAACCTCCTCTCTTTTTCCAAAAAAAGATTGATAGAAGTACAAATGTGCTTAGAGAAACATGCTACCTATCCCTGGTAACACACCTTCTAACAATGGCCACAGCCAAATACATGGGCAAACCAAATGGGAATACAAGTCAAAGGACAACCGCTTGTTTCGACATTATTACATTCAAGTCAATTTGTGCTGATAGACACTAAGCTCGCATCTCCACCGGCACTAGTGCCATGAGCTCTCTATGTAAACTAAGTATTCTCTTTCCGTTCCCTACTCCTATCATGGGAGGTCAATACAAGATATAGCAGGCGTGGACAAAATGGGCCTAACACAAGATGGCAGTTTGATCAGCAAAGGACGCCGAAATGAGACATGAGCTAACAAGAGCAGTATTACAACATGTGGGTGTTCAAGCGCGCCTCCGGTGAGTCATGTGCACTGAGTAAGCCATCACCACATTCTGCCACGACGCTCAAGCACAATTCCTCAGAGTTAAGCATACAAGTCAACCATGTAATTGACGCAATGTTGTGTTAGCATAGATTAGTGCTAAAATATGGTACTAAATAAGTAAGGAAAAAGTACGAATTACCCCCTCGAAATATCGTGGTCGGTCGAATTTCCCCCCTAACCCGGAAACCAGACATAACTCACCCTGAACTTTTAATACCGGACGAATTACCTCCCTCGACCCAATCAAGAGCGGTTTTATCCTACGTGTCATACGCGTGGCAACACAGTCAGCATTTTCTTTTTTTAAAAAATGCTGGGGCCCACCTGTCATACACTCTCTCTTCTCTTCCCCTCTCTCTCTCTCAGCGCGGACACAGCGCGGCAGCTATAGCGTCGTCGTCTGCGCTGGACACGGAGGCCGCGGCGGCGGCGGCATGGGAAGAGCCGGCGGCGGCGAGGGACGCGGAGGCCATGGCGGTGCTGGACACGGAGGCTGCGTCGACGGCGGCCCCTACATGTGCCCCCCGCGAGATGGTCGTAGCCTGCGTCGACGGCGGCCCCCCGCAATGTGCCCGCCCGCCTACACGACCATGGCACTGGTAGCCGCGCCACCATACCGTGGACTGCTGGCCAGAGAGAACGAAGAAAACGAGCAGAAGTAGAAGAAAGAACAAAAAGAGGAAAAAAATGAAAGAACCAATGAGCAGCAGCACAAGCCGTCATCTTGGTCCGCTGCATAGACATGACCGCTGTGCATGCCGTCCGGCTGCCACACTGCATGCCGTCCTGGCTGCGTCTCGCCGTCGCTCAACCACGCCTCGCCGATGCACGGCCATGCCAAGCACCATCCGGCGGCACCACCACTGTCAAGCCGGGGAAGGAAAGGAACAAGAACAAGAACAAAGAATATGAAATAAAAAGGAGGAAAAGCAGGGAGGCAGTGCCCGTCGCCGTGCGTCCGCGCCTAGTGCCACAGGAGACCCACCGTCTGCCGCGTCAACCGACACAAGGTTGTCCATCGCCAGCCACCACACCATCCGCTACGCATCGCCACCGCTGACTGCACCGACGCCCGGCCGCGCCACGCGACGCTCACCTTTCACCTCCGCACGGCCGAGCGACGCACTTCCGCACTAGGATCGCGCCCGCGCCGTCTTCCCACGTCCCCTCACGACCACCCGCTGCCGCTTGACCTGCGTCTCGTGCCGCCGCCCACCACCCGCCCTAGCACGCTGCCGTGCGTGCCGACCGACCGCCGCCACGCGCCACCGTGCGGCGCCGAGAGAGAGGAAGTGGGGAAAGGGGAAAGAGGAGATGAGAGAGCAGGTGGGCCCTACCACTAAAAAAAGCTGACTAGATTGCCACGCGTACGCCACGTAGGCCAAAACCGCTCTGGATTGGATCGAGGGGGGTAATTCGTCTGGTATTGAAAGTTTAGGGTGAATGATGTCTGGTTTTTGGGTTTAGGGGGATAATTCAGCCGGCAACGATAGTTCAGGGGGTAATTCGTACTTTTTCTAATAAGTAAATATAATTGATTGTATCATTCCAAGAATCTAGATGTAACACTCATATTGAAATATCGGAAGCAATATGGCAGATGTGCATGACACTTATGACCATTACAATGCTTCTTAAGTGAGGTTCCTTCAAATTATCCAAATTAATTTTATGAGTTATTTTTCACTAGAAAACTATTTGTAACTCATGCCAACACACGCCACACTTGACAATGGCCACACCGACCAATTTAATAATCGAGTAAAAAACTATGGGAATGAGTAGACTCAGAGAACAAATGCTTCTTCAACTTCGCGTTCAACTCATTGTTGTCGTTGGACACAAAGCTCTCATCTCGGCCATTAGCAGAGTCAATTGTTCTTTTTGTTGACCATGTATTCCCTCTTCCTTCTACCACTAGAGTGGAGTATTGAATTGCCAGATATAGCAAGCGTACTCAACTAGACATGGCTAGGGCAAGCTGACAGTTCGAGCACATTACAAGGGCACATTGTCTAACAAGAGCAATCTTACAATATACGGGTGTTCGAATGCACATCCGGTGACTCATGCAATCTGAGTACAGATCGCATTGGTCGAACATGATGCTCAAGCAATGGTGTCTTAGAATTAAGAAAATAAACCATGTTGTTACCACGATCTTGTGCTAGCACAGATCTATGAAAAAAATGGAATAAATAAGAATGGGTGCATTGTGATAAGAATACCATCCCAAAAAAATTGTGTGAAATGTTAAAAGTACTTGTGTAAAGCTACATTCAAGTCAATCTGTGAGATGCATTACAGAAGGTGCGTATACCATCTAGGGCCATTAATCCCGATGTTTTTTAAGTGGAGTTCATTCACATTATCCAAATTTTATGAGCTGCAGGAAAACTCTTGCTACTTATGTAACTCATCCTTGCCAACATTAGTTTGTTTGCATGCATGCCATACTCAATATTGACTATACCAGTCAACTGAATATTCGGGTAAACCAGATGAGAGTGAGCACTCAAGGAACAAGTGACTCTTTCGTCAACTGAATATTCAACTCATTCGTGCACCATCGAATGCAAAGTTTATCTCATCTCAGCCACTTGCGAAAACAAAAGCTCGCTTTGTCGACCATGTATTCCCTCTCCCTCCTCCTATTACCACCATGAGAGGTCAAAGTATTGAACTACCGGATATAGTAGGCATACTTAACTATAGACATAGACATGCCTAGTGCAAATCTATAGTTAAGCAGAGCACATCACAACAGCACACGGGCTAACAAGAGCAATATTACAACATGCAAGCATTGGAGTCAACCTCTATTGAGTCATGTGGGTTGACTATACCATCGTAACAGTCCGACATGATTCCTCGGAGTTAGAAAATCAACCACATCATTGCCACAACCTTGTTTAGCACTAATTAGTGCAAAATATGAAACGAATTAAATAAGTAAATATGGAGGATGTGTATGCCACCGAGGACCATAAATCTCAATGTTTCTTAAGTAAGTGTATTCAGATAGTTCAAATTCTATGAGTGCATTTTGTAGGAAACAATTTGTAACTCTAGTTCCTGCTAACATAAGTCTGTTTGCACACGCGCCGTACTTGATACTGGGGCCACCGGCCCATAGAATATTTAGGTAAACCAAATTGGAATGAGCATATTCAAAGAATAAGTGCATCTTCCTCTTCACATGCAACTCATTTGTGTGTTGGACAAAGCTCTAATCTTGACCATCAGTGGAGTTAAGAGATCACTTTGTTGACCATCTATTCCCCCTCCCACTTCCTATTGCCACAGTGAAAGATCGAAGTACGTTGAACTACCAGATACTCTCTTCCTCCAAAAGTCTAACGCATATTTCATTTTCTGGTTTTTTTCCAAATGAGATGGACATATTTTTAGTCTCTGTGCTAAATTAAATCGGTGATCAAAATCCAAGAGCATAGTTATGGCATGCAGGCATTGGAACACACCTATAAGGATTTAATGTTGGATGATTGATTCATTGCAAAGTGCTCTACTGCCGTTTGACCACAATACCACAGAAAGAGGCAGATTGACCATATTGTCACAACAATCCTAGGTGAGAGTAGATCAATACTAAATATGGACTAAATGTCAGCGCAAATGATCATGTAATAATTCTCATTGATTGAGGAAATAATACATAAAGCCAATCCCCTTGCCTTATCTCTAGTCCTAACTTGTGGCAATAGAATTATATGAGATTGGCATAGGATAATGGGAGTGTGACGTATGGTGCTAGAGGGCATGGCCACATGGCCAATTTCTATTGTATCACCTTGCCCACATGGACAAGACTACTCTCTTCCAAACCATTACAATTAATTGTGTGTGGATCTAATGCAAAACGATTTCCATACTATAGCAAATCAAACCAAACAAAATTAATATATGATCAGACATCTCATTTTCTGATTTGAACCACCACTATGATGCCCTAACAATTATAGGTTTTAATGCAATTAGGGTATGCTAGAGTTCTTTGAAACAAATTTCTATTATTATGATGACATACAAACATCCTAGAATGTAAGAATCTATGTGACACCATTAACACTAGTAAATAATAGGAAGTTGCGGGGTGTATTGCATCACCTCATGTCTATTTATTCCCTTTTACTCAACAAACTTATTGGATTTGTGCCGTATAGCAAAAGTTGGAGATATAAATTATTTCTATTATCTTAAAAATGAACTTAAGAAAATTTTACAAAGGAATGTTTGTACCTTTGATTTAGTATTGGATATGTTCCAAGTGAGCAATTAGTAAGAATATCATAGAGAGGTCACACATGGATCGGATGTCCATCTAATATTTCTTTTTTTCTTAACGAAGAACTACTATTGCCTATTGAAACTAAAATGCATATTGTATGTGGTTCCTTCTCCAGTAGTTTAGTCGTTGTACATATTATTGCTAATATTTATCTATACTCTTTTGAAAAGAATCCAATGATGGTGGCAATGAATTTGCCATCCCACCTACTTCCAATGTAATTTTTACATATTACCCCTTCAACCTCTTAATATTACATAACAACTAGATCTAAATGGATAGCCACATATAAAATTAATGTGGATCGCCACATTTTCAGAAAATGTGGATAACACATTTCATGGTAAATATGATTTATCTATTTTAGCAAATATTGTGATATTTTTCCTTTTATCCGCAGCAAAGCACGTGCATTTAGCTAGTCAATAACATTCATGTATTAATTGTATTCCTCCTTTTAGGGTTATAATTCAAGTAATCAAAATGTGCTTGCAAATGGTGCCACAGACATACATACCAACAATTTGGCAATGCAAACACAAGTTCCTACTCAAACTAGAGAAGGACCAACTTTCACACAGCTACTACTCGGAGAGGAAGATTTTGACCTTCCTCCATATGTTCTAGATGAAGCTGAAGAGAATAATCAGTTCTTTCATCAAACCACGAATGAGTTCCTCAACTTGAACCAATTGGGAAACAATGGGACAAGAACTACTCAATTGGAACCTCAGGAGCATATGATGACATTTGGCTCCAGTTCTGGTATAGGTTCACAACTTTCAGGTTCTCAAGGAATAGAAGTAATTGATGTTGTAGGAGGTCTAACTTCACCATGGGGTACCTAGCTATATGAGGGTCATCTTGCACATCTAATGTCATATATCCGTGCATTTCATGACCCAGAGCAACAGACCCCTCCCAACCTTGTCATGCATCAATCTATTGGGCCAGTGTTGAATCACTATGCTCGTAGTGCACGGATGTCATATTCCATGAGATATCCAGAAAATGCAGTTACTTATGGACCTCAAAATGTTTATGGGTTTCCCCAGACCTATGGACATATCAACACACTGGACAACAGGAACTCTTGAGTTCCATTTCTTGCTTGAACAAGCAAAGAATCCAGAGAACAATGCCATGCGACTAATCAACATCAAGGGCCATGTACCTGCTTTCAGGTGCACACATTACTCATGCAACAGTCAGTGTTTTATTGCTTATTCCTAATTTCATTTTTTATTTTGCATATGCAGCGCTGATGCATTTGGAAGTCGTTTCATACAACATAAACTTGAGAGAGCAACACCAACAGAGTTACTTACGGTGTATGAAGAGATTGTTCCTTATACCTGCATGTTGGCTATTGATGTTTTTGCCAACTACGTAATCTAGAAGGTTCACCCAAGTGCATATTAACTTCTATTTTGAAACAAAAATATTTTTTATTCATACTTAACTACATCATGAATATACATTTTAAATTTTTTACAGTAAATAATGAAAATGTGGAACTTAGCTGAGCTAATTTTGTTTTACCCTTTCAGCTTCTTGGGTATGGACCTACCTTGTACAGAAGGGAACTCATCGGTAAACTAATTGGTCGTGTGGTAGCCTTGAGCCTTCACATGTATGGATGTCGAGTGATTCAGAAGGTAAAATCTGAACATACATTGCAACGAGCTGTTTTTGCACCATGTTAGCTAGGGTATTTCAAAGTAAATTCTGGCACATGCATTATTACAATACAACATATACTTTTTTCCCCGTCTCAAAAGTATTACAGAGGTGTTGTTTATTGTTAGAGGGCTTTTTGCTGCAATATTGATAGAAGTTCGTTAGATTTAAAGAACAACTTAAGTTAGTTTTCCCATTTATTTTTTGGTATATAATGTTATTTAAGGTGTTCCATGGATTCTTCTTTAATTAATTAATGCATATAATTTTGACGTGAGGTTGCAGTTAATCATAATGTGTAATTAGACTATTCTTTATATAATTTTCATTGCGTGCTTTAATTAATTAGGCTTTTGAAGTAAGTGATATGGATCAGAGGATAGAGATGGCCAACGAGCTTGGCAGAAAGTTGATGCAATGTATATACGATAAAAACGGCAATCACGTTGTGCAGAAGTGTTTGCAGTGTGTGCCACCTCAATATATAAAATTAATCCATGCAAGCTTCTGTGGGAAGGCTGCGATGTTATCCACCCATCCTTACGGATGTCGTCTCATTCAGGTTGATATATATACACAAACACACTCTTTGTTTTTTTATTATTTGTCATATATAGTATAAATGCTTTTAATTAATAATTTTGCTAGTTATTAATTAGTTGATCATTTGCATTAATTAATTAATTGGTGTCATTTCGATCCCTATGCAGAGGGTGCTTGAGTGGTGTGATGATCTAGAAATACTGAAAGAGCTCATCTCTGAAATTGTGGAAGGCGGCCTCGAGCTGGCTGTGGACCAATTTGGAAACTATCTTGTGCAGGTAAATGATCATGTTTCATATATCAATCCTAATTAAGTCCCTAACTAGCTAGCTATGTAGTCTCTCCATAGAAAATTTTCATATATCGACCCTAATTAAGTTCATAATTAGCTAGCTATGTAGTCCCTCTATAGAAATTCATAGGATGTATGATGTATCAAATATAAATTAGACTTTAAAGATTTTGACCAACAAGAAATAAAATTATTATTTGTGTATATGTAGAAGTCTTAAGTGTACATTAATTTAGTGTATAGAAGCTATGTCAATAGATTGATCATATAATAGATCTAAAGTGTTTTAATGAAATATTGATTGTGTTTTACTTATTACATGGATGAAATATTGATATATATGTGTGTGGTATATTAATACATGGATGCATGCATATATATATATATATATATATATATATATATATATATATATATATATATATATATATATATATATATATATATATATATATATATATATATATATATATATATATATATATATATATATATATATATATATATATATATGCAGTATGTTGTGGAGCATGGAGGGGAGTCGGTGCGAGCGATGATAGTGATGAGGTTGAAGGGATTAATGGTTATGTTGAGCTACAAAAGTACGGATCGAATGTGATGGAGAAGTGCCTGACAATTGGTAGCATCCATGACCGTCTCATCATCGCAGCTGACATCGCCGGTGCCAGTGAGGACCAAGTCATTGTTAGTACTCTTTCTACATTCCTCGTCGATCACACACGCACACACACGCGCACACTCATTCACACATACACACACACACACACACACACACACACACACAAACACGCAGACACACACACACAGACCACACATGTTTGTGTGTGTTTATGTTGCGGTTGATGTTGATGGGCATGCGTATATGTAGATAGTGATGGTGAACGAGCATGGAAACTACGTGATACAGAAGATGTTGGAGACGGTGGCAGCAGAGTGGGTGGTGGACTTGATAGTCATCATCGTCAACCGCAACTTCTTCAGGCTCATCCACTACATCCATGGCAGGCACGTTCTCGCCTGCCTCAAAATCCTGCTCGCCGTTCGCGGTTCGTATATACTACCTTGCTCTTTTATTAGTTTTTAACTAGCTTGCATTGTTCAATGCATCATCTAGTGATCTTGTTTGTGTGTGTGTGTGTGTGTGTGTGTGTGTGTGTGATTTCTCATAAGCAAGTACTAAGTTGATTCATTCAATTCATTGATTGATTCAGGTATCCAATCGTTACTGCATGCAGAGAGGAGGAGGCTGCTGGCCCTTCTCACCCCGCCGCTCTACTACTTAGGTTAATTTCAGTCGATAAACTACTAACTAAGCTAGCTAGTTGCAGGTTTCCTTCGTTTTACCATGCATGCATGCCGTAACTATGTTTCGTCAGTCCGGTAATGTCGTACAATCACAATCAGTTCATCACAATTGTACCAAACAAGCGTTTTAATTTAATTAGTGGAATAGAATTGACACTACTTAAAAAAACTAAATATGTGTTGATTGGGAACAACGCATAGGTGTCAGTTTTCCAGGTGGCACTGATGAAAGAAATCAAAGGTGTTGATTTCAGAACTAGCACCTTTAAGGTCCCATGAATCCAAAAGAAAAGACAACTCGATTCGAGCTGATGCATCGAGTAGCTTCTAATCATCCCTGAGATCCCCATCAAAAAACATCCAAGAACACAACCATAGAATGGAGAACAAAATTAACACAATGATAAGATCAAGAATAAAATCAATCTCCATGAACATATTCAAAGAGGAGGCCACCGTCGCTGCTGCTACCGTCATCATTGAGCGGGCCGTCCGCCGTCCCCGTGCTCGCAATAGTGGATCCAGCTGCCCCCTTAGGCGCGGCGGAGGATCCGGTCACCCCCATGCGTGCGGCGGCAGATCCAGCTGCTCCTGAGGGGAGAGGAGGAGGGGACAACAGGACGAGCCGTCAGCAAGGAGGGGGGCAGAGCCGCTATCGCGCCAGGGGTAGGGAGGAACCGGCTGTCGTCGTCCCAGCAAGCGCCGCCGCAGGCTCCATCCGCGTGTGGTGTGGGAGAGGTGGAACGAGGAGGAGGAGAAGGAGGCGCGGGCAGTGGTGGAGGCATGAGGAAGGGGATTTGGTTTTGTGGGGCAAAGAACGCAAGTGAGGGAGAGGATTGGACTGAGTTGGCTGGGCAGCTCCGCTCGCTTGGCAAAATATCTATTGTCCCCCTAGCTCAGTCAGTCTTTGGTGCCGGTCTTTTAAAAACCGGCACATATATACATATTATATGTGCCAGTTTTTCTAAAATTGCACTTTGATGTGGCAACACATATATATACTCATAGATGCCGATTTTCAATTTTAGGCTCGCCTTATAGGTGCCAGTTATAGAAGTTCTTGCACCTTTAGTGCCATCTCTTTTTTGCTGTTCTATAGTATCTGATACTAGCTACCTTGTACTAGCTTGGAGTATATATATGTTTGAAACTTAATTCGATGATATCTTTGTCTGCAATCTGTTGCTGTACCGTCTAGTTGAGAGTAAGATCGAGTAGGTAGGATTTGCATTAATATATAGATACGCATGATGAATTGATAGAAGAAGGTACAATTAATTAATTAAGCTAGTGGTTTGGAGTACTCCGGAGAATAGAAGAGATACCAGATATAACTCTAGTAGTTGTTGACAGATATACTATGTATGCTCATTTCCTGTCACTCAAACACCCATATTCTGCATTGCATGTAGCTGAACTCTATCTGAATAATGTGGTTAAACTCTATGGGATGCCTAAGCAATTGGTATGTATGCCCCTTTCCTAAGCTGGCATTTAAGTATTTTTTGACCCTTTACCAATTTTGGTCCGAGTAGGATCGGTGGCATACATACATATTGCAGCTACCTGAGATCCAGTTTTCCATGTCTCCTAGCTCAAACAGTTTGGCCCTGATGCTAAGCCGGTCTTTTCTACTCTATCGACTCCTCTGCAGCTCGATGTTGCTGATTTGATCCCCTCTGAAATTCTGGATTGTCATATGGTTAAAAAAGGGAATGATGCTATTGTTCAAGTTTTGATTCGTTGGGGGTCATTGTCGCCAGCTTTTGCTGCTTGAGAGGATTTTGATGTTATCCGTACTAGATTCCCGGATGCAATCGCCTGGTATCAAGCTCCATCTCATGCGGGGGGGGGGGGGGGGGGGGGGGGGTGGGGGGCATGTCACGCCAGGGAACCTGACGAACATCGCAGCAAGGGCGACAAATGACCGGGAATAGTTCAATTTTGGCATGGAACAGAGGCAGGCAGGAAATCGAAAGATGTATTCATGTGGAGAAGACGTATCACTGGAAATGGGTGTTAGGTGTGAGTTGTTATTCTGTCGTGTGGGCCCAAGGACACCGGTGCGTGAGGGAGATATAATCTCCACAGCTGTACTGTTTAAAAACAGAAAATGGAAAACTAATCGCTTCCTACTCTGTCTTCTTCTTCCTCCCCTGTTCTTCTTCCTCACGCAAGCGTCATGTCCACCAAACACCGGCGATTTGGCTGTGACACCACTGCATTGTGAGTGAATATCCTCCTCCTCAGCGTCACCTCTTCAACCGGTTTCTCGCTTTCTTTCTTTCTTTCTTCCTTCCTTCCTTTCTTTCTTTCTTTCTTTCTTTCTTTCATGCTGATGCTGCTGATGCTTCCTATGCCCCTTGTGTGTTCGTCACAATGCCTCACAAGGAAGGCGCGTCATTATTCATCAACCCTCTTGCCTCTACCTTCTTCCTACATGTTTGATTGCATTCATCGGTATTATTTCTCTCTCGCGCATGCAATCTCTGTCAATTTTGTTCTATGAATGTCACATGTGAACTAGCATTGTACTCTCCCAAGTCCCCCAATTGCTTAATTTAGCCTTTTGGCCTACAGTAAACCGTCTTAGAGTATTATTCTAAGAAAACATTGGATGGACACAGAAATTGGCCAAATGATACCCAAATGAAATATACTCCCTCCGTATTTTAATGTATGACGCCGTTGACTTTTTGACTAACGTTTGACCATTCGTTTTATTCAAGAAAATTTTAAAAATGTGAAAATATTTATGTCATGCTTAAAGAACATTTGATGATGAATCAAGTCACAATAAAATAAATAATAATTGCATAAATTTTTTGAATAAAACGAATGGTCAAACGTTGGACAAAAAGTCAACGGCGTCATACATTAAATATGGAGGGAGTACTAGTATAGCCCATATCTTTATATTATATTATTATTAATGAAAACTTGTCATGCCCAGCTATGGCTTGGGGGCGAAGTAATAAGAGAAAACATAAGACATAAGAGATAGAAATAATTAATAGCAAGCGTCAAGGTGGCCTGCTTAGAAGATGTAAAGGCAGCTGCCGTCGTCCGTTGGGTCAAAGTTCTTGGCAACAGGGTCGGTGCAACCTTCCGGCACAGGCAGGTTACCTGCTTGATGAGCTCCTTCCGCGGGGCGAAGAAGCAGAGATGCCGGCAGCAACGAGGATACGGGCAGACAAGCATGGTGGTTGAGCCGCGTCATGTTAGGGGACAGCCTCAGTACGCAAGTACCCGTCGTGCCCCTATGAAATGAACACCTGGATTCTATTTGGTACATGGAGATGCCATCTAAATTCTCAAGGTAGGATGGTAAAAAAATCCACAATAGTGAAACATACAGTTCAACACAACAGGGCCAACAGCTAAAAAAGAAGCAGGACATGATTCATGCGAAACATACAGTCCAACACAACAGCTAGCAAACAAGCACGACTAACTCATTACATTTATATAATACCACGATAATACATGAAGGATGCATAGAACCGGATGGAATTTCTCCTGTCCTCAAAGAGATGAATAAGGCGGTAGGTGCCCCTTCTCCCTTAGGCATATCAGTGTGTTGTACAAACTTTCTTTTATGGGGGTGAATGTGAGGCCCAAGTCTCTCAGCCTTTGATTAGAGAACTTGAAAGGTTGGACCATCTGCTTGCTGTCTTCACACCTAGTTATGAAACAATGAAAACACACAAACACACACAATTGATAATTGCAAAATTTCTATGGAAATAATTAACATGTCATTTTTGAAAAAAATATATATATGTAAAATAAACAAGCCAAAATGGATGCTATTTCTTTACTCATACTTTTTACTAATAATAAGATAATGCATGGATGTATACTATCTTATGACACTAACAAAAAAGAATATCAATGTCCATGTATAGTACCATATTTGCTGATACATTTTTTTTCATGGAACACTGATGTATTTCATCTGCACTGTTCTGAAATAATTGGAGCAATATTAATTCTAGTTATATAAACCATTTCATCAAGAATAATTAAAATTTTCCCTATATATGTGTGTATCGATTTTTCGCGTAATGTTTGATCATTCGTCTTATTCAAATTTAGTATAAATATGTACAAAAGATTAGAGTTTCTTTGGTGATAAAACAAGGCACAGCAAAATAAATGATATTTATATTTTTTTAATAAGACAAATATTAAAAAGTAGAGGGAGTATAGTTTCTTACTTGTTACAGGTGATTGGATACTGTGGAAAGAGTTCTCTGATCATCTGAATAAGCTCCGACCGGTGAAGCACAGTAGCAATGCAGAGATAACGCCCATGCGCCTTGGGGTCTTCATACACCAGTGCATGTGCACGGGCCACATCGCGCGCATCAACATACCCAGCGACAGCATTCCGGTGGGTTTTCCTGCTTCCGTTCAAGAAATCGGCGATATGTCTGATGCTAGGGTTTATGGTTGATTGCAACATCTGGCCTAGTGTCATGGCAGGAAGCACCACCACTAGCTGAATCCCTCTCTTCGATGCCTGCTCTGCTGCTACCATCTCAGCAGCCGTTTTGGCATAACAGTACCAGTCCTATATTTGAAATTAAAAAATTAGTACTACATCCTTATCAAAATATGATTTCAACATGCGGTTATCCGAATTTATAGCTAGATATGTTTATGTTTCAGATGATTAAGAGGGGGTAGTACATAATAATGATGGCCAAGGAATAAAGGAAACTGCATTTGTTTAATGCACAACACATAAATAATTATGTGTGGTTCTTCAGGTTGCAATTATCCAGCATGCATATATCTTGCTTAATTTATCTTACGGTAAATAAATAAGTCTATTATAACTATTATATTTTCAAAAATATACTATTAGATCGTTAGAGAAAAGATATACTATACTCTACATTCAAAATATAACAATTCAGGATAAAATAGGATGCATTCCTAATACTAGGAATTTAGACGGAGCCTATGCAAATTCGATTTGTAGTACGTATATGTTCTATCGTATTCTATATCGCTATGTTTTGGAGCGAATGTAGTATTAGCTAACATAGAGCATGCTGCTTTAATACGGAAATTAAATTTACTTTACTTTTTGTTTGCAGAACTCAAGGTTACTCCAGCAGCTCTCATCCACAACTGTATCATGGCTCCTATTTGGGTCCATGTGTACAGCACCGAAGGTTGATGTGAACACCACGCGTCGTACGCCCATGTCTGCTGCAGCGTTGATCACGTTCTTAGTTCCTTCAACAGCAACGGGCACAAGTCGCTGCACACATATGAATTTAACTACACTCAGAATCAACAAAATTACCAATTACTCCCTACTGTCATAAGTATATTTGATTTTTAGTATAAGATGTTATCAAACTTTTAATTTTTTTACCATCAGTAATATCTCAAATGATTAGTTTTAGAAAAAAAAAATCTATGCCTAGATTAGCCTTGAAAAATAGTATCGTATAAACTTATTTATGTATTATAGAATTAAAAGATTTGTTCAATATTGTTCTAAATTACTCCCTATATTTCAGGTTGGTAGTAGTAAATATAAGGTTAGTCAAAAGATTCAGTTTTTGTCACTTTAATTATTAATTTATAAATTTTGAATAGCTTAGATTCCCTTCGAATTATCTGATTAGATTTGAAATTATTGAAGTAATAGGAATCATGAGAATTGATACAGGAATGCATTTTGAATCCTAATCTTATTTTTCAAAACGAAGTTTATAAAATATTTATGACCGGTAAGCATGAGCCTAAACAATGATGTTGCTGGCATGAAATTGAGAGACTCACCGGATCAACGGATACAGGTGAGGCAACATGGAATACACCTTCACATCCATTAAATGCAACAGAAAGACTATCAAAGTCCATCACATCTGCATAGTTCAGACTGAGCCTCTCTTTGGCTCCTTCAAGTTTTTGCAAATGGGAGTTCTTTTGACTAGCTTTGCATCCAGAAAATACAGCAAATGAAAAATAATATTAATAATAATAACTGACTATATATCATAATTTGAACTAAATAAGGAGAAGTTCAAATGTAAAAATGGAGAAAAAAAATTATGAAGGTCATGCTTGCATATACAATTCATATATATGGTACTTCAAACTCATAAATAGACTAGGGCTTTATATAATTTGCATATACTTGTTTATGTATCACTGAAAAGAGATCAAAACACAGTAAAGGATTTGTAGTCTTTACATGGATCTCTTGCAGTTCCTCTCACGGCATAGCCACGGAGCAGGAGCTCCTTCACCACCCACGACCCAATGAAGCCTCCTGCTCCTGTCACACATACCATTTTGCCCCCTTCAGCCTTAGCCATCATCGACAGCTAGCTAGAGAAATGCACAATAAAGCTGCTTGATTTTGTGGTCTTCACTCTTCAGCCTGCTGTGCAGCCTGACTTCAATTTAAAGCCACACATAAGAGAACAAACAAGTTAGCTGGCACGTACGGAGGAGGTAATCGTCGTCATAATAAAAATTTGAATTTGGTATACAATGACTAGCTAGTTGTAGGAATGACACACTCTTATTATCCTACAACTAGCTAGTCATAGTATGTACATATGGGCCCACATGTAAGTATGAGGTATGTCAAGTTCTTCAAATCGTGCTATTAAATTCTGGTGGAGATTTACTTATTCTTTTAAATTAATCCAGGAAAGGATCCATAATAGTACGGGAATAACTAAGAGGACATTCAAAATAGACGGTTCAGTACCAATTATTCGGACCATCAGGCAACGCCAAATCAAAATGACCTTCAAGCATTCCTAGCAGAAACGCTATCCCATCATCCATCGAGAAAATAGCGCATGGGGGAAGAAAATCACAATCTAAAATATATGTCATTGTTACCTCCAAATTTAGTGCGTCCACCATTCGAGAGAGAAAAGCGTCAAATTTAGTATTCCTCTTTTCTCATGCCATATTACAACCGCCTACATCTGGAGCGAGCTCCCGCCTCTAGTTGGATCAATGACTCGCCCAAGAACTCCTACCTCCAACCGGATCAATGGCTTGCCCATATCCATTGTCACCAACCGGACCAAGCTCCGCCAAAGGCACCTCCACCCATGGCACCTCTGGCCAAGCTCTGGAGATGGGGATGGATTTTGGGTGAGGGGAATTGGTCATCGCTGGCAGACCAGCTATGCCCGCGCCCTTCTCGTCCTCCCCATCCTCTTGATTGTAATAGTAGAAGAAAGGAAGAGAAACAAGGAACAGAACTGAGATGAGAGAGGAAGATTAGTTGTCTGTTAATTAGCATTTGAGAAGAGAATCTGTTAAAAAAAATTATCCATCCTTTGCAAATTTAGCCATTACAAAATATCAATTATGAATATATTCGTTCAAATATAATCATTTAAAAAATATCCATGATAAATACAGCTGGTCAAATTAAAAATCTATAGGTAGTTGAAAGATATTATTAAAATATAGGAGGGTGTGATATTGAAAATGTAATATGGATGATCTATTAGGATGAGAAGGGATATAGAGAATTTTTTTTGGAAATAATATGATTTTAATGGAAAATAGCAAAAATATAGGTCGGTTAGACGAAATCGTAAGTTTAGCACCTGTCGAATAACCGTGGTGTCGAACAACTGCAGTCGACAGGGTAGTAGGTCCAAGGAAAAATATAAAAAAGTATATCAACAGTGCCCGGGCAGGACATATCGAACTGGCAAAATTCAACAGGGTCTCGGTTACAGTGCCCTGCCTGACATATCGAACATGCAGGTTCGGCGCTACACGCTACAATGTTTTTTCTGTTTCCAAAAATTATTTTATCAACTGTCGAACTGGCATGCGGTTGTTCGATAGGTATGTCGAACCACGGATGTTCGACAGGATGCTAAAGTTACGATTTCGCCTAATCGACATATATTTTTACGATTTTCCATTAAAATCGTATTATTTCTAAAAAAAATCCGAGGGAATCTCTATTACATGGACATCCAAATAGGTATATGGAGAATTAAGTATGGATAAGCTGCTGGGAGTGCTCCCAACTCTCTGTTTTGAAGGGTGGTGGATGTAATAAGTACTGTTTAGATGAGAGGGAGCACATTTGTGTATTTAGACCTAAGCTTTGCATAGTTTATTATTCATGTGGATTAATACTATGGAGAAAAAGTGTAGTTGAACTGGTTAGATTACTTATGGTGAAATCTGTCTATCCGAGTTTAAGTTCTAAACTTGACACATGTACTCGCATTAATTTAGGGATGTTTTTTTTATTGGTGGGCAACGATTGTGTGGCGTCTTTCGACAAAAATAAACATTTGTTGTATGGAACTCCAGTGTTAGTATCAATGTTTCAACAAAAAATAAACGTTTGCATAGGGGCACCAGATTTGTATACAAACCCGTGAGAAGAAAACTATATATACTACCATGCCCCGATGCATTTTTGTCTAGGTCTAATAATATCGTGAGTTGCCATTAGCTCTTAGCCTCTTACATATATATAACCTAGTTTCTTCAAATTTTCCTCTCTCTCCTCACTAACCCAAATGTCGCATCAGATTTTTTACGTATGTGAGACAAGGTTATTAATTCCATGGAAACCATCCTGCGTGCAGAACTAAGACACGCTATTTAGAAAATGATTTGTTCGAGTACCATGCATGTATTTCAATTCATCGCACTCATGAAATTCGTTTCGGGGCACATTTATTTCGCATGCACACCACATGTTTGGGATACCTCAATTTATGTACGATTAGTGGGGTGAGATGGAACACCGTATTGGAATTATTTGGCGCTTATGTCAACTTTGATTTAGACAGAAGGATTTCTCGGAGATTTTTTTTTGGGGGGGACATGATGGCATATCAAGAAGCGGTGCAATAGAAAAAAAAATTCGGAACACAACTCCAAGTTTCTCAAACTTCTTGCATGGTTTTCGACAATATATTCTCCTATACACAAGTGTAGGATGAATGATCGTCTTAAACAGATACTCCCTCCGTATTTTAATGTATGACGCCGTTGACTTTTTGACAAACGTTTGACCTTTCATCTTATTCAAAAAATTTATATAATTATAATTTATTTTATTATAATTTTATTTATCATCAAATGTTCTTTAAGCATGACATAAGTATTTTTATATTTGCATAAAAATTTGAAATAAGACGAGTGGTCAAATGTTGATTAAAAAGTCAACGGCGCCATACATTAAAATACGGAGGGAGTAGTAGTTTTCAATTGGTTATGAATTTTGTAATTTTGGTGTTGATGTAACTTTTCTGTATACTCTTTTTATTGAGTAAAATACATTCATGATATATCAATTAGCATATGGGTGCAATTTAATAAAAAAAACTTGAAAAGTGAGTGTGCTAGTACAAATACTTAGCAGGTGGGTATAAAAAATATAAAGAGTTTGAGGTTTGGACACAAGTATTATAAGAAAGTAGGTTAAATTAAATGAGAGAAGGTTGTGATTGGTTGAGAAGAAAAGATAGGTAAAGAACTTGAATGATAGAAGGTTGTCATTGGTTGGGAAGGAAATATAGGTGAAGAAATTTTTATGTTTTGGGATAAATTTTGAATGCTAAATTGTTATATTTGGATACAGAAAAGTAGAATAACTTAATAAATGAGTTTACAGGCACAATAACTAAAGCATGTGTAATTTTGGTACAATAACTTATGATGCAACAAATTAATAATTCGGAGTACTTTTTGATATACTCATTTAAATTTAGTTTTTAAATACTTATTTTATCAATGTACTTGCAAAGATTTATACATTATAGTAATTAAAGAACAATTAAATTTTACTGTGTAAAAAATTTGATATTTTGGTTGAGATTTTACAAGGTGAAGAAAAAAAATCCAAACCGATAGTGAAAATTGTATGATAACATAATTCTTATACAATAAATCCAAGATTAAGGCAATATCTATAAGATTTCTATGTGATGACATATAATATCGTGAAAAAGAAAAATTCATCTAGCACTTATTAACCAAAACAATACTAATCTAGCCAAATTCTTACATCAAAATATTAAATTTTTCAAGTTCTTGATATTCAATTCTCAAGTTTATGGTGGTAAAATTTTACAATACTACTTGTTACTTTTTTTTATATGATTTAACTACTTATACCTGTAAGGGTTTTGAAATATTCCCTTTAAATAAAAGTATCTACGGCTAGTTGTTGTGTCCACTGGTGGAGAAACTATATTTACTCCCGGTTTGTAACCCCCTATAGTCCCGGTTTCCTAACCGGGACTACGACTCTGGGACTAAAGATAGATCTTTAGTCCCGGGCGAAATAACCAGGAGTAAAGATCTATCTTAAAGAGAGGGATCTTTAGTCCCGGTTAGTGTTACCAACAGGGACTAAAGAGAGGATAGGGACAATCCCGGATGGTCCCCTTTTCTTTTTTGTTACTTTTTTATTTTCTCCCGAGTCGGATGGCATGCACATCCCAAATCAAACCCCAAATCCCCAAATAAAGTAACATCTCAAATCCACATCACAAATCCCAAATCCACATCACAAATCTTAAAGTTACTTATACACACAAATCTAAAACATCACAAATCCTAAAAAATTTACACACAAATCAAATACATCACAGATTATACATCTCAAATCCATACAATGAATCACAAAATTACATCTCAGTGAATCACAAAATATTAAAAAAAAACAGAGAGACGGCCGTCTGCGCCACACGCCTGCGCGTCCGTCCGTCCACCGCGTCCGCGCGGCGCGGCCTCATCCGTCTCCAGGGGAGGGAGGAGGAAGGGAAGGGGAAGGAAGGAGGAGTGGCCTCATCTGTCTCCAGGGGAGGGAGGAGGAAGGGATCAAGGGGGAAGGAAGGAGGAAGGGGAGAATCTGTGTAAGATAGGAGAGGGGAGGGGGGAGAAGATCTGTGGTCGAGGAAGTGGTTGTGATTGTGGAGGAGAGGATAAGGACTAGGAATTATATAATATGTTGAATTTTAGTCCCGGTTGGTGATTATAGATCTAAATGATCTTTACTCCTGGTTGGTAACTAAAGTGGTAATCTTTAATCCCGGTTGGTAGTATCAACCGGGACTAAAGATCCTCGGCGCCCTAACATGCCTCTGACAGGGGATGAACCGGGACTAAAAATCATCTTTACCAACCGGGACTAAAGATTAATTTTTTTAACCGGAACTAAAAATCGTTTTTAATCCCGGTTTTTAATGAAACCGGGACTATTGTGGAATTTGGTTGACCGACCAAAGATGATTTCTCCACCAGTGATCCCATAGCAAGCGTACGATGTTTGGAGGATACCACAATCAGTGTACAGTAGTGTGTCCCAGCCTCCAGGGTGGCATGATGCACATGTTTGGAGGCTATCTCAATCAATGTACGGTCTGCACTCTGCCGTTTGGTGGTGGTGCACACATGTTTGGGAGTCTATCATCATGTGCCAATGCTCTTTGCTAGTACTCTATCATTGTTGCTGTTCTTGACTGCCTATCTTCCTAGAATCCATCCGATGATGCACCCACCCATGCATTTCTTCCCTTTTCTTGGCGTCCTCACACGAGGGAGGCCGTTTCTGTGCGTGTGCTGCTTCTTGACCATGCATCAATTATCAATTGCTTGCTAATTTCACGTGTGGATTAATGAGGGCAAAGAGTACACTACATTACATCCTCCATTTCAAATTATGGTAGTACAAGATTCGTTCTAAGGCTGCGATCGGAACTACAAGTACCCATCTTCTGCTCCCTTATTTTTCGTTAACACGCTTCAGGGACTGTTACATTGCGTTTTAAAAAAATATATCTACATAAAAAATTCTTAAAAAATATATTAATCTATTTTTTAAGTTCTTTTTCTAATACTTAATAAATCATGCGCTAATGAGTCATCCCGTTTTACATGTAGGAGGGAAAGATTACAACCCCTCCATCTGAACCAGCATAAGTCACAGTTATATCTTTTAACTATCAATTAGAAAAATTCTTAATAGTAAGTTTTAAATTTTGACATACACCGTGAGAAAGATATTTATAATAATTAGAGTAAAGTGTATTGGCGGTCCTTAATCTTGTAGAATTGTGTCATATAGGTCCCTAAACTCTAATGCATATCCAAGTCCCAGAACTTATCAAAGTGTATCATCTAGGTCACAAATCGACACATCCCCTCTAGGATCCTATGTTGCGCTGATGTGGCATGCCACATGGACGTGACATGTCATTTTCTTTTCTTTTTTTTCTTCTTTTATTTTTCTTTTTCTTTTCCGTTTTCTTCTCATTCTTCTGCTCGGGTCACGGAGAAAGGAGAATAAAGGGGAAAAAGAGAAGAAAAAAAGAAAAAGAAAAAAAATTTAAATGGGTCATATTTGTCAGTCAAAATAATGCCGCGTCATGTCTGTGTGGCATGCCACGTCAACGCCACGTAGGATCCTGAAGGGGTTGTGGCGATTTGGGACCTAGATGACACACTATGACAAGTTCTGGGACTTGGATATGCATTTTGAGAGTTTAGGAACCTAGATGACACACCCATATAAGTTTAAGTACCACCCGTTTACTTTACTCTAGTAATTATTATCATGTAGCGTTGAATTTGTAGAAAGTGATAGTCAACGATTGTTATGGATGGAGTAGTTTTCTCCTTGGAACACATCGACTACTTTGCACAGAAAAAATAATATATGTGTCGTACTTTTGTTCAAATTTCAGTTGGTATGCCCATAAAAAAGATTACCACTCCCACATACCACATAGTAGAAGGCCTAGAGTCGCGCGAATGGGCGACATCATAGGCTAGTAAAGTAGAATGCGATACAACAACCAAATCCAAGAAAAATCATGCAACAAAAACTATGATTATGTTGGCAAAATTAAATAAATAAATCCCTACCAACTAAAAAGGATTACCTCAATAATTCATCGCCCCCAAGCACCGGCGCTGCCTTCTCCCCATCCCAATCACAACCATCTCATCTTGCTTATGCCGCCTGCCTCTCTCCTCATCGACATCAACGGCGTTGCTTTCAGATGCAGGTAATGCCTTCTCATCCAAATGGTTACTATGCAAGAGGATTTCTTAAAGAAACCAAGGAATAAGTGCATATGGTTGGAACATCAGTTTTGACTTGTGTTCATAGATAAAGGTAAGGGGATATATTCAATCAATTTCAATTTTAGGGTTGAGTATACTAAAGTGCATAACTGCATCCGTTTTTATATATACGACACATCGTTGACATTCTAATTATCAGCCAGTTTAAAATCTTCGAAAAGTACAAAATTTCACTAATGGGAATGATAACATGTAATGCTAATGCAAAATGAATTATTCATCGCAGTTTCAACAGTTTCTTAGAATAATAACCTAATAGGAAAACACTCAAGTTGATTTTGTGTGCTGAAATAGAGTAGTATAAAAGAAGCCTCTTGCATCTGTATACGAGATTTTAGTCTATTTTTCGTTAACACGTTTCACGGACTGTCACAATGCGTTTTTAAAAGAATATCTACATAAAAAATTCTTAAAAAACATATTAATCTATTTTTTAAGTTCTTTTTCTAATACTTAATAAATCATGCGCTAATGAGTCATCCCGTTTTACATGTAGGAGGGAAAGATTACAACCCCTCCATCCAAACCATCATAAGTCACAGTTATATCTTTTAACTATCAATTAGAAAAATTTTTAATAGTAAGTTTTAAATTTTAACATACACCGTGAGAAAGATATTTATAATAATTATTATCATGTGGCGTTGAATTTGCAGAAAGTGATTGTCAACGATTGTTATGGATGGAGTAGTTTTCTCCTTGGAACACATCGACTACTTTGCACAGAAAAATAATAATATATGCGTCGTACTTTTGTTCAGATTTCAGTTGGTATGCCTATAGAAAAGATTACCACTCCCACATACCACATAATAGAAGGCCTAGAGTCACGCGAATGGGCGACATCATAGGCTAGTAAAGTAGAATGCGATACAACAACCAAATCCAAGAAAAATCTTGCAACAAAAACTATAATTATGTTGGCAAAATTAAATAAATAAATCTCTATCGACTAAACAGGATTACCTCAATAATTCATCGCCCCCAAGCACCGGCGCTGCCTTCTCCCCATCCCAATCGCAACCATCTCATCTTGCTTATGCCGCCTGCCTCTCTCTCCTCATCGACATCAACGGCGTTGCTTTCAGATGCAGATAATGCCTTCTCATCCAAATGGTTACTATGCAAAAGGGTTTCTTAAAGAAACCGAGGAATAAGTGCATATGGTTGGAACACCAGTTTTGACTTGTGTTCATAGATAAAGGTAAGGGGACATATTCAATCAATTTCAATTTTAGGGTTGAGTATACTGAACTGCATAACTGCATCCGTTTTTATATATACGACACATCGTTAACATTCTAATTTCCAGCCAGTTTAAAATCTTCAAAAAGTACAAAATTTCACTAATGGGAATGATAACATGTACTACACCAATGTTAATGCAAAATGAATTATTCATCGCAGTTTCAACAGTTTCTTAGAATAATAACCTAATAGGAAAACACTCAAGTTGATTTTATGTACTGAAATAGAGTAGTATAAAAGAAGCCTCTTGCATCTCTACACGAGATTTTAGTCCTGACATTCAAAATAAATATTGTCGACGTTTGATGTCATGACTACGGTATTTGCATGGTATGGGGATCGTTGGTACTAGGATATATGTGAGATTGTGGTAAAAGAGATGGGGACGAAGTTTTTTATATATGTTCGGGCCCCTGAATTGTTAGGTATAACCCTATTCCTGTTGGCCGAAGTCGGTCGTTGCTCTTATTCACCATAATCACACCAGTGCAATATTTGGGGTAGCCTCTCTAACTGTTGTCGACTTGGCGGTCTGAAGTGCTGACTCGTAGTCGACAACAAGGTAGCCTTCCTCCTCGAATCCGCATGCGGCAAGATCAAAGACAGCGCTATGTCTCTCTTATCAGTATCCATAGACACCATAGGGGACTAGCCATGCTTATCTCTGAAGTCGATATCCGGCGTCTTGTCTTGGCGTTTGTTGGCCCGATCTATTGTTCCGTGTCCCTTCTCCTCTTAGGGGGTCTTGTATTTATACCTATAGGTGTCCCCTTGTTCAAGTAGAACTAGGGAAACCAATATAGATACAATCCGAGTAGTCCTTGTCGTTTCCATGTAGAACTCTGGTTGTCTTTCCTTATCCGAAACTCCCTCCATATCCGAGGTCAGTTACCGTATAAGACATGGTATGTGGTGGGTCCTGCCGAGATTTAGTCAACTACTATTAGGTATGTGGTATCCATAACCCTGACAAATGTATAGTGATTGATACAGCTAGTCTAAACCTTAAAGTTACTACCTCGGTTGCCTTAATGGTGTGGTTGTGAATTACAGCAGAATGTACACATATTCTTTGGAGTAGTAAATTACAGGATTTGGGGAAAAAAACTCATTACTTTACTACTCTCAATTAGGCAAGAGCAAGAGCAAAATTTTAACGGGAACTTCCATAGTATGGCTGTTTTACTAAATTTTATTACTTTGTGATACCATTATTTTTAAAGTTTCAACTATATATTTGGTTGAATGTGAGAAAATAGACGGTACAAAATGACAGTGGAGCTCTCACCGCTGTGGAAAATGCACATGACAATATTCATAAAGAGTAGATGATTACATCCATTCAGATAACATATTTATTAGGATTGAACAGTATTATTATCTTATACGAACTGATTTGCCTAGAATTTTATATGGAATCTGCTATATCTGCACATATTACGTAGCCACCTCAATGTCTTTATCCCAAACAAACAAGCTGAAATGAATCCTGAAGATTCTCACTGAATATAATTTAGTTAATATGAGATTAAGCAAAGTTTGAAACTGGCAGCACATATCGTGGGTATCAAGTCATCCAAATTAGTGAGATGATAAGGTAGATCATATTTTTTAAATCCTGTAGCTCCTTGGTGCTTGCAAATGTTCAACTGAATTTACCTTTTCTTTTCTTTCAGTGAACTTGAAAACATCAAGAGCAGTAGCTCAATTACTGATTTATTTATTTATTTTTGCATGTATAACATCTAAAAAAAAGGATTGGAAACTAAACTGAATGAAGCAAGGTATGAAAAACACACACAATTATCCTTATTTGGTTACTGAAAGAAAATTAGGAGAAAAACTATCATTAGAGATGGTTTGGCTTGCATTAAAGTTGCATGTATATGACACTAAAGCATTTTCTACACAAAATTTGACTTGTCGTTTGTGCTGATATAAAGCTAAATTAGTTGGAAGAGAACTACTTTTTCTGCTCCTCCAAAGCTAATTATTTGTAAATTTTTTAGTTCATAATATGTATGTCAATGATTCAGACAACGAACACAGCAAAGCCAGAGTGGATTAAAGAGGGAAAGGGTGGCTTCAGACTTTGGGAATTGGGACTTGATCATGTGAAGTACGACAGTGGTGACGATGGGCATCAAAGAATGACCAGATATAGTGCGACTGTTTTGGAAATAGAGTAGTGATAGTCTTACGTGATGCGTTCATAACCCCTTCTTTTTAGCAAGAAGCGTAATTATACTGAAGGATCATAGTAAAGCAAGTCATCTCCTATATTCTTTTTAGAGAGAATCCCTTATATGCCACTCTAAATTAACCGGCTCCCTTATATGCCACTTCAAATTGGCTTCTCCCTTTTATGCCACCGGTTCAAGTTTCTCCTCCCTTTTATACCATTGCCGTCAGTCCACCGTCAGTTGACCGTTAACTTCATTGTAAAAAGACGCATTTGCCCTTAAGAATTAGTATACAACCAATAATAGGTATTTTAGCACTAATATAGCTACTGGATACAATATATGAAAATTGATTTTTTTTCTGCATCACATGTAATTTTAGCCATTACCATCACAAATAAATTTTCAATATAAGCATGAAACATGCAGTTTTTCAACAATATTTTTAATATAAAGAGCATTTTTCACTGGTTCTGACAAAATTTTGTTCACTCAAAAAAGATTTAAAATAAATTAGTTATGATTTTTTGAAGTTTACACATTTTTAGTTGAGAGGGCATATTGGTCATTTACGAAAAAAACTTACCTTTGACTAATGGTCAACTAACACTATTGTGATGGGAGTGACATAAAAAGGTGAAAAAACTTGAACTAGTGGCATATAAGAGAGAAGCCAATTTTAAGTGGCATATAAGGAAACTGGTCAAATTCTAGTGGCATACAAGGGATTCTCTCTTCTTTTTAAATGTAAAGCATAAAAGGTGAAACATGACCTACCAACTTTATTCATTGGAGTAATATATTTTTCAATTACAGTAAATAAGACAATTAATTAATACTATTTTCAATTCGAGTGTATGTCATTTAAAAGTATACAAAGCACATAACAACATGGTTAGAGTCGTGCATACAAATGCACGACTTCATAAGCTTTGAAAGAGCGGGTTGTTATATTACTTTGTACTTATTCGGTTCACAGGGTTTCCAAATCATAAGATTAGAAAAAACTAAAAGGTTAGCATATCACATACACTTCAATCCTTAGGAATTTTTCAAGAGGTCTCACCTCAATACTTCATATATATTAAGAATCCTATGAAATAAAATTGTAAAACTACAATCCTTAGGAATTTTGTAGGAACTATTCCTATGAAATGAATTATGCATATAGGAAAAAAATTAAGTTTTTAATTTGTACAAAATTCCTTTGAAAATCCTTCAAACCGAATAAGCTCTTACTGATTAAAAGGTTTTTTCTGTGTGTAAATGAACAAAAATATGTGCACATGATTGTTTAAATTTATTTCATTTCTAGAAGTTAGTTCATTTTAGACATTTGGAGTATTGGCTAACCCCATCTTCTATTGCGCACTAATCAACTTCAACAAAATTTGTACAATTTACATGGAGAGCTGAAATTGCCCTTAAAATTTCATCGAATTTGATTCAAACTCATTTTTAAAAAAAAATAAATTTTGGGTTTTAAAATTTGGTGTTAAATAATTATGTACCTTTGATTTTATTTTTATAACTGATATTATCTTCATCATGAGAATTGTGTTTATTTACTTCGATCTAAGATTCTACATGAATTTCAGCAAATTCTTGCGACCGAAACCTAGTTGTAACATTAGCCAATGGTAACACTTTACCTATCCTTTTGCCACCTTTGTGTGTGCTCCTTCAAAGTTCAAACATACATTTTCTACATACACCTACAGTCTGCATATGCTAACACCGTAGATCCGTAACACGGTGGAATGTTGCCTCTGGATGTAAAGAGATAAAGAGTATAAATTTCAGTAACCCGTGTTTAATGGTCACAATTGTATAAACCATGACGGGTGTCTTATAATATCAGTAACCCGAGCCACATGTATCAGGTCTCAAGTTTCAAACCATATCCCTGTTGAGCACATATTTATTTAAAATTTTAAAATATAGTATATATATTTTTTATGTTTATTTCTTCACTGAGGTTATTTGGTTTAATTCACTACTTTCAAAAAATAATGTGTTAGATATGAATAAATCAATTACAATTTAAATAAGGGTGTGGTTTCATAACGACCTCATTCACTTGGAGCATGTAGTTTTCTAAAATTAACTCAAAAATAAAAGGAACAGCCCCATCTGACAGACATATAACATGCAAATCAGGCGTGAGCGTGAAACTCAGTTTACGTGCGTCACTTGTTTCTTTTAGAGCGAGTTTCTTATAGCCATAAAATAAATATCAATTTAGAGCTCCTTTGAAACAATTGAAAAAGCACATGATAGAGAAAATGTACAAATAAAAGAAACATATAATTATAATAGGAGTGCAAGTGTAAAACATAGAACAATAAAATACAGAAAAAAATACAGGAATAACCATGTTAAGGGATATTGGGCTAAGAGGCCATGGCCCGAGGATAGCCCAGTACTGGTAGAAGGAATGGTACCCTCTCTCCTAGTAAGTCATATGGTAGCTCAGATTGTTAGGTTATATTGAATTATATGGTGTTCTTCATATCTTACTAGATTTATTACTAGATTTATTGTTAAACAAACTATCATAATATGTAACTTTTTTATTTAAAACATCTTATTTTTATACTTGTTGTTAGTCAAAGTAGCATCTCGAAGACTGTGTCGAGGTCAAAAAATGCTTATATTTTGGGACGGAGGGAGTAGTGCATATGTTTTAGCAATTTTTTTTTACATGCCTGAATAGCATTGATGTTTAGAGCAATACGTTTGTTAAATTTTAACATGGTGGAATTTGATTCGTTTGTTAAATTTTAACATGGTGGAATTTGATTTGTGATTTCTTAATAAGTCAGATTTTTTTTTTTGCAAAATAAGAACAGTTTTTCTTTTTCTCTCTTTAGAAATATTACTAACTGATATAAAGTTTGGTACGTAAATTTAACTTTTCTTGTCCGTTTTCTTTTTCCACAGAATGGTACATATTAAATTTCGGTCCTCTTTTACTTGCCTAACACTAGATCCAATGGTACATATTAAATTTCTATTGCATCGATGGTTCTTATTCACCTAATGACGTGGCTCATTCTAGGATCATCATGGGATTTACTTTTCACTTGAAGAGATATGCCTAGAACTCCCTTCATCCCAAAATATAAGAGATTTTAGTTGGATGTGACATATTCTAGACTACGAATCTTGATAGAGTCCATCCAACCAAAATCCCTTATATTTTGGGACGGAGGGAGTATTAGTTATTGGGGTTAACACAATAAATAATTAGAATTAATCTCCCTCAAGTTTTCTTCCCCAACCTATAATCTCTCCTCAAGTTCTCTTCCCCAACCTGAAGCCGCTCACCTGTCTTTTTGGCAATGTTTACCTTAATAAAACCGTACAAATAACAGGCCATTTGATTGAACCGTACGACACTTCTTGGTTGTATTTACCCTAAAAACCTACATATAACAAACCATTTGGTTGGACTGTACCAAAAATGCAGGACTTTGGAGAGAGAGAGACTTGAAGGAAAATTTACATGATGTTAAATTTCCTTTAAAGATTTTATGGATTAAGACATTTCATAGGAATTTCATAGAACCAGTAATGTAAAATCCTTTAGAAAAAAATCCATTCGTATTGAAATCCTAGAAAATCTCTATGTTTTTCACACAGACTAGCCAATTGAGTCGTGCATTCGCACGACTATGACTCTTTTTTTCATTGTTAAGTATCATTTATAATAATTATAAATGTTAAAATTTCTAGTCGGTCGTGTAATTCCTAATATGTTCATGACTCGAACAAAATATTTGAAATATTTGGACTGTATCTATTGCCTGGTGTTGCAGACCATGCAAACTGAACCAGTGGGAAAATCTGGTTTTCCATATTAGGAAATAGATTTGATTAAAAAAACTGATTACAATGTCTGAATGGTGGGCCTAGTTTTGCAGATTAGGAAATCGATACGATTACCAAAAAAAATTGATCACCGAATTTGATTCCGTGTGCGATAGACGATGGATGAAAAGAACACCGGAACCCCTACGTATTTTTTATTAAGTATATAGATATGTTAAAATTTAACTGAGTAATTACAACTATTATTGGTATAATTTAAGTTTTGCCGAAAACTGATGTTTGTTGGGTATTCCGTACTAAACGACATAGGAGCTATTGGCTATGATAATGTTAGGAATTAAGATATTGTTACACAGTATATGAAAGGTATTTAAATGCTGCTAGGTGAGCAAAGAATACAATGAGGCATTTTGGGTTATTATAGTTGCTCTTTCCTTTGTCATTTAGCAGCTCTTATTTCAATTGTATTTTTTCTTTCAGCCTTATCATTCTGCAAAAATTTAAATTTTAAAACCTAATTTTGGAGATGTTTTTTAAAATATTTTTAACGTAGTTTGTTTTTAGCATTGGCTATTAGCGATACATATGTATATATTTTACCCTAATAGATCGTTAGGTATATAGTTCGCTCTTGGGTTAGCGATGTGGTTTTTCCTTTCCCTAGTCAAAGTTGCCTAATAATTAGTGCTCCCTCTGTTTCAAATTATAAGACATTTTGACTATAGCTAAAGTCAAACTGTTTTAACTTTGATCAAGTTTGTAGAGAAAAGTAGTAACATTTTCAACTCAAGACAAATTTGTTATGAAAATATATTCAATTATTGATTTGATGAAACTAATTTATTACTATAAATATTACTATATTTGTCTATAAACTTAGTTAAACTTAAAATAGTTTGACTTCGACTAAAGTCAAAATATATTATAACTTGAAACGGAGGGAGTATTTTATAAGTGACATGTATGTCTTTCCTAATTGATCTCTCCAGAATGGAAGTCTGTGGACTCTTCTTCTGATCTCTATCAATCCGATCAATCCAACCGTTCCCCCTGAATCCAAAGGCTCATGGTAAAGGTGTATACGTGGCTCACTGCGGAAAGGAATAAACATTCTTCGTTCATTAGATGAGATGAGATGAGATAAGGGTACCAAAGCTTTATAAATTGTTTGGTCACCACCGTAATTTGCGCATCTGAAAAAAGTTATTAAATCGTTACTAATCTTACGTGACCACAAGTGCCCATGACAACGTTGTTCAAAATACACCATACCCAAAAAATAAAATATAGACGTATGTCTTGGAGGGTTTGGATGGAAATACATGCCGTTTCGAACAGCTGAAATTGGCCTGGCCTGCACTTGGTGCAATTTGCTTATTGGAAACGGCAAGTAATATTCATCTGAGGGCGTATTACAAAAATCTCCAATCCTTCCTCATTTCAAGGAATTTACTAACTTCACCGTTGTAGAATATTTATCAAATCAAAATGGAACGAGAGAATTCCAGTTTGTATTCTGCTGCGTTTTGCACCATATTTAATCAGGAAATTTAGATTTCATAACGTGCGCCTTGCTCTTTTGGACAGATTGGGCACACGATTTTTATGTGCTGCATTTCCACGGGAACAAAGTGAAAGCTTCACTTGCAACAGATGCTAACACGAGTTTTGTCTGAAACATCAGATATGTCACCTATATTTGCTGCACATTACTACGTAACTGCAAACAAATTATCACCAAAATTTCGTGAACGGGCTGTGAACGAGTACACAAAATGTTTCCCTCTGAAAAGAACAAAGATTTCGCTGCAACTTTAGGGTTGGCCTGTTTGTATTACACCGAAGTACAACAGTAGTGACATGTTTCTCGAAGCACCAAAATTTACTTTACAGGTGAAGAGGCGGAAAGAACGGCAATCCCACCAGCTCACTTTAATGAACTTAAATGTCCAAAGAGTAACTATAACCTCGGAGAAGAAACCCCACGCTTTCTTGCAGCAAACTTAAAACCAAGGGGAGCAAAGGCCAAAAAGGGGCAAAAAAAAAATTGGAACAAGCGTGGACCCTCGTCTCTAACTGAATGGTCAGTTCCAGCTACATATAATACCACAGAAATAAGCGCTAGACCATTTGGGAATCTGCAACATTTCCTTGCAGATCATCCATGCTTGATATATACACTCTTGATCAGGCACCTCTATGCTGAAAGCCCAAAAAAAACTTCCTTTGCCAACACTTAGATATCCAACAAATAACTGTTCTTTTTCATCCTATGATGGCTACTCGGAAAAATATACTACCTCCGTTAATAATTAGGCCAGTTCATCTGAGCCCGTTGTGGCTGCTGATAACCATTGGCAGGTGGTCCAACCATTTCACCAACCCCAGCAATGGCCTGAGGTGGCTGTAGTAGTGGATGAACAGCGGCTCCAGCCATTGTTTGTGCCGGGTGATATATCCCTCCAAAAGTACCATGACCAGCTTGAGCAGGGGCAAACGCCAGGTGCTGTCCCTGCAGAGGCAGTCCGTAATAGTTGCTAGGCTGGAGACCAGAAATATCACGTCCTGGGGCAGGAATCCAGACACCGGAGCCTTCGCTCTGATCAAAATATCCAATCAGTAATAAATAAGACTACCAGATATGTATGCAAATAAGTCTTACTAGATATTGTGTTATTCCCTCCAGTAATTAATGGCTAGAAGGAGTAACAGACTTCCAGTTTTTACTATACTGTTTCTAAATTTGAAATTTTTCATTGACGATGGTGGAAGTACAAGTAGCATAGGAAAAAAGAAAGCATGAAGCTAGAAAACATCCTATAACCTGATGTGTCTGAATTTAATCGACTGAGTAATCAGAAGAGAACCCTAGTCATCCAAATGATCACAAGAACATATCTGAAATTTTTGAAAATTAAAAATGAAGGTATCATCGTGAAAAAACTGAACATTTTTTATTTTGTTTTTCTAGGGAATACGCAAAAAACCAAACTTAAAGCTGCCGTTTACAACATTCTGTTCATAGATATGCATATAAACATTTACCTGCTGCCCGGCAATATAGACATTGGTTTCTTTGAATTGGGATCCACTGATATCATCACTCTCGACAGAAGTTCCACTTGCCACCATAGTGTTATTTGTATAGATTGACGGACTAGAATCATATGTTCCATATGCACCATGGTTTCCAACATGTGTCTGGGTTCCATTGTTAGCACCAGGCTTGTATGTATTGGTTGGGTATTTACCTGGTGGTGCAACAGCTGCACTTACAGGTGGATACATGCCTCCGGTTGAAGGGGGTTGAGGAACCATGAAATGAAGGGGTTGTGGTGGAACATAGAGTGGATACTGACTGTATGGGAAATAATTTGGTGGGTATTGAGGTAAAACACCTAAATGCTGGCGGAATAATTGAAGTGGCTGTTGTGGAATACCAACAGAATTTGGTACGGCTCCAGGGGTTGGGGTGGCAAGTGGAGTAGACCCAACTGAAGGCAGCACGAAGGAGTTGATTCCCTGTGGCAGCTAAAACAGAGCAATTAGGAACTGAATTGTATGTAATAACAGAAGACAACTCAAACTGCAGAGTGCAAGTGCCTCAAAGAAATTATCAGCCTACTCAGCAACGAACTACTGCCAGACGTCGAAAATGTAAAATCATAATTATACAGCAATGTTATTATGCTATGGTACTTGGACAACTGGCATAAGAACAGTATGCATCAGACCAAATGAACTTCGAATATCCCTAAAATAAACAAAACAACCATGGAAATGCACTGAACCTTTTTCACTCAGGACAGAGCATAAATTCAAGATCCAGCATACCAGATTAACACGATGTAATACATGGCAAGGATTTATACATCTGGGATTATATGCTCCTATTATCACACAATCATTGGATTCAAGGTACGTACATCAAAATTACCAATTTTTACACTAATAATATTTTAACTATTTCTGAATCACTACACTGTCTATGGAGAAGACAGAACACAGCAACACGGGTGTAGAAATCTGAATCAAATTGGGGTGTATGATTCCGTGAAATATATATATTGAACATGGAAGTGTTATTAGGACATGGTGATGGGTTTTAAAGATTCCCCAACTACCATATATCCAACCCTCCTACCCTTTCCACCAGTCTAAATTAAATAGCGTGAAAAGACTGAGATGAGAAATGCAGAACTTGGAGACTTTCGATGAGACTGTCATAGAGAATTCTTCATTTGTCATCCAGTGTATGTGAGTCCCCTTATGTGCCATCAAAAACTTACTACTCCCTCTGTCTTTTAATAGATGATGCCGTTGACTTTTCAACACATGTATTCAAAAATTTAATGCAAATGTATAGATCATGCTTTAAGTACTTTGAGTGATTAACCAATTCACAACAACATAAATTATAATTACGTAATTTTTTTTAGTAAGACAAATGGTCAAACTTGTGACCAAAAGTCAACGGCATCATCTATTAAAAAACGAAGGTAGTATTTCTTTAGATGGCACCAAACAAAATGTCAAGTCCCATGTATACTACTAAAATTAACATTCCATGAAAAACGTCATCAGAGGTACGTTTCTCAGAATTTCAATGACATAGCAGAAATGACCTTGGACCTCACCAGTCAGCCTCCTTTCTTCCACTTCTTTGCACTAGGCAACTCAGCTAGCTGCACATACATGATCCACTGCCGCCATTGCACATGTGCTCGGCAGCGAAACTTTGTCAGGGTAAAAGCGAACCATGGTGGTGAAGAGGAAAGTGCAGAGCAGGAACCCACCAACGCTATTGATGGAGAAGGTGGAAACAGCACCGACAGTAGTTAGGGTCCTAGGAACAGTGGACCAGATCACGAGGAAGAGAGAGAGGAAAGAAACTGTCAATCCACCACATGTGTGGCTTAATCAAAGGAAAGCTAGAAAGGTTCAATTTTTCGTGACCTGCAATGAGAATTTCCATTGCATGTGGTAGATTTAGTTGCTGCAGCCTAGCCTGCTCAGAGTTGAGCACGAGAGAAAGAAGCACTCCGTTCTCTGTCCCTCTTTTTTTTGGCTGCTCAATGCGGAATAAAGGGCTTCCATTCTTTTTCTATTTCCGCAGTGTTTCCCATATCAACTTAGGCTGTGTTCTTTCCTACATTTTTCCAACCCACCTCTCTCGTTTTCCGCGCGCACGCTTTTCAAACTGCTAAATGGTGTGATTTATGCAAAAACTTTCTATATGAAAGTTGTTTAGAAAAATCATATTAATCCTTTTTTCAAAAAAAATAGTTAATACTTAATTAATCATGCAATAATATGAGCTTCGTTTTGCGTGCCGGGGCCTCCCAAACACAGCCTTAAGCGCCTAGGACAAAATGGTATTTGCTTAAACTTTTCGACAACACACTAACAGCAAACAAATGAGTGTGGCAAATAAGGACAAAATTAAGGATGGATAAAACATAAGGGAATAGTAACATTTTTTGATAATATACAAGAGAACTAGTGAACTTTGAATGGACAATAACGATTTTCTCTATTTCTTGTTAAACTGTCTTAATGGCCTTCTACAGTGCATAACATTTTATAGCACTGACTTGACTGATTCGTTGTACAAGCGTTGAGACGGACTTTAGGTCTTTTGGGTTGGTTGTGCTAATCCAATTGGTACTAAAGTTCTTGAGTAAATATATTATAAATACACCACTTTGTGACCCTGTGCCATCAACTATTTAAATGCAAATGCTTAAGGGAACTCTTCAGCTACTAGCTTTATAGTACCTTGCTTTATTCCACACTTTCTTTTCAGACATATTCCCGACAACTGTTATAGTGCTCAAGAATTAAATAAATGCATTTTTAACAGAATTTATCTTCTCACGATTGAGAGCCATGTTTCAATTTTTAGCACGTAATAGCATGCGATTTGTACTTAACCAATCTGTTACAAGAACGAAAAGTTGTTAACAAAATAGATGGTACAGGTGAATATGCATTAGATAAGTTATATATTTATAAATAAATAAATAAAGTTTTAAATTAATTGCTAAGCTGTATCTACAAACCTCTTGGGCATGCCCAGTTTGTGTGGGCATAACCGACAAGTTTCCGTACTTGATAGCAGCTCCAGAAGCAGTAAATGGTGAGATACGGCCATCAAAATCAGCAGGTGGTCGGTAAAATTGTGTATAATAGCCTGCAGAAGAGTCATTGACCTGTTGTACCTGTACGTGTAATCACTTGTTAAGACGCACAGAAAGTCATTAAGTTATTTTTAAAAAAAATGAAAAGTCACTCAAGTTTTTTTTTAATGAAACAATTAGACAGATTGAGCACAAATAGCTCAGAGGATTGTTCTATTCAGGAGCTGGGGAGCTCATGTCAGGTAGAAATAACATAAATGGTTCGACCAATGCAAAACATCCAATAAATGAACTCCTAGGGCAACTAGAATGCCTACTATGTGGGAAAAGCATTCAGCAAGAGGGTAAAGAAATATAAAATGATGCAAAATCAATTTTATGCTGAGGAATTGTTAAAACGTCTAGTATAAAAAAGTAATTATGTAATCATGCATAGCATTTCAGCGTAACACAGTGACTATGAGAGAACAGAATAAGATTCCTTTGCTTGTATAATGTAAACCAACATCTAAGAAATCAAATCATTTGACATATGAACAGGAGATATATAAAGAAAAAATGATGGGTCACATAAGCACCAGACGTGCCTGAGATTCAGAAGTTTCAAGTGATGGAATCTGATCTCCATGTGACTGTTGTGGTGGGTAAGGTGTAGTAGTTTCAACTGAATCTTGAGGTACATGTGAAGCTATTGTATCGTTTGATTGGTCTGATTCTGCAACTTCAGGAATACTTGAGGAACTATCAACCTTCTGAGGTAAAATATTATCTGCCGTTTCAGCAGGCAGCTGCTGCAGATCTGACTCAGCTGCCATTTCAACAGTTGAGGACACACCCTGATGACTGCAGTACAGTTACCAAATTAAAATGAAGGATGAATGCAACTGAATACAGAAGGTAATCATAATGTGAAAAATAAATTAAATTGCAAGAAATACTTTAATTAACAACCATTAAGCTACATGTAAACATGAGAACCATGCCCAAGGTTACCATACGTATACAAATAGAAAGCACTAGACCGAGGTCCATGGGCAACGCCCGATTGCACTAACTCATACAATGTATCCCACCTGAATTTCAAGCAGCGGTTAGAAGGCGCTGAGAAACTGGGCAAAGCAGAAGGGTGGTGTTTAGCACGCAGTCAGCAACTAGCAGGCAAGGCATGAATAACCTTGGCAGCCAGCAATGACAAGCACTAGGGAGTAGGGTAACATCTAGTACCTAGATTAGGGGGGCATCGTTTATAGCAGTGATTTCAAGACATGAAAATGAAAATGAAGCACACAGACGTCTTAAAAATCTGAACAGGAACATGCCAACAAACCCCTAAGCCCCCATGGAATTAAGGTGAAGTGTTACATTGAAGTAATAGTATTATCTTATGGAAAGTCCAACTCCTCACTAGATCCATATCCTCAAAATATCCAACAAGGATTTTATGTGACCTAAAAACAACGTTAGGAGAACCTTTTTTTATGCACCAAAAATTGTGAAAAGTACCTAAATATTATATGTATAAGAAAACATGGACTGATTCCTTTTGGCATTTACACAGTAGACCAAAAAGGCACAACTAACTAATATGGGACATGGAAGGTGGAGCAATGAGCCAAAACTAAGTAAATTATTATGCTGGTAGATACTCAGAGAAGTCAAATTCAAGCATACATAGCAAAGAGTTTAATAAGACTGCTGGTGTCAAACGCATTAACTAGAACACAAACCTTGCAGCAGGTTCATCCAGAACTTCATCTGCGTCCTGAGACGATTCACATTGAGGTGTAGAGCATTTCTCACTTTCAGTGTCTTTTGAAAAGCTTGCAGATTGCTCAAAACAGGCACCGAAACTGCCAAAACTAAGCCCATATTTTTCTGACTCTGCAACCTGAAGGTGATCAGGAATAATAACATGCTGTTTGTCAGACAGGCGCATGTCACTTGGCCTTGTCTCCACTCCTGAAGTGGTATCTTCCTTATGGATGGAATCCGATACTAGAATCGACTGGGGAACAGTCTCCACAGAAACAGGCACTTTATCACATATAACATTTTCAGCATGGGCTGGTTTGTTTGTTGATTTTGGCTTCCATTCTTTATTTGGAACAACTAGACAACACAATTATAACTATAATCAGCAAAGCAGAGGCAATATTCTCAAGTAGAAAGAACAATCCATCCAGATCCAAAAAAAATTGACTTAAATAAGTAACTTAATAATTGATGAATAACAATAATCTGTTGGGGAATAAAGAATTTGACAACTTTACAGCATGTGGTATAAACTAGACACAGGAAGTGTTGAAGTGGAATGAAATGGAGAGTTGAAATGCTACTTCTTTTATGACAATTTTGGTCACACTTTTTTATTTTTCGTAGTAAAATGGTATGAACATCTACCAAAAAGCATTGTAGATTCTGTATATGGTAGCATCTACCATACATGAATTAAATAGTAATTAATTCATAACATAACTTAGCAATATAGATTTCACGGATGAACAAGTGAACAGCCAGTAATGTTTAAGCGTCACTGTTGAAGGTTGCCAATTTCATGTATAAGTTAGTACAACAAAAGGGCCAGCAAAATTGGTTTTTCATCGTCATCTGGCAAGGGTGCGAGACAGGAACCAGGATTCAAATATTCAAATCCTTAGTTCCCTAGAACCAATATGAATGAACTATTTTATTCTCCCTGGAATATCAGCAAAAGAAAAAAAAAATCCTACCAAGGTACCGTACTGAACCAAATCTTTTATTCTTTTCCAGTACAGACGTTGTAACAACTATGACCATGGAAGCATCCTCAATGGACAACAGAGTTGTGATTCTAGTTCGTGTACCGGCGATGCAATTTACTCTTAAATATAGAGCGAGCCAGATCATAACAGCTTGAATTATGGATGAAAGTATGTGCCAGCCACATGTATTCCCTGCTGCATGATGGCATTCAAACAGGTTGAATTATGTACATCCCCATTAGAGATGGCAACGGGTGCATACCCATCGGGTTCCCTTGCCCCATACCCACACCCACGATGGCTAAATATTCCCACTTAAATACCCACACCCGTCGAGGGTACAAAATCGTCCCCATGCCCACACCCGTGCGGGTAACGGGTACCCATACCCATATAATAGAGTAAAAACCCGTCGGGTGTCGGGTCATGGGTTCCCATTGCCATCTCTAATCCCCATGCGTGTTTTGAAGGCTTTGAATGTCTACAAAGGTAACTTTTATACTTTATAATCATTAGAACTGATGATTGTGAAAACCTGATGACATGTCCAAACGTCCAATTAATAATCTAACACAGAATATTAACATATTAAATGCCATGTAGCAGCCGCTATCTGCTCAATAGCAGCAGCAGATATAATGCATTTGCCCTAGTGTCGCATTTGGAAGGTCAAACATCAATTGCAAGGTAACAATCATAAAAATCTACACAGTGACATCAACATATCATTTGCTTCAGTGACGTGCAAAGGATTGGACCCAAATTTAGAAGTTCAGAATGACAAGTACCTTTCTGTACACTGCTCAACTGCTGTGCACGACTACTGCAGCTTGAAGATGGCCTACTACCAGAAGGTACCACAGTGGATGACGAACCAGAAGATCGAGATGTGCCTAGAGTATGAAAAGGTGTTAAAAACATGACAACACTAACCAAAGAGTCCCAAGACTCCCAACTCAAATATTGTACCTTGTGAAGCCGTTGATACATCATTAGAAACCACCTTTTCTCCTGCTGCCAACTGACTTGCATAAGCATGTTTGGTGGAAACAGTCTCACCGTGGCCGTGGACTTCAGGGGCTGGTGTAAGCACTGGGTCCAAAGCTGGTATGCACTCCCCTGATATAGATGGTGCTGACTGTATTAAAGATAGTCTTACATCTGGACCTAAGCCATTGACAAGCTTTTCTGGATTACCTTCCAAATCAGATATTCCTTTTGAATCTGAAATCTGCAACTGACCTATAGCAAGAGAACTTTTCTCCATGGAAGCAACAGGCTCTGATGAACCATTGGATTGGCCAACTGACAAACTGGTAAAGAAGTCAGTTGCATGTCCAAACAGGTGCATTTTAATTGGATAAGCTAATACTGAAATAAGTGGACCTCAATGTTTTATCCATTTGGCAAACTCCAAATACCAAATGATCCAAGAAACCATCAAACAATGTGAATCAAAGAAACTAAGTTGTAAATGAAGAATAGCTATGCAGTCAAACAGCATCGGTAAAAAAAAAATATTTACATCAAGCCACAAATTCTGGTTAAACTCCAGATCATAGTGGAAAAAACCGGACCGGGCTGGCGGTTCGACCGGAAAAAACCGGAACCAGAGGTCTCCACGGTTCGGTTCAACTGAAAGACCGGACATGCATTCGACCCGGATTGAACCGGCTGAACCGGGCGGGTTTTGACTAAACCGGCCATTAAACCGGCTCAGTTGGACCGGACAAAGGAGTTAAGGAGTTTAATGGGCCATGTTAAGGCCCAGTCCATGCCCTACAGGCCCACGTGACTGTTTTTTTGACAAAATGCATAGAAAAGGGTGGTGGAATGGGGATTTGAACCTGGGTACGCGCATTGAGAGTGAGTAGGTCTAACCATCCCACCTTTGCTTCGTTTTGTTTTAGAGATATACATGTTATATATAATAACTTATTGAACCGCGGTTCAACCGGCGGTTCACCGGTCAGACCGTCGGACCGGTGAACCGAGGCATCGTCCGGGTTACTCACCGGTCCAGTTTTTTGCACTATGCTCCAGATCAGAATAAAAGAAATATAAGAGCAAGTTTAATAGTATAGCCCACTACTAGCTCCAAATCATCTATAGCCAATGTAATAGCTAATTCATACAATAGTTGCTTACTATACTATTAATAGCTGGTCCCACCTGTCATACACACATTATGCCTTGGAGTCCGTGCTGCAGCTGGCTGCAGATCTGTAGCCTGCTACTCTTCTCTCTTTTCCTTTATCTCTTTAAAATATGTTTATAGCTGGCTTATAGCCTGCTATTGTACCTGCTCTAAATACTCTCCACTGGAATACAATGTAGAAAACTAGCAATTCATAAATTTAGGTGGTCTATTCCTCTTAGCATTTTACAATTTTCTAACATAATCATATACTAAGACACAAAACTACAGCTCCTTAATCATTCCTCCCAAAAGAAAAAAAGAACAGCATCGTACTGATGTTCTGCTGCAGCTGAATAACATAAATCTACACCACACATGGCACACTGTTTTAAGAATAAATAGATACACACATATGTTCTACTTTTTCGTTGGAATCCAGAAAATGTGTATGTTTCAAGAAAGCACATGAAAGTAACCTACAAACAGTGCTTCTGAACATACACAACAAAGATACTACTAGCAGTACAGTTTGGTATGGGTTTCACTCAAAGAACCCAGCCAAAAATGGGAGTGTAAAGCAGAAACATGATCTTGTCAAGAAAAACATCTACAATCCACATCCAAATAAGAATAAAAATCAATTAACAAATAACTCCGGCCAATTAACATCCTTTCCAATATGAGTAATAAAAAAATACCTTACCAGCATGTAAATACCAACAAAAAAGGGGACTCAAGGTTAACAGGATTTAGTAAAAAGAAAACAATAATCATGTGACTGAAGATCTTTTGCACTATAAATACCTTGAGATCGAAGTAGACGTCTTGGTGTCTGTGTTTGGATTGACAGGTACAGAGCTGTTACATTTGTCCATGTTTGGATTCACTCCAATTTCCTTTTCAGCAGGAGCATTTCTCCCAGTTATGTCTGAAGTATCACAGAATAAAACATGAAATGGTTATAAAGTTTCACTAAAAGGCTACTCTTGAAGTGGGTACAAAACATGTGACTATAAATGTCAAGAGGATACTTAACCCCAGTTGATTCAATATACTAAGCTCTTATATCTACTCATGCATTTGAAAAGTTGGAGAAAATCAAATGGCAGTAACATTCATATAATGAGCAGGCAGTTCTACATATTACAAAATCCATCAGATATCAAAGAGAAACCACTCTTTAAATTAAACAAGATTACAAGAATGCAACATGAGCTGCTCATAGTGTATCACAACACGGATGCCACATGTAGTATAGGTTTGATAGAGCACTTCCATTTTTGAAGACAGATGCCATGCATACCAGAGGAGTTGGATAGTTGGCGTGAAGAGTTTCCCCATCCACCTTTTCCACCTCGCCCCTGCATCCCAGGCCTCCATCGAGCATCGGCAGATTCTTTGGCACTCTATACGAGAAAGCAGGAAAATACACATTCAGGCACTTTAGAACAGAAAGTTACTTAAACAAAAATGTCCCAATTGATTATATGGCATTCTATAATTGTGGCAATTAGAATTGGCAATGAACCAATATAACTGATTAATAATGTATTTAAAGAGGGGACGAGATTTTAGGATTCCTTTCTCAAGAATAAAAGAAAGTCAGAATCAGAATGCATATCAGGAGAACAAGAACAGAAAGATTCAACATGATAAGAAAAATTTGCGTTGAACAACATTACTATGGAGACTCTTTCAACCATATCCAAAGCTTAGGTAGAATTAGTTGTGTCAAATTTGTAGTCTAACAAATATCATGTTGCCAATCATTAGCATATATGTATTCTTTTTTTTCTGACATGTTCAATATATGATGTATGTATCCTGCAAATCATGTCCTGCTGGCCGATTTGATACTGATCTCAAACTAACTTCTATCATCACCAGCATGTCATATCACTTGAACATCTTCTAACGGTGTTTCCATCTCATAGCTTTGCACATCAATTACATTTGCATATGACTCAACCTAATGTGTCTGACCAGATATACCTAACACAAGTCTGACCACCCATTTGGAACTTACATATCTATAGCAGGTCTAATTTTGAAAAAAACAAAAAAAAAGTAAGTGCTTGGGTACATTGCAAAGATCACAAAGTTGGAAAACATCATTCATGTGCCATTGATTTAACTGGGACCAGGCCACATGTTCTCACATGAAATCTAATTTTTGAATTCACACATAATTTGCACCAGTACTTAACTTTATGAAATAAAGATAAAGAAAAAGCAACAGAAGCAAGGGAGAGGGGAGGATATGATACTTGCCTCCTTTTTCTTGTCTCTTTTTCTTCTGACCTCATGGAATGTACCTGAAATAAGTGAATATTTGATTAAAAGGTTTGGTAAAATCAAGCATCTTCCATAGAATGTGCCTAACATAAAAAAGGGGGGAAACGTTAGCAAAATGCATGCAGTTAAGCACAAAAGGGATACCTCAAACAGTCCATAAATGCTGTTTACCTCAACACAATCTCCAGGGAATATGACATACGAAAGATCCATTCTCTACATATAAAGACAAGGTTCTCTTATGGTGAAAGGACTAGAATTTAAGCTTTGGTGGAGTAACGCATAAAGATTAAAAAAAAATAGTGAAGTTGATGCTAACACCACTAACTAGGCATGGGTCAAAGTCATGTCATGATGAATAAATCCTGACCATCTTGACCACAAAAAGGATGCTGGATCTCTTTAATCTTTAAAGCTATCTTTGAGATAAACTCCAGTACTCCAGCCACTCCAAAGAAGTCAACCATGACCCATTAGCTAAGGTATCTATAAGACTAGGTGTAAATCCAAAGTCTCTTAATCGGGAAGAACATACCATGTTACAAAAACAAAAAAGATGAAATAAAATGCTATGAACCAACATTAAGTTTCTCAAAACCATGTAACACATTTGGCCTTTGATGCTCAATGCAATGCTTTTCTTTAAAGTTCTTATGGAGCCTATTCAGCTAATCTGAATGACATTCAAAAATTACACAGCTCATGGTTGTAGCTCTCGCATTCCCACGGAGTATTCCGATGCTAGGATGAAGTAATATCATTTGTAAATTGCAATATGGTTTAAAGAAGGGCTATCCTAATACCAATATATCAAAATTTGGTTCAGAACGAAATTAGGTTATCATAAAATCCACTGCTATTAAAAACAGATCACTGTTCTATGCTTCACATGGGTTTGGGTTATCTTTTGAAAAAGGAAGTACTACTCAAGATAGGTTATGAATAGACGCCTAGTCACGAATGTGTACCTGGATGATCACACATTAAATCATGAAAACATGAGAATTCATCTTTTGCAGATCTCAAGTGTAAATACCGTAATGAGCATGTAGAGGTGTTGTTTGGACGTTAGCATTTTTTTCCATTGTCGAAATGCATTCTCGGGGTCAAAACAATAATTAACATCAGTTATAAAATGAATATCAAGTAGGACCAATGAAATTTTGTGCTTCATACTCCAGAACAGTATGATTCTATCCAAGTTTAGTTTGATTTACATGTATGGCATCTTTATTTTGGTAGGCCATTCAGCTTCAATTTCCACACAAACATTTGTGCATCAACTTCAAATTTTCACTACAGGTAGCACTAGAAGTTCCATGTTGCAAAGGTGGAAGCATCCATCCTATAGAAACCACTGCGCCTACAGTGAAACCACCAGCCGTACAGTGCAACTACAGAACGAAACCAAAAGCAACGATGTCCCTCAGTTCATAAAATTTGTAATTACTTCAGATCCAAGCAGCAGCATCCAGAAGGACTATCCTTGAGCATATTCTTTCACTCCAAATAAGACACAACCAACAAGTAAATACGTAGCTCCCATGGGGCATAACAAACTGAAGCAGTCACGATACCAAGCCGGATCCAACAGGAGGCATGAACCACACAACACAACTTAACCTCCAGCACACCACTCTCTCTGTAAACCCCAATTGATTATAGAAAACATTCTTGCGCTCTTGAATCAAACAAAGCAGGGAAGACCGGAAGAAGAGCGGTGCAGACTCTAGAACCCTAAATCAAACCATGCACGCATCAAATCAGGCGCGGGCGCGCCACGAGAGAGACCTACCATGCATCACGCATCGCATCGTCCCCTCCCCCCCACAAGCCAAGGCTAGGTTTTACCAGTGGAACCAACAGAACCGAACCGAATCAAATCAAACTAGGATCGAGAGGGAGGGAGGGAGGGAGAAATGGGGGGAGGATTTGGGATTTTACCTTGGTTGAGAAGCCTATCGGTGGTCTCGTTGGGATCCATGTTGCATTCGCGGAGCACGGCGTAGACCTCCTCGTCGGTGTGGCCGCCCGCGATCTCCTTGATGTTCTGGATCGTCCGCCGCACCGCCGCCGGGATCGAAACCCTAGCCGCCGCCATATCCTCCCTCCTCGCCCTCGTCCTCTTCTTCCTCCTCCTCTTACTCCTCGCCGCCGCAGCTGCCGCCGCCGCCGCCGCACGCGCCTGCTTCTGCTCCGCTACGCTCTCCCGCACGGGCGGATGAACGGAGGCGAATCCCGAGAGAGGAGCAGGGCGGAGGAAGGAAGGAAGGAAGGGGAAGGAGGGGGAAAGGAGGAGAGAGAGAGAGAGAGAGAGAGAGAGGAGAGAGAGGAAGCGGAGGTGGGGGGGAGAGAGAGAGAGAAAGAGGGATTTGTGGGAGGGTTTTGTGGGGGGTGGGGAAGGGAAGGGAGGAGGGAGGAATGCGTGCGTCGCTCGCTGGCTGTGGGGGCTCACACACACTACACTACTGGGGTATACAAAAACGGAGGCGGCGCCACAGACGGAAGAATTTTTTTTTGTTTCCTAAACATTTACTTATTTATATATAATATTGTGAATGCTCCAGTGTAATGTTGGAAATGATTTTATATCTTTGTTTGATGTCATATTAAAGAATGAACAGATGTATCGTTTTTGTCATGTCATTTGAACAGGGCAGCCAAAGTATTCTTATTTTAATACATAGCACAAACACAGATAAACTATAAACACACATATGTACGCCTACCTCGATGAGCATGTACCAAAGACTAGACCGACATATGTTGAGATTAACAAGTCACGATAGGTATCTCATTATCGATGAATACGTCGTCTGCCGCTAAAATATGAGTATTCATACTAAGTCAAAGACTTGAAATAGTATAAACATTGTGCTTATCGAAGTGTTTTTTCACTTTGGACTAGATAATGTTGGCAAATATTACACTTCATACCAGGTAGCCCACATGCAGGGGCCGATCTAGCATGGGGGCGGCGGGGTCTCGAGCCCCCACTACTGGCGTGAAGACTATGAGAGACCCCACAAAGACCCCACTAAAATTTTTTACCATATGTAGATGGAAGGAGGGATTGTAACTCTATCTAGTTTGCTCAGACCCCGCTGCTATTTCTTTCTGGATCCGCCACTACCCACATGTAAGTAAGACATTAACACCATAGTCTTATTGACATGTGGTCCACCCGGTTCAAAGGGCAACTTTTATAAAAATAGCTAGCTCAGAGTGAAAAGGATGTTTTTAAGGTGGTCTAAAGTGAACTTTGATAATAATATATGGCCCCAAGTACAATTTTTGTTATGATTTTGCTATCTCGAATCCCCTTATAGAACCTTTCAGAAACACATTCTTTCTTGTGCTTTCTAAAATAAGTTGCCCCAACAAACATAAGACAAAATAAGCTACATTGGATTGGACTGGACTAAATTGGACCTCTTCTTTGAGCAACCAACCCCTGATATGTTGTATCACCTTGGAACCGTCGGGCCTCGATGGCACCACCAAGACAAACATGAGAAACATGACGGGCTTGCATATGAGCACGAATGCTAGTTGTTGCTCTGCACGAGCTTGGAGTGCAAATTTGGATTAAGCTTTTTTGAAGGGTCTTCTTTAAAATAAGTTCTTAAAAGACTACAATGTCAAAACTATAGTGAGGAGAGTTGGAAAAAAATATATATATTATAATGGTTCATTTCGGTCTTTGTTTTAAAGAAAATACATCCAATTATTAAAAAGGTTGCATGACAAATGATTACGAATTATAAAATCACAGCGTAATTGAAAAACTACTTGGGGTGTGTTCGGCAAGGGGCATTCTCAACTTCTACCCTCGTTTTCCGTGTGCACGTCTTCCGAACTACTAAACGGTATGTTTTTTATAAAAATATTCAATAAGAAAGTTGCTTTAAAAAACGATATTAATTTATTTTCAAGTGTTTTCAGCTAATACTTACTTAATAATGTGCTAACGAGTCATTCAGTTTTGCATGCACAGAAGAGAAGCTCCAAACCCTTACATTCAAACTCAACCTCAAAACACCACCTCAAATATAAAGAATCTCTACCGATGATTTTTTTTTGTCTTAATGGCATTATTGTATTTCCCACAAAAAAGGTTTTTTTGAATTTTGTGACTAATCATTTATTGATCGTATTTTGCATATATCATGTTGTCTAACCAAAGTGAAAGATAACATCAAAGAGTAGCTAACCTATTCATTCACCCAGATCTTACCACCACATATCCATTGAAGCCTATCACACATGAACACAACCACCAAGGATGCCTCACCAGTATGAAACCTCCACTGCGATATCTCCGAGAAGCTCAAATTCCTATTAAATTTCATTTTTTTTCTAAAGGTACTACTAAAATAAGGAAATATCATAACATTTTCTACGAATACATGAATAAACTTCAGCAATTACCATCACGGTTCGATATTTCTTAACAACTACTACCAGAGTAGGAGATGCCGAACAAGCTCGATGGACGTCCTCGCCTAGCTGCCAGCGTCGGCATTTTGTGCTGCGCGGCTGATGGAAGTTCAACGGCACCGCACATTGGGCAGAAGGTGCTCATTTGATGTACCGTTCTCTTACATAGGTCGCTGACATGGCATGTGGGCCCACAAGCTGTGAAGCTCATATATCAGCCACTAGGGTTCACAAAACCAATGGAATTTCGCGATAACCGATAAGTTTTCTTGAAACTACTATGTCTCGGTTTATGAAAGCTGGTCGGTATTAGCCGGTTTTCGTACGATGTTGATCAAAGTCATTGGTTTTACCCGTTTTCGGTCAAATTTTAGTAAATCGGTGAGAAATGGTTTTTACTTTGAAATCGAAAAGTTAAACCCTGTCAGCCACTCAAAAATAGATAAAAAAGTTAAACCCTGTCAATCACTAAAAAATAAACAGTAAGGATGAGATATACAGTCTGGAAGAGATTTTGTTTGGTTGGTTGTATAGATATGAGTGTGTTTACCTCTTTATTTGGTTGGTAAGGTTACCTCCATAATAGGGTATGAAAAAGTATACTACAGTTTAACCGGCTAGTACATAAACAATTTACCACATTAAAAAAATAATAGTGTTTAAAATCCCTGCAGTATACTCTGCATGTAAACTTTTTAATAGGCAATATGAACCGGTTAAAAAGGAAAAACAATAATCTAAGACATACACATTGCACAGCATATTGATCGATGTGGGAGTACTGTTGGAAATTTGGTCATAATTCGGCATATTTTAATCCAAAATAACAAGATAATAAACATGATATTTACAATGGGATTTGATCCAGTGATAGTGGTGAATGTAATCAACATGAGCATGCTTAACGTTGAATAAGCATCAACAATCACATAATAACACAATGTTGACATTGCGATGAACATTAACAGTAAAACTTCTAATTGAAATAATGTAATAAGGTTATACCCCAACAATGGTCCTCCGCTGGAGTTTGAGGCAGTATTGCCTCCGTTGGTGTTGACGGGAGTCTCCTCCTTGTCTCCAGTGTTCGACATGTTGGTGAAGGTGAAGTAGACGTTGACGAACAGTGAGTAGTCACGCCTTGCGCTCCCCAAAAACCTGATCGCCCGCCCGTCTGTGCAAACGTCGCAGCAACGCGTGGTTTCGGAGGCCTACTCTCCCAACGCGTGTGCACACACTCGTCGGGATGGGATTACCGTAGCAGCAACAACATTGGAAAATGGATGAAAGTGTGTCTTCCTCTTTCGCGGGAGATCAAATCCATTCTCATTTTATAAGAGGAATGGAAGATGAAGAGTAAGAGTCATGGAATAGGAAGAGGAATAGAGTAACTAATTCTCATCAATTAGCCATCAACCATCCTCTACTACACAACCATCACCAATGGAATAGGAAGAGGAATAGAGCAACTAATTGTCATCAACTAGCCATCAACCATCCTCCACTACACAACCATCACCAATGGAATAGGAAGAGGAATAGAGCAACTAATTGTCATCAACTAGCCATGAACCATCCTCCACTACACAACCATCAACCATCCATCAATTAGGACTAATTGATATAACTTACCAATTCCCTAATCAAATGGATTAATTCTCAAAACTCTTCACCCTATTGATATCCCATAAAAAAATGAATTCACATGAATACCTAGCATAATGAGCCTTGGAATTTATTTGATTTAATTGATTTAAATGGATCAATTACCCAATTAAATCTAACAAGTACTTTATCATATACCCTTGAATCGGATAAAAAAAGAAAAGAAAAAAGGCAAAAAAAAGGAAAGAAAGACGGCAGAGTTGACGTCGAGCTTCTCCACCCTAGCGCTGCCCCAACGCCGGCTGGCCTGCAGCTCGCCTACGGCGCCACCTCCGATTCGCTTATACCGCCGCTCACCCTGAAGCTTGTCGCTTTCAATCCTTACAGTCCTACCCTCTGGATCTGGATCTAGTGGCTGGCATCGGATTTGGTTGCCATCGCCGTCGGAGATAGGCCGCCGTTGGGTCTAGTAGCCATGAGCTCTCGTCTGCCACCGCCTAGGAGCTCATGGGTGCTGGATCCGACTGGCCCGGTCGCTGAAGAAAGAAGATGAGCAGTTCCTGGCGGAGAAGATGATGGCGGCTACAATGAGAAGAGGAGGAAGATGCCAGCGGCTATACGTCGATGGAGATAGTGGCGAGTTGAGCAGCGGCCGAGCGAGCAAATGAGGGAGAGGGAGGTGATGGGAGCGCAACCCCTCTCGCTCTTTTGCATCGGCACATCCCCATGCCTGCACCCGTGTGTCACACTGCCTACACGAGCCTAGCCTGGATGGGGAGCGAAGCTCAACTCGAGTGTTTATCACGGGCCTGGCTGCGGAGGCCGTTTTGCATGCGCGGATCTAGGCCCGACGACAGTACAGTCAACCAAACGACCTCCTCCTCTAGCACCCACGCATGTGAGCCACCCTCCGTGCATGTAACCAAACACGCCCTAATGATCCTCACCGGTCATGGCCTCGTGGTTTGAGGCAGTTATCTTACATACTTATATAGTTCATCCCTATATACTTATATAGTTCATCCCCACTAAATATAGTTATTGCTATTTCTTCTTATCTTAATAAGCCACATCACCTCAATTATTTGCTATTGGATGATAGATCTATGGTCCAAATTGTCTCTACTTTCTTCTCTAATAACACCATACAATCTCAACTATTTATAAGTTTAAAATTTATAAGTATCAATTTGTTTTAATTTTAATAATTATATTTTATCATAATATTTGTACATATTACGTAATTTAATTTTCGGCAGGATATTCGTAGATGACTCGGACAGATTTTGCTACTAGTCGCACACCGTAACGAGCGCTCTCGGCCCACAGCATATTCCTCTCCTCCCCGTCTGTTATAACGGTGGCGTCGTCGTTGGAAGGGGGCACATTCGAATCTCACACCAAAAACCAGCGGAGGCGGAGCAGAAAACAGCAGCCAAGGAATCATCCATCCATGGCCAACGGGCTCCCCAACCCCCTCCTCACCGCCGACGCCGCCCGATCCCTCGTCGACTCCGTCGACGCCTTCCTCTTCGACTGCGACGGTATTCGATCCATCATCGTCTCGTCTCTTTCCCTTCTTTTTTCGAGGGAGATTTCTTGGGGTTTTTTTTTTGGGGGGGGGAGTACCTGTTCGATTGTGAAGCTGTGATTAGGGTTGTTGTTTCTGTTGCTCTCCAGTAGTAACTTTTTTTTTGGTTTGGATTGCAGGGGTGATTTGGAAGGGGGATCAGCTCATCGAAGGGGTCCCTGAGACTTTGGACCTCCTGCGGAAAATGGTTTGTGCTGCTAGCGACAACATTTGCTTAGTTCGTTGTATCCTGCTAGCTGTGATTAGGGTTTTGTTTGGTGATTGGAATCGTTAATTGCAGTAAACCACAGTTACAACTTAGTACAGCTGCTCTTCTTGTATTCTGTTAATTGTTTTATAAACTCACTAATCGGATGGATCAAAGTACATCAAGACTGTGAATAGGAAAAGAAAATGATATGTTTCTTCCTAAGTTGCTGATGTTTTTTTTTTAAAAAAAAGAAGTTGTGAATTTAAAGTTGCTTGTGTAATTCATAGGATACCATCCTGAATGAAATCTTTAGCATACTCTGGACCACCGTTCAGTTATAGATAAAATGGAAGAATTAAGACTAAGAACTAAATTTGTATTTGTTTTCTTCTTGGCACACCAATTTTGACCTTGATGTAAGACTAGTCTTTGGTTAAGAGAAAATAGATCTCTATTTCATGACTAGCGGATGAAATGACTAATATATATGGCTGTGTTCTGTATTGATTACCCATTTGGTATTTTGGATACTCTGTAAGATGAAGGAAAACATCAACTTCTGCATACTATGTATTTTTGCTGTTAGCTATCATAGTTACAGAAGTACATAAACATTGTTTATAATACATGAAAATGATAAATAGAAGAAGCTTAGAGGATTGATCTGCAATGGCAGGTTGAATTAGAGGAGAAGCAGAAAAAGGGTGGAGGAGAAACGGACGAATGTATATAAAAACAGCAATATTACCTGTTCTTAACACCTTTTTTTTCCCTTGATGATGCAATATGGTTTTGCTTTAACATGGTTCTAGTGCTAATTATTTGAATAAACTGTAAGTTTTCTGTATATAATTATGAGTTATGACATAATAGGCGGGGCATAACATAATCCATCATAAGTCTTTACTACCTTTATCTTGGGCATTTAATATGAAACTTAGAACACTTTCTGAGAACATCACTGTATTTAGGTTAGCTCATAAATACAGCACCAGTCCATTATGCATAGGTTAAGTAGATGATTTTATTGCATTGACTTGGTGCAGGGCAAGAAATTAGTTTTTGTAACGAACAACTCTAGAAAGTCGAGAAGACAGTATTCAAAGAAGTTCAGAGCACTCGGACTTGAAGTTACAGAGGTAGTTTCTATACATCCAGATTCCTCTGATGATAGTTTCCTGTATCGTGATTATTTGTTACATAGTAATTGTTATCTTCTCTGCAGGAAGAGATCTTTACATCATCATTTGCAGCAGCCATGTTCTTGAAGTTAAATAATTTCTCTCCAGAAAAGAAGGTACCACTAATTCATATTACCTCCATTCTTTTTATTTGAAGCCCTGAAATACATGTGGTCAACCTTTCTAAAGTTTGACTACTGACATGTTTGAAACTATTTTGATTTTTTAATAAAATGTGTGCCATTAGATTTGTTATTATAGATGCTTTCACAATTTCATAATTGTATTATCACATCTTAAAAGTTTATAATAAGTAATGGTCAAAGTTGCATCTTGAAGATTGTGAAGGGTCAAAATGTCAAGTAAAAAGGCGCAACTGTACCAAATATTTGAATTTAATATTTAGGTATTTTTTTAATCTAATTTCAATCTGCTTTCTAGACATGGTGTTGAATATCTTCTGTACTAACAGTTACTAATGTTTTCATCAAGAAAAAACTATGAAGGCACTTTAACAAAGCATTGGCTTAGGAGTAGTGTAACACATATATGCAGGAAGCTTCATGACATAAAGTGACTCTCACATTTTTTATTCCGTTCTACTTTCTGAGCCTTTTTTCTTGCCAGTAACACTGTTGGTGTGACAGCTTTGGTTATCACACCACCAGACCATCCTCATGAGCAATGGTATGGCGAGGCCAAACTCTTGCCACAGCACGACTTCGCTCTGGTGCAGAGCTGTGTTGCTATTCCAGCTGTAGCCTGTATGCTAGAGAGGCACAGCAAAAAGGGTTTAGATGTTGAAACAAGATACACATGTATTTAGTCTTAAATTGTATTAGAAAAGGTTAAAGAAATAAGTGCATAGTTTGTGTGTAGCTGTGTGCTAACCTCCAGGTTGAAGCTGTCTATACAATAATACAATATACACTCAATAAAGTCAATTTTAAGTTGTGATAAGCATTAACTATGATATGACTGATAAAACTACCTCCACAGGATTAAGAATTGGTATCTGCTAAAGATATTTAAAAGACCATTTATGCAAGGGACAAATAGTGATGCTTGATCTTACCATGCTACTTAATTTATGTTAGTGTACCACAAAACAGTGGTTTTTCATGTATTTTGTGCCCTTGTTATCACTCATGTAATACTGATCAAAGTTGAAACTTCTCTTCTTAAGGTTTATGTTGTCGGTGAGGATGGTATTTTGGAAGAGCTCAGATTAGCCGGTTTTGAATGTTTAGGTGGCCCGGTAAGATAAGCATGGCATCCTTACTCCTTCCCTTACAAATTAGGTAGATTTTCCTTTATCCATCTCCGGTTCATGTTTGCAGTGGAGGTTCCTCTTATTTCACTATGATATTCTATTTTTGGTGCATCTAATGCTTCCTAGAATTTTGACTTCTAGCAGGTCTCCTTTATGTTGAGTTCAGTTACCTAACACTGATGATGCATCGTCTTAGTTCTAATATGACTCCTATGCATTGTTATATTGAGTCTTATTTTTCTAGCCACCAGTGAAGAAGCTATAGTAATTAGTGGGCCACCACAGAGGATATATGCTTACCGTAGGCCATGTCCTATGGTTTGAAAGTAATAGACACAGCATCACCAGTGTTGTTGAAAATAAAATAGGCCAGAAGTATCCACACAAATTTGAGTTTCTAACAGCTGCAGTTGGACTTGGATAAGTATTGTAGTCAGTGGCCAGAGGAATGCATAAATATTGTAGTCACATAAGCATGTTTCTTAAATGTAGCATGGTGGATTTTCCTTTATCCATCTTAAGGGACAGGTGCTGAATGACTGAAAACTGAAATTCCCCTTCCAGGGATATATTACCATATTTCACCTTCCCATTCAACTAATGATGTTTTCTACAGGAGGATGGCAAGAAAAACATATTGCTGGAGGCAAACTTCTACTTTGAACATGACAAAAGTGTAATATCAAAACCTCTTCATCGGAGTTTTGATCTTATGTAGATCAGTCTGAATGTAATCATGCAGACTAAGCTTAATGAAATATCTATTCCAGGTTGGAGCTGTCATTGTTGGACTTGATCAGTACTTCAACTACTACAAAATGCAGTGAGGCCTCTTATGATCTTATCCTTTTGTTTTAATCTTATCTTCATTGCCAATCACAACACGTGCTTGTTTCAGTTACCCATATAATGTACCAAATTTAACCTTTGCACCTTTCCCTTCTACAATGTATTAGAGGTTTACTTACTGGCAGATCCATGAGAAAGCTGTGGGGTTAATGGACATCAGAGTATCTTTTACAAAAAAAGAAAAGAATTCTGTACATCTTTTAAGCTTTTAAGCATAACCACAGTCCACAGGAAATGTGAATCGTTGACGCCGATTGCCCTACTGGGTAAACTGTTGAATGATCCTCACTTGTGGGGAAATGGCACACAAATAGTTCAGGCCCATTGGTCTTTTTCCCCCTCCTTTCATTCTTTGTGTGTTGGATGCACCACTAATTTTACAGCTGATGGTTAAGATTTCTATCCTCCCTAGTACCTTCACAAGTTCTGTAGTACCTTTTGCTTCCTTTTCTCTTTCCGTCTGTAGCTTCCCCTCTCCTTAGTAGAATAGCTTAGTATCACTTGGAAGTTACTAATAGCTGTTTGCATAATTGTCAAGAGAATATTCAGGACATAAGAGTTGAAACAAGAGTCAGCAAGAACACTATATTTCTACCAAGCATTCTGTTGATATGATGTTTTATTCACCTTGTTAATAACTTGGAGTGTTTCCAAAGTTTTCAATTATTTTATGCAAAATGAAAATTTATGCCTAAATTTAAAGAACAAGTCCATTTTTCATCCGTCAACTTTTACGGACTCTGAAAATCAACTACTAAGCTGTTTGAAACACAATCTTGAACAAGCAAAACTAATTCATTTGGGTACTTCACCCATTCAAAAGTGGATGCTACATCGTGTTTTGTTCCCAGATTTTGGGGGTAAAATTTTGCTTGCCCACTGCCTGTGTTCTTCTGCGGCTGCTGAGGTCTACCCTGCTTTACTTTTCTCTGATCTGATGGCAATGTGGGTGGCATGTGGTTATAAACCATGAGCGGTGGCCACAACACCCTGCTAGCTCCGTTCACTATGCTTCCTGTGGGACTAGCTTGGAGGTCATTCCATATGTCCGGTTAGTCATTCCTTGGCCTTGGTTCAATTCTCGCTCCTTCTGCTCAGCTTAGGAGGAGGAACAAGTGTTAGCAGTAAAGGATGAGTTGCCAGAGGAGCTTTCCCTAACCAGTGGGCTCTTCCATTATTTTTTTGTTTTGTATCAGCATGGCAAATCAGCAAATGTTGTCTATTAGGATGCCACATAGCATAAAACCACCGTTAGCTGAGTAAAACCGGGGTGATTTTAAGTGAAAGGGGCGTTTTGACCGGTTTTAATAGTTCGGGGATGAATAGTGGGCGGTCTTATAGTTTAGGGTGTTTTCTGGACCAATGCAATAGTTCTGGGTTGAACTGTGGGTTTGCTCCTTTCTTGATCGTTTGCATCTTAATAATTAACTTAGTTTAATAAAACATGTTTTAATAGGGATTTTTGGAAAATTAGTTAGTTCTTACTTTGTTAGCATAATAGCAGTGGATAATTTATTTGGTTTAAAGAGTTAAGGGAGGTAAATCACGGAGACAAGAGTTAATGGTGGTCAAATAAAAAAAACCCTTATTTACATAATAGTTTGTTTGACGGAAATACTAAAAAAAATGTTAATTTGGTCTAGAGTCTAGACATGAGAAAGTCTAAATAACCAGCTGAAAAATCTCTCTTACATTCCTCCTTACTTGCTCTTCTCTCTGCTCTTGAACTCCACAGCCAAATCTTGTACAGAGCCCTTCTTTTCCCCTATTCAATCTCTCCACAAATATGGATTCGTTGGCACTGCAGGCATCAGGTCAAATGGACACCTTGTGGTCAGCAGTTGCTAGCTACTATATGTTCTTGATGTCGCTGGTGGTACAGAGTGATGGCTCAGCAAGCAAATGGTGTAGGACAAGGTGCTGCAGGAGAAAAGAGGGAGTGGGGGCATGGACAATTTCAGTTACTCCTGATTCCGGTTGCTGCCAGTGATTTATTAATTGCAACAGTCAACAGATTATTGTTGTATGGAGAAACCTAGTGTTTGTTTCTTAGATTTATAGTATGGCCATGGAGTTTTTACACCCTGCAAGAACAGAAATAGTGACCACCCATGCAGAGGGAACTGTTTGTTTTTAATCAGAACATTGGAATTTTGTCTATACATTATACAGGACAACACATTTTTCCTAATACATAGTTTAATTAGTATATCTAAACAAAGATTAAAAACAACCACCTAAGCCTATGTCCACTATTTTCTCAATGAAATTTTGTAATGATTAAATCATAATGCTACTCTTGCAGGTATGCGAGCTTGTGTATTCGTGAGAATCCAGGCTGCCTTTTCATTGCGACCAACCGTGATCCTACTGGTCATATGACATCCGTTCAAGAATGGCCAGGTTTGAATTTATTGAACCATGATCCTACTGGCCATTTTCTTTATTGCTTCGTTTCCTGATCACTGTAAGTAGCAGGAGCGGGAACTATGGTTGCTGCTGTTAGTTGCTCTGTGCAGAAAGAGCCCATTGTTGTTGGAAAACCTTCAAGCTTTTTAATGGACTTCCTCTTGAAAAGGTTTGTGACGTACACACATAAGAAAAGTGGCATTTTGTTAGTCATTCAAGCATTTGCATTATCAATTCTTTGCAACAGAAATCTAGAAACCTTCTAAGATTGTTTAAATGTGCACTGACTAAACAAATTGGCAATACCGACCAATTTAGAAAAACAATTCCTTGTAACCTACATGAGGGTTTGGTGTGTGGCTAATAACTAGAGATAGGATACCAACAAATAGGCTCATGCAATTCATTAGTTTGGATTTTTTTTTTACATGATTGGTGGGGTTGACAAATGACAAGTAAGTCATATTTGTGAATTGTTGTTAATAGAACTCCAAGCCAGAAACATATATTCATTTTTTTCCGATAATGGAAGCTTTATTAAAAAAAACTCAATCAAATACACCAAGATGATACATTCTAACTGAGCCCACTCCCGGCCTCTGTATGAAATGCACATAGCCACAAAAGAGGACCTAACTACACCCTCAACACAAAACAGGGAAATTAGTGACTATCAAACCGTAGACTAGATCGAAAAATTCATGTGCCACCTGATCCAAACGTCGCGATACCGCCACAATAGTATCCTGAAGACCCGGTTTGTGGAGGATAGACCAGGTGCGTAGCCATCGGGTGGCTAAAGCAATAATCTGCAAAGGAGGAAAGACACCATCTTGTTGTAAAAATGACCCCGTTTCTGCTTAGCCAAATGGACCAACAAAGAGCTGCTGCACCCATCAAAAACAGATTTCTCATGTCTTTAGGAACATATGTAAGCCAACGCCCAAACATCTGAGTACCATTTTGAGGAGGTTGTAAGTTAGAAGCCATATGAATAACGGACCAAACCAAACGAGTAACATGACACTGGAAGAACAAATGTTGGATGGAGAAACATATATTCATAAGTATTTGTTTTGGTTGGAGAAGTGTTCTGTTAATATGGTTTTTATGAAAGTGTTGTGAAATTTTTTTTTAAAGTAAAAGTGCTGTGGATACTGCATTAGGCCTCAAATTCTCAATTCAATTAGGGTTTGGTTTGCTTCTGTTTGGTAGCCTATCTCCTATTAATTGGTACGCAGTAGTATCACTATCACCTACTAGTTAGGAAGTTGTCCTTTGATCAAGTTTTTCATTAGGGCTGCCGCTAAAAAGTCCTGACAAACCTGTTGATTTAATCGAGCAAAGAGCTAACAAAATCGTACACATATTTCTTCTGTCCTCCCTGCGGAGATCTCTCCATCTTCTTACTATGCCCATATGATCTAGTGCTATTCCTCCCATCCCAACGCCCGTGGCCAATTTCATAATGTTTCATCCTCATTAAGAAGACAAGACACACAATGATTTCGTTTTCCTGTATTGATTTACAGTTACTGCTTGGGTAAATCTTTATTACTCTTTGAAATGCTGCAGCTTCAATTTGGAGACATCAAGAATGTGCATGGTCGGTGACAGACTAGACACTGACATACTATTTGGCCAGAACACTGGTTGCAAAACACTACTTGTTCTGTCTGGTGAGGAACTTCTCTTATTATTCCATGTGTAGAAAATCTTACCCCTTATGCCCAATCAAGTCTCAAATGCCGTTTGGACTTGCATTGTAATCGCAGGGGTGACTACCTTACCAGAACTTCAGGACGCTTCAAATACTATCCATCCAGATCTTTATACAAACAGCGTATATGATCTGGTGGGATTATTGCAACAGTAATATTTGATTTGCCATTGAAGATACAGTTCTATCAGTTCTGCCTGCCCCCACCAGAACTCTAGGATGCTTCGAGTACCACCTATCTAAAATATAGCAACATATATGAATATATGATGCGCAGTTGGGTTAATTGAGCTGCCTTCTATTCTTTGGGTTAGCTGATTGATAGCAACCCTGACCTCTATACTACTTACAACAAATTTAAGTGCTACCATTTTGAAGTCAATTTCACAGCCCCATACATGTAGATTGCCATTGGTACTGAGGTACAGTTGTCAGTCTTGAAACCTATATGGAAAATAAAGATGCATGGAGTTCATTATGGTTTGCCCTTGTCTTCCCAGTCTACAACGGACTTGCTATAAGTACGTCGTCAGTTTTTTTTGTTAAAAAATAGTTGAATTTTTGGCCATAGGATATGTATTAAGATCCGTGCTACGCAGCAGCAGGGAGTCGATTGCTGATCTGCTCAGTCGTTGAGAGCTCCTAACCAACCGAGCACAGTAGTTGTGTTGACTCAAAAGCCAAAATTATATTAATATTCAAAACGAAGTAATTACATGGTACTTGCATATACAGTTACACTGTAATTACATTCTATCCCAGTGTACAGTTACACTACTTATATACCAATCACATTATAGTTACATTGTATTTATGTTGTAATTTTTACTAGATTGGAGTATTATATAGTGTTAATTATATGGTTTGACAAATAAAGTATGTACTACTCCCTTCGTCTCTAAATAAAGGATTTTGGTAGGATATGAATCTGAATACGCTTCTGTCCAGATTAGTTGAATTAGGATATGTCACTTTCAACCAAAATTCCTTATATTCAGAGACAGAGGGAGTAGTTCCTAATTAATCGTGGAAGTCTGTACGTGGAGGCTCACTAGTCACTACTCGTTTTTTGGTAAGGATTAGAGATTAACCAAATTTTTGGCTCCGTTTTGTGTCGAAAGATACAACGACGCTATGGATTAGATGCTCGATCTTTTAGACTAAAATCTAGCGCTCTGCCTTTCCTTTTATTTAGCTGCCTACATGCATGATTTACTTTAGTTCTATCTCTCAGCTCAGAGCACTTACCACACATGCTCTCATCCTCTATCTTTAACAGAATTAGGCTGTGTTCGGCACCTTTTTTCCAATCCTTCTCTCTTGTTTTCCACGCTCACGCTTTTCAAACTGCTAAACGGTGCGTTTTTTTTTTCAAAAAAGTTTCTATACGAAAGTTGCTTAAAAAATCAAATTAATCTATTTTTTTAAAAAAATTGCTAATACTTAATTAATCACGTGCTAATGGACCGTTCCGTTTTCCGTGTAGAGGAGATGGGTTCCCAACCCTGATGAGCGAACACAGCCTTAACAGTGTATGCATCCATCTAAGTTGTTTTTAATTAAACTTTTAAAACAATTTTTTTAACTACTTATCTGATCTGTTAACCAATTGCGCCGTTTTATTTGTTGCAATTAAATCTTCGCAACAAGATCTCACATGTTTATGTTTCGGATGAAAAAAATCATGTTATTATAATTTTAGTTGAAACATATTTATATAACACATGAAACATCGACTTTATAACTATTGAAACATCACAAAGTATTTATTGAAATAATGCAACATTTACAAATGAAGAAATGTGCAACATAGTAGATGATGAGTTGAAACATTTTGCTTTTACGTGTGAAACATTAAACCAAATGATTGAAACATGTATATATTTATATGATACTTTCTTGTAAATATTTAGTTGAAATAAATACAACGGTATAAACGGATCCTAAATTGGATAAATAATTTTGAAGATGCGCTGTTGTGCATGATGCGCTGTATGCAGAGAAAGATCATATGCATGCATGATTTATGACAGAGGAAGCCCGAAAAATTTTAGCGTGCATGCAGTATGAGTTGGGCGTCCAATTTTTCTTTCCGTATTGGGCACTCGATTGTAAGCATTCTTTCGAAAGACAACCTGTTGTTTAAATATTTTATTTCTAGTTCTTTCAGCTAAGGAATTCTAAAGTAAGACCCAGGAATTTGGATAGTGGAATACAATATTACAAGAAATAGTAGTGATGAAACTTTTTGTTGGTGGAGGAAGGGACATGTAGGAAAAGGTCTATGGGAATTTGAATCCTACGAAAAATCCTCCTATAAATCAAAGGATCCTAAAAATCGATTTTTTACAGAGTATATTTAGTTTAGCATTAAATAGATCGGTGTATGGCTTTCTCTCTTAATTATTTTTCCCATTACGTGCCTTTTGCAGTAGATGTGCATCAAGATGTCAAGATTGATGTTTTTATTTTTGATGTTGTGTCAAGATTGATGTGACTAGTAACTGAAGTGAATACTACGATAGTTAGGGATTTAATTCATGAAGTTCGACACATCAAACTCTTGCTCCTTATGGGGCATAGACGTATGGTCAGTAGGACTAAAACGTTCATCGACAAAATCAGTGGCGGTGATAGGAATTTTATAAAGTTTGGGTAAACATAACTAAAACCGCTACCCACATATTCAACAGTTAAAAAACTAATTTATTATAAAATAAACTATAAAACTGTTTTATTATAAAAAATGAACTATAAAACTATTTTATTATAAAAATGAACTATTAGTATGGCTTATCTCTTGCATCGATGCTTAATTAGGCATTGCTTAATTCGCTTAATGAATATTTCTGGCATCAAGTGCATACACAAACAGACTCTTGGTTCTTGTCTGATGATTAATATTCAGATTTTGCCTTGGTTTTCATTAGCATGTTTTTCAAACTACTAAACTGCACGTTCCGTGTAAAACCTTCTATATATAACTTATAAGTTATCAGGTATATCTATGTTAAGTTAATAATTAAAACTTAATTAATCATATGCTAATGATTTTCTTGTTTTACGTGCATCAACTTAAATCTTCATTTTTCATCAATTTCTCCAAACGTGCATGCACGCAACGACAAGAATCAAGGATATCGTCATCCTGCCAAGTTGAAATATGTTACTCTTGAATGAGGCGCTTAACCTACTTTTTTTCCTGGAGGTAAAACAACAAATCAGCGTAGAGAAATCACTTGGCATTAATGGGTGGTGCATGCGGAGCGTGGGTAACTGCCAGCCCTAGGCGGGTGGTGAATCAGCTAATGAACGAAATACTGACCCCAACTTGAGAAAGAACAAAATTTTCTATACATGTATCTACAGATTATCACGATTACACCTCCTAAACTTTTAAACAATACTCCTACATTTTTTTTGACAAAAACTTTCTTCATCGGTGTTTTTTTTAAAACCTTTTTAAAATCGCCTTATCAACTCTAATTTGTATTATTTAGTGCAACAATTTGCACTCGGATAATGACAATAACCTCAATTTTATCCATTTTGTGTAATCTGTTGAGGACGCAACCATAATTGCCAACATGAAACTCATTAACTAGAAAACTAGGTGAAATCCCGCGCATTGCTGCGGGAATTTAGTATGATAACAATAAAAAAAATGTGTAAGATAGCTAGATAACATTAGATTAAGTAAATTAATGCGGTTTATGATAATTTAAATTTAAATAGTATATAGAATGGTGATTCAAACGTAAAAAATAAGGTGGTATGACTTTATGGAAGAAGAAAAGTAGGAAGATAGTTTGGACCGTAGATTAATCATCTAAAGGCTAAAAACAATTGATGTGATATGACTTAATTAGAGGAAAAAAGGAGAAAGATAATTTGGACCATAGACTAATCATTTAAGCACTAACTAAGTGAGGATGAACTATATAAGTATATAGGATATCATAAAACATAATAAAGATATATATTAAAACATTATGTGAATTATATTGGATGATAATTTAACATGTTTGTATTTGAAAAGCTCTTAAATTATAAAAACTATAAAAATATAGCATGTTTGCATGATGTTTAAATGTGATGATTGTTAGTGGATGATGATGTGACATCTTTACATGTTAAGTTTAAGGAGTTAAGATAGGATATCCTTCAAATAATCCACACAAGTTCCATCCAAGTCGGGTCTTTCACTGCAGCAAAGCAACACATAATGTTCCCTTTACTGTAGCATGTCAAGTAGCAGAAGAAAACAAACGGTTCATCCAAAGTTACACTTTTGTGACCTCAGTGAGTTTTGTTTTAAAAACCTCAGTGAGTTTTGTTTTAAAATATTCACAATATCGTTGAAATGGATTATTTGCTTCACACTTTAAAAAATATTTTTTTGAAAAACTTTATTTTACTTATATTGTTTAGACCACTTATTTTAAATTATTTATCAACCTTCTTTATTAAAATATTTAATTTGTGAGTAAATTTCGTAAAACTACATATTTAACATCAGTGTCATCATAAAACTTTAATTTCTGTAACCCTAATAGTGTTATGACTATAAATTCTAATATTTATAGTTATTTGATAACTTCATCACTAAATTTATAGTTTTATGATACGATGCTTTAAATCTGTAGTTCTATGATGGATTTGGCGCTAAATTTATAGTTCTGTGATACATATTTTTTAATCTGTAGTTTTGTGATAGTTTGATCAAATTATTTATTATAGTTTTGTGAAATTTACTCTTAATTTGTCGATTAAAGTAGATATTCAAAAACCCATCCTAGTCATCAAAAAGTGAACATATATTTGGGAAAAAGGCAACTTACAAATAGCTGATCAATGGAAACACAATTCAAAAATATATATTACTATGATATACTTCCTCCATCCTACTCCCTCATTTTTTTTAATAGATGACGTCCTTAACTTTTACACATGTCTAACCATTCGTCTTACTTAAAGAAAAGTTATGCAAATGCATAACATATAAATTGCACATAAAGTATTTTTAGTGATAAAATAAATCACAATAAAATAAATGATAATTACTTAATTTTATTAAATAATATGAATGGTCAAACATGTATCCAAAAGTTAAAAGCTTAATTAATAAAAATTGGAGGTAGTATAATACAAGGATTATGTCATTTTTTGTTTAGAAAATTAAGAAAGTAGCAAAAGACAAGTCATGGTTTAAAATGTGGTAGTTGGGAAAAATAGTAGGGAAATGACTAGTCATAGTTCAAAATGCGGAAATTTGGTTGTAGCCACAAAAGTTGACATGTGAGAATAAAATATGAGAAAATCCCCTGTATACCCTTGAAAGTTCACCTAATCCCTTCTGTACCCCTGAATTTTGCTCAATCCCTTACATATCCCTGAATTTTAGTTTGGATCCCTTCCATGCCCTTTACGCTAGTTGACCGTTAAATTCTTATAAAAAAGTCCATTTGCCCTTTGGTATAAAGAAGCATATAAATTAATAGAGTATATTGTTGAAGCATAGAAATTTGTTATATGAGACTATTATGTTTATGAGATAGTTATGCACCATATTATTTGCGACAAATATACTTTTAGATATGATATAAAAAAATAATACTTATTTATTAGTTATTAAAAGTTTTTTTAGCATATGTGTTCTGATAGTAATAAATAAATATGTTGTATTACTATGAAAACACATATGCTACATAAAAGAACTTTTAATAACTAATAAATAAGTATTAACTTTTTATATCATATGTAAAAGTAAATTTGTCACAAATAATATGGTGCATCACATACTCATAAATATAATAGTCTCATCCAATAAATTTTTACATTCCAACAATATACTTCATTAATTTATTATGTTTCTTCATAGCAAAGGGCAAAATGAACTTTTTCAAAAGAATTTAACAGTCAACTAACGGTCAACTAGCGGAAAGGGCATGGAAGGGATCCAAACTAAAATTCAGGGGTATGTAAGGGATTGAGCAAAATTCAGGGGTATAGAAGGGATTAGGTGAACTTTATGGGTACATAGGGGATTTTCTCATAAAATATTGTAAAAGATAGGTGGAAAGTACTGTATTCGGACAATAAAATCCCTTATATATTAGGTGTAACACCCTGAAAATCGACCGATAAAATCAAAACACTAAAAATACGGATTTTCAGAAAACTTTTTAAATAAGTTGCATCATGCCGATTTTGTTCGACTATTTTATCGGATTCGGATTTCGGAGTTCATAGATCGCAAATAAAGAACAATTGATTAGGAATAAAACCCAAAATTAAGTAAGCAAAATAAATAACTAGAATATAACTTAAAATAAGGATGAGGTGAGATTGGAAGTAAACGAAATGTTGTCGCGACCACGGTAGCAATAATTAAATTTTAGTACGATGGAATAAAGATTAACCCTAATTAAAAATTCAAATAACCTAAGTAAAAATTCAAATAAATTATATAAAAATAAAAATGGGTAATATTAATTTTAAGTGAATCCATTAGTTGGAATAACACAAATGTTGAGTAAAATTCATGAATGCAAAGATTAGAAATTATAGAATCAAATTTATAGGGGAAATAAACTAAAAGTGGAATAAATAAGAAAATGCACTGTTCATTATGGCGAAGGTGTTCGATCGCGTCCCTAGCCCTAACCCCTCCCCTGCCGCTCGCGCTGCTCGCCCGCGCGCTGCCCGCCCGCCACGCCGCCGTCGCCATCGTCGCCGTTGTGCCGCCGTCGGCCTCGCGCCCCGCGCCCGCGCGTCCCATCACCGTCGCGTCGCCGCTGCCGCGCCGCGCCGGTGTCGCGTCGCCGCCTCGCGCCGCGCGCCGCCTCGAGCCCCGTGCCGCCCCTGCCGCGCCGCGCCAACGTCGCCGCACCATCGCCATCGCCGTCGCTCGTCGCGTCGCCGCGCCACGCGCCCGTCTCGTCGCCGCACGCCGTCGCTGCTCGGCCGTCGCGTCGCTGCTGTCGCGCCGTCGCCATCGCGCGTCGCATCACCGTCTCGCGCCGCGCGCCGTCCCATCGCTGTCGCCCATCGCCTCCGCCGCTGCTGCGTCACGCCGCTGCCGCGCCTCGCGCCGCGCGCCCCCCCTCTCCCCTCTTCCCTTCTCTCTTCCCCTCGCCGCGCCCTATAAAGCCGGCCGCTCCCTTCCTTTTCCTCTTCTCCACCCCGGCCACCCCATCTCTCCTCCCCTTCCCTCTCCCCACGCGCCGCCGTTGTCGTGACCGCCGCACCGCCACCTTAGAGCCGCCGCGCCACCGCCACAAAACCGTCGCGCCGCGCCACGCTTTGCGCCGCCGTCACCATCGTCGCCGTCGCCGCCGTCGCCAGCGCCGCCGTCGGTAAGCCGCCCCCCCCCTCGCGTCCTATACCGTCGCCGCCGGTGGAGCAAGAGCCGAGAGAGGAGGAAGGGAGGAGCCGGGAGAGGGAAGAAGAAAAGAAAAGAAAAGAGAGAGAGAAGGAGAAAAGAAAAGAAAAGAGAGAGAGAAGAAAAGAAAAGAAAAGGAAAGAGAGAGAGAAGAAAAGAAAAGAGAGGGAGAAGAGAAAAGAAAAGAAAAGAGAAAGAGAGAAAAGAAAGGAAAAGTTAGGGGAAATTTAGGACACTTAAAAATATTAGAATTTAAGTATAGGATTAACGAAAATATAGTATTTGCAAAATAATGCTATAATCATAAATGTACTTAAAAACTAAACAATTAGGTGAATTATATAGATTATTGTAGATTGTTTTTAATGATCTCTACAAATGATCAATTCGCGGTAGTAATTTAGATATAATTAATTAGATGAATTCTTATAGGCTATTATAAATTATATTTGGGTAATCTCTATAAGAAATCGATTCACGATAGAAATTCGGATTTAATCACTAGGAATTTTAGACGTATATTATATTTAATCATTTAGTCATAGACTAAATTAAATCGTATAATATTATAAGATAATTTTAGGATTCCGTCCGATGTTTAGCTCGCAATAGAAATTTCTAACCTAAGATATGAATATAATACTCGGGTAGATTCAATCAAAAACTTATGCTAACCAAACATTTACACCCACAAAATAGTTTAGAATATTTAAAATCGAAATTAGGTTTGCCTTAGTTCGCAAATAGTAAAGTTAATATAAAAGAATTGACCTTCGCATTCGACTCCCACTTGGATTTATTTGGATTTTACTTGAATTCTAACTGAATTCAAAATCGATTCTTCGCACGTACTTGTAGAGCCCGAGGGAGTTGCGGATCCAAGCGAGGACCAAGACCCGCAAGACCTTGAGCAAGGCAAGTCATCACTATTCTTTGAACATGTTGATCCCAATTGCGAAATTGTTTTGTTTACAAATAAAATTGCATGCAATGATAAACATCCTACTTGTGATTATGCCATGCCTTGATTATTGTTTACCCTTAAAATCCTTGTAACCATGATTACGTATGAGTCCCTAGTCAATTATGACAATTGCTTAGAAATGCTATTCTAGAATCATGCATACTCATATTTATCAAATGCTATATGCTTGGGCAATTACCTTTGGGAAGGTAATTGAGATGCGGCATGTGGAGACATGAGCGCCACATTGCCATGATACTGATGACATGATTTGTGAAAGGAAAATAAAGTTAAACAACTGTTTTCGACTGGGGCGGCTGGAGGATTTGGGTGGTGTCCGGAAAAGGCTAGTGCCGTCCCTGGTCAGTTAAGGACCGAGCCATGAAGTTAAGCATGAAACGACCCCCGTACAACCGCACTTCTCGTATGGGTATAGACCTAGCGAAGTAGATAGCTGAGCGGAGGCAGTATCCCTGCATAGTGGTCTTCTTTTAGGTGTGTGATGCGGCAAGCAGTCTGCTGGCGGATGCCCGGTTCGGATGGCCAGGTGGATGGCGGATGCCCGTTCTGGATGGTCAGAGGCTGGCTTGGCAATACTACATGAGGATACCCATAAGAGAACAATCATGATGGACTGGGTTCAACAACAAGAAGCAACGTAGGAATGTGTGTGTTTTTCCCTTCCCGGGAGCGCCAGAACTCCTCTCACTGCTAGAAACGTATGACGCCTAGAGTGTATGAGGGATAAAGTTCATGGAGCGGGTACTGCCAATGCGAGGTTATCGAAAGGCTTTGCCGTGACGCGTCTTATGTGTTGGGACGAGGCTCATGTGTTGGGCAGTCGCGGGGTGCGGGTAAAGTGTACATCCACTGCAGTGTGAGTAAACCAAATCTATTCGAATAGCCGTGCTCGCGGTTATTGAGCACCGGGACATGTATTACACTTGGCTAGACTCTAAATTCTTTAACTTGTGTGGGATGGGATATTACATGATGATTTTTATGCTGATGGAGCCACTTCCTGAGAGGCGGGAATGTGGATGTCCTCAGAAAACCGTGACGACTCAATGGCGGGAAGCTATCCTTAGGATCACAATGGATGGTGGACAGAACCGTCATTGTTTAATGTGAACATTGGTATTAAAACTTGATCAGTCTATGCTAGGTCTTAGGCTTGTGAAAAGAATTACAAAACTTGCTTTGCGCAAAAGAACAATAGCCATCCTTTGAATACTCCTATCATGTGCATTGTTACTGTGATGGCTTGCTGAGTACGGTTGGTACTCACCCTTGCAAATATAAAATTAATCAGAAGTGGGAGATGAAGCTTCGGAGGATCCCTATGCCTACTACCAGGAGGGAGATGAAGACGATGGCGCTCAGTAGGTCTTAGTACGGTCATTGCCTGTGGCAATGGCATGCCGCCGCCTGAATTCCGCTACCTCATCTATTTCTGCTTTTGGATGTATTTCGGACCGCTCGGTCCGATGATTTAAGACAATGCCTGCGGGCTCATGATGTAATAATTAGCACTACACTCTCGTGTATGTGCTTTTGGTATTTCAGCTATGAACTCGTGTGTACCAGACTACTTGATCCAGGGAAATGGTACTGTTTACACGAATGATTCCTGTTATAAAAACGGGGGTCTACATTAGGTTAATTGGATCCATGCCACTAAAAATATGCCAAATTAGAAAAATGCTACTTCTATTTACGATATCGGCAACGTGTCACTGAAATTTAGGAAAATTAGAACCGTGCCATTCCGTCGCATTTTCCATCATCCCTGTTATTTCTATCCTTGCTGTCCTGCTGACACCTCCGAGATCACTCCACCGCAACAATGAGCAGATGGGAGGTAATGGCAGCGGCGGAGGAGCAACCCGAGAATGTGCCCACTGTTGGTGGCGCCCGGGAAGCTGGTAACCCCCAAGCAGTTTCAGCAATCCCTCGCCGCTGAGCAGTTTCAGCAATCCCTCGCCGTACCCCGCGTCAGCTAGCGGTGCAAGCGGTGGCGGCGGCGTCCCCGTGGCAACTGCGCTCGCTCATCATGCAACAACAGCAGATGTTGCAGTCGACGATCTTTGGGCAGCCGTCCGCGCTGACGACGCAGCAGGGGTTTGGGTTCGGGTGCGGCGTAGGCGTTGGAGCGGCGGCGGCGTCGCCTTCACCGAGGGGGATGGGGATGGCGGCGAGGCCGCATTGCAATGTAGTAGTTGATGACGACGATGACGATGTAGCAGCAGACTAGAGGTTAATCGTCCCCGTGTGGTGTGGCGGCATGGGGATGTCAAAAGGAAAGAGATGGAGTTTTTCTCGCTTTTGGCGTAGCAGGCCTCCCAAAGGGAGGCCCGCGCGACGGGCTATTAGCTCAGTGGTAGAGCGCGCCCTGATAATTGTGTCGTTGTGCCTGGGCTGTGAGGGCTCTCAGCCAGTTGATGACGATTTGGGTTCAGCGGCACTAGACTAGCGGCAGTGGCGGTGCCTTCGCCGCGTGGGATGGCAATGGCTGCGGGGCCGGGGCTAGAGCTGACGCGGTTGGGTGAGGCTTCCCTCGTCGATGACGAGCGACTGGAGTGGTGGCGGCTTGGGTGCGGGAAAGCAACGCTCGGCCTCGATGCGGCGGCGGCCTCTACAAGTGGATGAGATGGCGGCGCTGGCCTCGGTGGAAGAGACGGAGGAGGATGCGGATCTAACGGAGAATAACAAAAAAGTGGACGTCGATGGCATGGTTACAATTATACAAAATTTCAGTGGCACCCCAGCCGATATCGCGAATAGTAGTAACATATATTTTAATTTGGCATATTTGCAGTGGTATGGATCCAATTAACCCTATATATTAACACAAATTAAGAGTAGCAGAAAATCAAGATAGATGTAGTAACTCACTACATAAACACACAATTATAAATTTAAACAACAAAATATGCTTTAAATTTGCAGAATTTATATTTTTATGTGTAGATCAAATTTAGCTATTTAAGTTTGTATAAATTCCAGCTAGTTAGAGGCACTTAGTATACATACATAGTATATCAAAAAGGGAGTTGTCGACCTCCTCCCCACCGTTAGTTCCCCACTAAAGTACTGTCATATAATAAAAAAAGAATGAGAAAAAACTATTCACCGAAAATGAACTTGAAAATGAACTTGAAAAATATTGAACCTATTGAAATTTCGTTAAAATGCATGGTATGGCAGACAGTACTTAAAAATAAAAATAGCTAAATGATACCCCGTGCTTTGCTACCGGATATATGTTAGATATTGTAGAAATAATTAAATGATTTAGATTGAAATATTGTGAAAATGATTTGAGAAGTATGTGTATATTTAGTTTTATAATGAAATAAACCGTAGATATAATTACTATATGGTTGCATATTGAGATTGTGTGTTTAGTGGGTTGATGTGGTATGTTTGCATGTTAGTAATTAGGATTGCTAATAAATACTATGCAAGTATATTAAGTTTTAGTTGTTTAAGGCTGTTCGGGAGGAGGAGGGGTCCCGGCACTCAAAACGAAGCTCGTATTATTGCATGGTTAATTAAGTATTAACTAATTTTTTTGAAAAATGGATTAATATGATTTTTTAAAATAACTTTCATATAGAAAGTTTTTTTTTATAAATCACACCGTTTAGCAGTTTGAAAAGCTTGTACACGAAAAACGAGATAGGTGGGTTGGGAAAATGGGGGAGAAGAATACAACCTAAGTGAGCACTAGCTTTATAATACCCTCGTCCTAAAAAGATTGTAGTTTTGCACTGTTTATGTTCAACGTTTGACCGTCCGTCTTATTTAAATTTTTTTTTATGATTAGTATTTTATTTCTTATTAGATGATAAAACATAAATAGTAATTTATGTGTGACCAATTTTTTTTATAAATTTTTTAAATAAGACAGACGGTTAAAAGTTAGAAACACAACAACTGTACCTGAAATAGGACGGATGAAGTAGAAATAAAATATAATTAGAAAAAAAAAAGAAGAGAACATTGTTCCCCTCCCTTCCTGCTGGGTGCTGGGCTGCTGGCTGCTGCTCCTACAGAAAAATGTAGAGCGAGGCGTCCGTTCAGACCAAAACCCTCCTCTTTCTTTCTCCTCACTCACCAATGGCGTCGGAAACCCTCCTTCGCCACCGACGACGACGGTCGCTGCCCTCACCGACGACACCCTACTCTGCATCCTCCGCCGCCTCGCCCCCGCCGACCTCCTCCGCGCCGCCCTCGCCTGCCACCGCTGGCACCGCGCCGCCGCACGCTGCGTCACGGCCGCGCCTCCCCCACTCCTCGGCTACTTCTTCCACCCCGCCGACACGCCCCTCACGGCGCACATCGTCGCGCCCATCGCCGCCCTCCACCCCGCCGCCTTCACCCCCCTCGACTCCTCCTCCTCCCCCTCCTCCCCGCGCCTCTCCCTCCACGGCCTCGGCAGTGGCGGGACCAAGGGCTTCACCATCTACGACGTCCACCTCGGCCTCGTGCTCCTCCTCCCGGCGTCGCTCCCCTCCGGTGTCCTCTCCCGCATCCTCGTCCTCGACCCTGCCTCCCGCCGCCGCGCGCTGCTCCCGCAGCCCCCGCGCGACGCGCTGCCGGGCGACCGCTGGCGTGGCCTTCGGCACATCGTCGGCGCCGCCGTGCTCTCGCGCGCGCACCCGAGAAGGCTCTGCTTCGACGCCGTCTGCCTCACCGTCGACGATGAGCACCCGCGCGCCTGGGTCGCCTCCTACCGCGGCGGCGAGGGCAGCTGGAGGGCGCTCCCGCAGGACACCGGAGTCACGGTCGCGTTCGACCCCTTCTGGTTCGAGGGCCGCTGCGTGCACGCCGCGGGGGACATCTACTGGCACATCTGCAACTCCGGCGGCCTGCTCAAGCTAGACCCTACCACGCTCACCTTCTCCTACCTGCTGGCGCCGTCCGAGCTGGGGGACAGGAACAAGAAGTTTCGAATCGGGGAGGCGCCGGAGGACGGGAGGCTCTACATGGCGGCCATGGAGGACCAGGAGATGCAGTTCTGGGTGCGCGGGGAGGCCAGTGGGAGCGACAACGGCTGGTTCCTGCAGAAGAGGATGAACATGCGCAAGGTGTTCGACACCGTGCCCGGGCTGCCCAGGGACAAGTTGAGCCGGACCGTGTCCATCTGGCTCAGCGACATCGACGCGGGGCGCACAGGGAAGCTATTCTTCGAAGGGTGAATAGCCAAAGTGGTCCTCCAAATTTCATCCGTGGCTCAGTTTAGTCTTTAATGTTTTAATCTGTCCATATTAGTCCTTCAAGTTTTAATTTTAGTTCAAACTTATCCTTGAACCCACTTAAAAGCCACATGGCTCAACATAACCAACAACTCTCTCGATAAATAACACTTATACCCCATCATACGCTTATATAAGAGAAAAAATTGCATGCAATAAATTTTTTTTATAGATAATGCATAGTAAGTTATGTACAACGAAAATAAATTATGTACTTGTAAGTGTATATGATAGCCATTAGGTTAAGTTTCATGTGCACATGTTGAAAGAATGGGAATTACATATGCAACATTGTTTATTCATCTTGGTTTTCTCTTTTTCTAGTATATAGTTGTATACAAATTAAGGGCAAAAGAGATATTTTCTAATAGAAATGTTAACTAAAAATAGCCATATAACATATTAAGTGGGTAAAAGGATGAATTTAAGCCAAAACAAATATTTAGAGGACCTATGTGGACAAAACGAAACCTGAAGGATCAAATTGAGCCTTCGATGAAACTTGAGGGACTAAATTAGCTATTCACCCTTCTTCGAAACAGAGGGGTATGGGCGCTACTCCTTCCATATGGACACAGGCAAGCTGGAGCGCTTGGCCACTGAAGATGGAAAGGAGTATGGCCACCCCATCTATGCCTACTTCATGGCCTGGCCTCCTGCCTTCCTAGCTCCAGAAAAAGCTGAATTTCCGGTAAATGCAGAAACCTCCCCTAAACCTTCACCGATCTTATCATTTTTGCTTATGCCGAATTGCTTGAGCAATGCTTGAGTGGATTGCTTCTTTATGTCGTTTGTTGCCTGTCTGTTACATCTACCCTATACTTCAACAATCTATCTACCCTATAATTCAATAAATACTTTCACTCATCACTCATTCCTTCATTCCTCATGGAACGGTTCAGATCATCCAGCTAAAAATCCAACGGTAGAGATCGATCCACCTCCCTGAATCGCAGTTCTCGCTCTCCCAGATCCGCGTCTTCCCCCCGAGGCCGCTCCCTCTCCCCAAACTGCGCCACCGCCCTAATCGCCTCCTGCCGCCGCTGCCCTAATCGCCGCCTGCCGCGTGTCGCTGCTGCCACCGCATTCGATCCTCCGTCTTCAAGGGCGCCGGCTCGCCGCGGTCTCCATCGGCGCCCTCATCTCTCCCCTGCCGTCGCCGCTTTCAATCCTCCGTGGTCAAGGGCGGTCTCCATCGCCGCCCGCATCTCTCCCCTGCCGCCGCCTGCTGTGAGTCCTCGACGGTGGTGAAGCGGTGGCTGCGCGGCACTTCGTTTCTGACCGAGGTGGCGCGGTGGCTGGAACGACAGTTCTCCACTTCCACTGTGCTGCCGCTGTCATCATCCAACACCGCGAGTTGGCCCTCCGTCCACCGCATCCTCGCCGCCATTCACAGTCGTCCTGGAAGAACGCTGTTGCAGTGCCCAAGCTCAGCCTCCGTCATCGACGACTGCGGGTCTGTGGCACTCCATCGACACCTAGCTACGACCGCATCCCCCGGCTCTGCTAACCCCGCCGATGAGGTAACTATATTTACCGTTTTCTTTTCTTTGGTCCGATCGATTGATGGCCAGGCAACAAGGATCGCGACCAGCCAGCTAGTTATCTGTTTTGGTTAACTGATGGATTTAAAGCTGCTTGTCATGTGCTTTCGGGTAGTCATTCTTAACAACTGCCACAAGTTTAGAAAGCTGATAGAACCAAATAGGTTGAACTATAGTTAGTTACTTAGCTGCCTATGCAGTGTGTCTCTCTGGTCCAAAGGCACCTTACATTGTAAATGTTGCATAAATGCTATTTTTTATATCATTGAATTGTTCCGCACTTGAAGTGGAAACATTACCACTATGTATTATAGGTCCGAATTAGATCAGCTAACTAATCCACTCTGGTAGCTATGCACCAGGGTAGATCATTAATCAGCTGCAGAACATTGCCTGAACAAGTCCAAAGAAATTCCTTTGAAGTATCCTCAAGTCCACATTTGAAAAGTATACATCTGCTCTTAATCGCCTGCTTCCCATTATCCTGAAGCTTCATACATTTGGGCTTCTTCACCTGTTTCATGCTTTGTGATTTGTGTTGTCAACCTAGCTCCATGCATTTTCTTTGTTATGTTATAACTATATTTATCTCGTGAAATACATTGAAGTTATGGGCGTGCAGGAGCTGCCAGAGTGCGACAAGCAGCTTTGGTCGAAGTACATGATGGCTTTCCAGCGCGCAATTTAACCATGTTTTTTTTTTTAGTTTGGGTTAGCTGTTCTGTCTTCTCTCTCTATTTTTGTATTTAACAACGGCCTTATCACTCTTAACCGTAATGTTGTGCAAGAAATTAACAAGTGATGAGGCAGATTTGCCAAGCCAACATGTGGACTCTTTTGTGTAAGAAATTAAGAATACATGTTTGCATTAATGCTGTTCTAGCTTTGTGATCACAGTGCGATAAATTTAGCTTTATCAACTGCCATATTGTTTATTCTGTAATCGAAAGGAAAATAAATTACAAATTTCAAGTGGCAGAGCATCCAAAATGCATGTGTATTATTTGCTTCTTAATCCTGATCATGCACATATTCATAAATTTAGATGTGTAAATGTGTTGCAATTGAATGGTTAATCTGCACCCCTATGGCCGCCGGTTGTTAATTTTTACGAGCTGATGTTTTGGCTGACATTTTTAGTTTTCTACGACAAACTGCTCTCAATTATGCCCGTGGCAAATTTGTTCGGTCAAGTTATTTTATAAGGATGTATAAATTTTATGAATAAAAACTTATGTTTGTGATGTAAATTTAAGTTCACACTACTGTTAACTATATACATTATGTAGGGTTAGATGAAAAATCACCGTAGCGTTAGCACGGGTAGAGTCATGCAGTCATGCAATTTTAAATGTCTGTGGGTAGACAGTCATGCAGCTTGAGTATTAATTTTAAATCAGGCAAAATGCACTTGAGGCTATACAGTCATGCAGCTGAATGAGTATTAATGTCATAATCATGCAATTTTTGAGAGCCAATTTCTTAACATTTGTTTGCAGCTATTGAATGCCTCGTTTGGTCAAAAAAAAAATTCCTTTATTGTGTGCATGGATTTAAAATTCCTTTATCTCGAACTATGTATATTCTACTCTCTATATCTGTCTACTCTTTATGATCACATAGTATTGTCTCAAATAAATTTGATATGTAGCTTTGGTGTCTTTAAATGACATGGTTGTTTTATAACACCTTTTATATCATGATTTCTTTTATAACATTTTTCATTGAATGCTTTGCTGTTAATGCTATCCCCTCAACTATCAGTAGGACCAGTTGGATCTCTCGAGTCTCATAAAGAAGAGGTGCTTGTGCTTGTTGGTTCATCAAACAGCTCCATCAAAGTGGTAGGGCTTGGGAGAGGCCAAAGGTATGGTTTTTTTTTTTTCAGCTTTACATTTTTTTCTTACTGGAATTCGTTGGTATGCATTCAATGGTTTTCAAGGTTGATACGATAGTGCATTACTGTTCTGAAACGAGAAGCTTATCCTGTGCATCTTCAGTGATTTGTGAGTATTTCATCCTAGAAGACTGCATATTCGCATTACATTAGTTTCCAAATTTCTGAAGTTTTATGTTATCCTGTTGATGCTGGTTGCCTGAGTAAGGAGATGGATGCAGATTGTTATGTTCATAATATATATTACAGACTGTATATGGCTGCAAATGAAATTATGTATTTGTGTTCAAATGCCAATGTCGGGTAAAATCTGAATGCAGATTTTTTTTCCTATATACCTTAGTTTGGTGGCTCAGATGGTAAGATTTACAAATATGATTGGATTAAATTATTTAAAGAAACCTAAGAAGTGTCAGCGTTGCTACTTATAATAGATTTCATTCATGTCGTATGGTGGACTTGATTTTGTAATTTGAACCATTAAAAAGGAACCTCCTTTTACTGTGGGTGCGGCGGGCCTGGCAGCGGGGTGCTGTTGGCGATGGCGGGGTGGGTGTGAGCCACCGCTTTGACCTCACACGGCATGGTGCATACTGATGTAGCCCTGGGTCACCCTCTGCGTGATGATTCTAGGTTTCGTGTTACTAAACTTGAGATGTTATCCACCTTCAGATTCCTCTCTTGCTTTGTCACCCGATTTCATCCAGGCAATGACTACTAAAAGATTGGAAGGCAATTGCATCTTTTGGGATCCTTATTTTGTAGGAGAATAATCAGGATGTTTATATTCTGCTTCTTTGCTTATTCATCGAACTGAATGTCAGTAATTTAATTTGACAGATTTTTAGTTCGTCGAATGCTTTAGTTTTTGTTACAAATTAGAGGATGTGTTTCAATATATAGATTTTGCAGAAGTACCCAATCCCACACAGGTTCAGTGGTGACCCAAGGCTGATTTGAAACTTTGCGCTTTAACTTATGTCCAAGTGGGTTCCTTTTTTGTGAGCAGATATGTCTTATTTGGAAAAAAAATGGCATTGTTTTTCCAGAGTTTGGGTGTGCTGATGAGGCAGCAAGGTAAATCGTGCATAATTGTTTATTCTTAGTATCTTCTATGATGCAATTTAAGTACACGAGGTTGCTTTGATTTTAAATGAATCTTGCTAGAATTTTTATTAAAAAAATATCATTCATATATATTGCATAATAAAGAGAAACCATTTATAAGTTGTAACGAAATCATTTGTCATATTAGAAACTATTTTAACAAAAAGGTGACATTTTGCATAAATATAAACGTTGTGCTTAGAACAATTAATTAGCATCCTTATGCAACGATCTACTACATTATTATGATGTGCTCCGGAATAAATATATAGAGTAAATAACAGTAATTTTAATTCAAGATATGCTCTGCACAACAAAAACTTGTCTTTTTTTTATCGGGTATAAGTTTGTAATAATCTATAACTGTTCTTATTATCTGCCCCTACAAGCATTTGCTATTTTAAAAATCTTTTTGCTTATATGTGATCTGACTTAAAAAAATAAATCTTGCCATGGTTTGCCATGTTTTTATTTCTACAGTTTGCCTGTTGGATTAATGCTACTATACTCATTCATCTACGTTGACCAGTAGATACTTTTTGACAGGTGAGCTTATTAATATTTGAGATGATGAATATCACAGAATCTGTTGTAAATACTTGTTGGAGCTAGAGGTGATACTATGAGTTTGCAGCTTCTAAAGAATCAGGATTTTTGTATTTGATTGTTAACCTGGAAGACCACAAATGTTAAGTCATGCTATATATTGATATGATTGTTTTAATCTTCAATAGGCTGATCATCATATATCTTGTTATATCTGCACACATGATTTTTTTTAAATTCTGCAAGAAAGCTATTTTAGCTTTGTGATGCTGATTATTGTTTGATTTGCATTATAAAATATCACTGTAGCGTTAGCACGGGCCTATTACTAGTGTGCATTAGGTTAATAAGATCTAGGGTCAGATTCTCAGATGTATTTCTAGATAAGGAAGATGATTACATCCCCGGCCTCTGCATTGAGGATGCACATAGCGAGAATCACAAGTTTTGTATTACAATTTGTAAGGTTGTAGTGATTGACAAACTAGCTGATCAAGTGTTGCAATTGTGCTGAAACTTGAAAGCCGTATGGTATCTTAAGCAATCTTTGCAACTAGAATTATGTCTTTTAGTGCTGATAAAACTGCTGCTCTCGAATCCTGTTGTTTCGAAGTAATTTGAGATAATAGATGCAGTAGGTAGAAGAGTATACTTCCATCCTTTTCTTTTCTTGGTTCAAACACATGTTTATGATTTTCCATTTGCCCACTATATCTGATTTATCCTGATCATTTTATTCATGCCAGTTTTGTGTATGTCATGTTGCTTGTTCCATTCGTCTATTTGGGCGCCTCAGTTGTATTTGCATTACCTTTAGTATGTTAGTGCTGGACTTTGTTGTGAATTGAATTAATAATGCTGCCTTTTTTTTGTTAATGAAACACATTTTTCTATGTGTTTGCCCTTAGTAGCTTGTTGCATGCACATGAGCTTTATTTGGCTATTTAGCTTGGGAAAAGACAAACCGCACAAGTATGTCTATTCGTTTTAGGATTTGTCTTCTAGGTCACAAATAGAATGGTCTGCAGAGCCTACAACCTATTTAACTCTTACCGAGTCTCAAGTGTTAGCTGATTATTGTGGCATCGGTTATTACAGGAATCAGATTTATCTTTGCAACTGTTTATGAAATTAATTCAGTCAATTTGAGGATAATAAATATAGAAGATATTATTGCTGTCATAGACTTTCATATAGCAGCTCACCATTGTTTTACTTGTTGCTCAGTGTTCAATTTTCATTGTGAAAACAATTGTAGGCTGTCAGTACAAATAGCTTCTCTTTTGTTCTGGGACGTCAAATTTAGCAATTATTTTCACAATGAAAATTGAACACTGAGCAACAAATGGCTTATGTTACGCCCTCATATGGAAGCATAATAAATTATGGTCATGGGCTTAACTAATGTTCTGATACATGTTTTTTTTTAGATAATGAATGTTCTGGTACATGTTAGTGTGATTTATCCATCTTTTATTATGTAGTACTTGCAAACACCCTAGTTATTTGATTCATCGATACTGGGATCTATGCTGATTATTCTGCCATTGTTGTGATTTAGGGTGGTGACCACTGAGACTACGTTATCATCCAGCTCACTCCCTTCCATTCTGGGTCACCAGAATGCCATGCCTCATTCACTCATTAGCTACTGAGCATGGTGGGAAGTTATGAGTAGTTTTGTTGTTCTGCATGAGACTATCTAATTCCTATTCCTAGCAGAGTAGCAGTTCTTTTGCTGTCATTCAAGCATACTTTAACTAGATTAAGACAATGGGATGACATTGCACATTATGCTGGGTTTTTGTTTGGCAAATTGTGGTTTGAAATATGATATTATTCTCTCCTACCTTGATTCATACAGTTCTCTCCTGCCTTGGTTAATTTCATATTTGTGTGCCATGCCATGGTGAAATAGCTTAAATTTGTATGGAGCAATAGATAGTTGAGCACGTTGAATTTGCTTGGTTAAGAGCATCCCTAGCAGAAACTCCATCTAGTCCTCTATCCACAAAATAGAGGTTGGGAGAAGAAAAGTGAGCTCCAGCAGATACTCCATCCCAGCATCCAAATTTAGCTATCCTCCATCTGGGGGGAGAGAAACATCAAATTTGGCGTTTCTCTCTCCTCAAGCCATCCTCCACATCCTGTAACCGCCAGCGTCCCCCGCCTTCATCCGGAGTCCGGATCGACCTCCCTAATGTTGTCGTCGCTGCCGGCCGGATGTGCATTTTTTCCAAGGAGTGAGGGTGGAGAGGGAGAGACATACAAGATCTGGAACCCGCAGCCCACGCCGGCCGTTGCGCCACAGCGCCCGTTGGCCGCCTGCCTCCGCGCCCGTCGCGCCGCCGCGTCGCAGCCCCCGTTGGCCGCCGTGCCCCTGCGCCCGTCGCGCCGCAGCGCCCCCGTGCCGTCGGGCTCGTCGCGCCGCCACGGCCGCCGGCCTCTGCCTGCTGGGCGGAGAGAAGAAGAAGAAGAGGAATAGAAGAGGAGAGAAGAGAGAAGAAGAAGAAGATGAATAGAAGAGGAGAGAAGAAGAGGAATGGGGAAGAGGAGAGAAAAGGAGTAAAGAGAAGAGGAAAAAACAGTCGGGAATATTAAAAATACATCCATTAAAATAAACTCATTTAGATTATCGGGATAAATAACACTGTTAAAATTTAGTTGTTTAAAATATAGTCCTAAAAAATAATACAAATGTATGGTTAGTTGAAAAATATTAGTAAAATATAGAAGAGAGTGATATGGAAGATGCAATATAGAAGAGAGTGATATGGAGTAAGAAGAAATATGGATGAGGAATATGGCCATCCACATGAGTATATGGAGCATCATAAATATGGATGAACAGATGGGGATGCTCTAAGCTATGTAGCTAGTAGCTTGACTTAAGCTATTGGTCTTGATCGGATTTTGTTTTTGCCAAAGGGAAAGTTACGTGCATTTTGCAAACCACTTATGTAGCACTAGCATCAAAACTGCAGGTATCAAGTTCGAACCAATTGTGTAGTAGCATAACCAAAACTGACTTTCACAGGTTCTAATTAGGGCCTGATTTCCCAAACAAATTTTTTCACGCTGTGGTATTAAATGTTTGGACACATGCATGGAATATTAAATGTAGATAAAAAACCAATTACACAATTCGTTAGGAAATTGCGAGACGAATCTTTTAAGTCTAATTGCACTATGATTTGATAATGTGGTGCTACAGTAAGCATTTGCTAATGATGGATCAATTAGGCATAATAAATTTGTCACGCAGTTTCCTGGCGAAATTTATAATTTATTTTGTTATTAGACTACATTTAATATTTTAAATATGTGTCCGTATATCCGATATGATATGCAGAGGTAAATTTTTTTTTCCAACTAAACAAACCCTTAGTTGTATGATTTACTATAAAAATGACGGTCAGGCACAATTCCCCATTGTTAACTTTGCCAAAGCTCAAAGTTGCATATATAGCTACTATAGCCAACCAAACAATGTGCCACAGGACTCATCGCTACTTCGCGTCGGATCAGATCCTCTGACTTTGGGCAAGAAAAGGCAGAGGCGCGCAGTATTTTGAGTCCTGAGCTATAGTATTCTGCAGCGCTGCAGTGTCACGAACCAACATATTCTCCCTCGGATCAACACAAATCACAGCGGAGCAACCACCAATCCAGAGCCAAATCACAGCAGTAATCACTCAAGTACTTAGGATACAGAGTAGCAGAATGGAGTCCGAGAATACGCCGGCGTCACGCCGAGCAAGATCTGGACTCAGGAGAAGAAATCAAAGTTGGGGGTGGAAGAACTCTAGAGAGGAGGAAGAAGACTCAGAGGAGGAGGAGGAGGAGGCCGCAACCATCAAGTTCTAATTCCAATTATCCCCCCACTGCCTAGTGCTGCTTCCCTTTATATAGTATCTCCTTTGCCTCTACTAGGCCTGAAGCCGTACTTGCTCGTGGGCCGCCGACCTCGCATGGATCACCTGGGCCGGCTTCGTCTGGTCTCGCAGCCGATGCTGATGGTGTTGCAGCCGATGCCGATGGTGTTGGCGTGACATTCCTCCCTCCATAAATTTCGGCTTGTCCCCAAGCCGATTTAACACAGCCACCCGGATCCCAAGTCACCCGCACCAGGGGTGTTGTACACCACGCCAGTTGAACTTGCTCCTGAAGAATTCTGCTGTCAAGGCTTGGGCATTTCCCTCACTACAATTCTGCTGGTGCTCAGGAATTAGTCTGTAGTAATCACTTACACCTGCCCTGGGACCCTGGTATCCTCCATGTCATCTGGTTATCAATTGCATCTACATTTGACAGAATGCTGTTAGCACTACTTCACATTGTGTCCAGACCATATACTATTCTCGAAGACGTCCACGTGCAGGAAAAGGCAATGCGAAGGTCATGGGATCAAGGTGGAGGAAACAAGATTCTTCAGGAGCAAGTGCAACTGGCATGGTGTACAACACCCCTGGTGCGGGTGACTTGGGATCCGGGTGGCTGTGTTGAATCGGCTTGGGGACAAGCCGAAATTTATGGAGGGAGGAATGTCACGCCAACACCATCGGCATCGGCTGCAACACCACCACCGGCATCGGCTGCAACACCATTGGCTTCGTCTTGTCTCGCAACCGTCCCTTGCAATCTAGACGGCTACAGATCACTCGAAGTCAAAATACTGTACGCCTCTAACTTCACTACGTGAAGTCAGAGGATCCCAATCCCTCGACCATTCATTCTCTCTTTTATTTAATCATAAACCTTCATTCATTTTTCAATCACAATCCCACCTCTCATTTTCCATTATCCAAACATAGCCTCAGCATCAGCGATGGCATGAAATGTGCCAATAATAGCTGTAGCCTGTACTGTAGCTGGGACAAAAGCTGCAGTTCTGCAACAGTGGGGCACGTGCCGTCTGCAACCGTGGAGCTGCAATGCATGAAGGCAGGCAATTTCCCATTTGGTGCAAAACTTTAGTTCGCGAAAAGAAAATTTTTGGGGTCACACCGAATGTCGGAAGGTGTTTTCGGACATGAATAAAAAAACTAATTTTATAACTTGATTGAAAACCGCGAGACGGATCTTTTAAGCGTAATTAAGCTGTCATTAGTGTTGGTGATATGCCCTAGATAAATATGTTTTTTGAAATAGATAACTCATTATTGGTTAATGAATATGCGGTTCTTTTATGAGACTCTTTATGTTGTATATTGCTATTTCTAAAGGATCCCTGATCAAATATCACGTGGAACAAATATGTTTAAATGATCAGCACATGTATTAATTGATGATCATGTCTCATGAATTATGGTATAGAGATACCAAATTAATAATGTGGACACATGTTGGGGAACATGTTGTTGGATAGACCCAACATGAGACACTGCAAAGAGTCATATGTGTTGTGTCATCAGTGATCTCATTTAGTGTTGGTATTGAATCCTTAAACCTGAGATTATCATGGTTCCCAATATGTGTAGTAGCTTAATTAGGGATTGTTAAACGCTACTCCGTAATTGGGTAGTCATAAAAGTAGTTTTCGGGTATGCTATGAAACATGTAGTGAGATATGAATAATCAAGATGGGATTTGCCCCTCCTATGGAGAGATATATCTGGACCCCTCAATGTTATAGATTATGGAAGTGCATGGCCATACGAAAGGTGATTGAGGAGTCAATCACAAGTTATATAATCTATCACAAGTTCAAGTGAATGATTGAGCTATTAGAGGATGGCACATATTTAGCCATGAGCTTAATCGATATCGTGTGGCAAAGGGATTCATACAAGTACTACCTTTGTCCCAAAATATAACATTTTTTAGCTATGAATCTGGATACACATGTGTCCAATTCATAGCTAAAAATGCTTACATTTTGGGACGGAGGGAGTATACACTAGAGGTTCAACCGATATGATCTTTATGTATGCCCGGTGGATCAATACATTCTACTAGGGGCCGTTGTTGACACGTGGATCGAAAAGGAGTTTTCGGGTTACATCAGTGTACATGAACCTACAGGGTCGCACGCTTAATGGGCCGGAATAATGGGATTGGATGGAGATCTAATATGAGCTTAATTCGGATAGGGATCCGAATAGGAGTCCTATGGGCCTTGCAGGCCTGAGTCAGGGATCCTATATATTCGTGAGGGGTGTGACCGGCGGTGAGATCGCATCACGTGAGAAACCCTAGCCACCACTCCCCTCTGAAGCATCTAGGCCCCCATTGTTAATTTTGGTAATTAATGACAAGCGCTAATTGTGGACTAACCGTTCTTTGAGCTATATATTTTAAGTTAGGTTCACATTATATGTGTGCATGGATGATTACCGATGGATTAAAATTTGATGGTGCAAAGCGAAGAGAAAAAGACAGTAAACACTAGTGCTTTAATCTCAAATTGATCGAGGTGTAGGGCGATCAAATTTGCTAGTTTATTTTTAGCTTCGCTATACTATTAAGAGGGGTAATGACCTAGTAAAGAGTTGATTTAAATTGCCACATTAGATCATTTGCATTTACACTTTGCTCACATTTCCATTCATGATATTCTCTGAGTTTGGCCTAACCAGGGCGGTCTGACCGTTGACCGTAGATCCCTGGCCGGTCTGACCGGCCCTACAGTGGCGGTCTGACCAGTCTGAACGGCCGGTCCGACCGGCGCCTTATGGGCGGTCTGACAGGCCCCCTGGTGGCCGGGATGGTGTGCTCTGGGATGGCCGATACAGAGCCGCCGGAGCCGTATTCGGTCATACCGAGCTGAGGGCGGTCTGACCGAGCCGAGGCCGGTTTGACCGGCCAGGCCGATGGGGCCATTTTACAGGGCTAACGGCTAGAAAACTAGCTGTTGTAGAGTAGCACGGTCAGACCGGCCACATACCTCCGGTCAGACCGGCAGTGCACAGAGTTTGGGGATTTCGCCCCCAATGGCTAGTTTTGGTTGGTTGGAGTATAAATACTCCCCCACCAGTAGCAAGGGGACTCTCTTGGCACCCACTTCAATTGCATACACCCCTTGCACCTCTCTCACACTCATTTGAGCTTAGCGTTCATCCACTTAGTGTGTTTGAGGATAGTCTAGCCAAGAGTCAAGTGCATTGCTTTCATTTGTTGAGCTAATGTGGCACTTGATCATCTCCGAGCCGAGTCATCGCTTGTTACTCTTAGAGGTTGCCGTCTCCTAGACGGCTTGTGGAGGTGTTGCCCGGTGACCTCTCCGAGAAGATTGTAGAGGAGGCCCGACGCCGGTTGTGAGTGGTTTGGTGTTCACCACGTTCGGAGTGAAGGAAGAACTATACCCCGAGTGATCGAGGCTTGGGTAGTCCTCTCCGTGGGCTGGCTCCCGCCTTGCCCACCCCTTGACAATGGGGGCGTGCGGTGGCTTCGTGGTTGAGTGGTGGAGTTGGGCTCGCCTCAATGGGGAGTAGTAAACCGGCGAGTTTCCGAACCTCGGTGAAAAATTCCTTGTCTCATTGTCTCTTTTATTTGTCGCATTTACATTTGTGCAATTTACATTCCTAAAGACATACTTGAGATCATATCACCCTAGGATTGCTAAACTTGACTTAGGAGTGTGATTTACTTTTTTAGTGATATACTCGAGCTATTTTCACCCTAGGATTGCAAAACATAACTTAGTTGCTTAGTTAGATTTGTCCCTCACCGAGACTAGCAACTTAGGTTAGTTTTGATTAGGTGTCATTTAATTTTAAATCTCCTATTCACCCCCTCTAGTCGACATCTTGATCCTATACCCTCCCCGAGCAAAACCCTAGCCGCGCGCGGAGGCTAGCATGTTTGTGCGTGACGTTCCATCCCTGTACGTAGGGCTGAAAACGGTACGGAAACGGACGGAAACCACCTTTATCATTTTCGTTTTCATATTTTTTTCGGAATCGGAAATGGAAACTCCGGATACGAAAACAGAATCGAATATTATCGAAACCGAAAACGGAGCGAAACCGATCCGGCACGAATACGGTAATGAAAATTTATCGGCAAGCAAAAACCCCTCAAACTGATACACATCCAATTCTCAAGTCTCAACGGTCAATAATTCATCATAAAACACAATCATATAAGTCCAATTTTTAAGTCTCAACAGTACAACACAAAACACAATCTATGAAATAAATTATCTATATTTAAAAGAGTAATGTTGTTGATAAATCCCAATGCAGCAAAAAAATATTCTTATGTAACTTCATATTTGTATAACAAATATTTTTTAAAAAATAACAGCCAAACACCATGTTATTCACTATTCAGTGCTTAAAAAAAGAATCCAGGGTATTTCAGTCACAAAATTTCCGGAATTCTGAGAAAATTTCCGGAAAGTTTCCGACTGATTCTGAGTTCCGATGGAAACTGCACTTATCATTTCCGATTCCATTTCCGAGAAAGTATTTCCGAATTCGTTTCCGTTTCCAAAAAATTCCGAAAAAATTCCGACCGACAGATTCCGTTTTCGAAAATAGGTCCGGAATCCGGAAAGTTTCCGTACCGTTTTCACCCCAGGCTATACGTGTGGATACCGGTAGAGGTGCCGCTGGTTTGCGGTGTTGATCGGTGTGAGAGCACGGCGAAGAGAACGCACGAGGAGGAGAACGTCGAGCTTCTGCGATCGACTACTTCCTCTACACCGACGTGCGCTATGTCTCCGACGTTCCTTCAGCTACTTAGCGTTACTTCCGCTGCACAACGCGTCGAGTGGTAACAATCTATGATCTAATATTTGCATGGTTCCTGATTTACGCGGTAAAATTTTTTTGATTTATGCTATCGTAGCCTACGTGTATCCCAACAATTAGCACCATGTGGGTTACTGTAGAACTTATGGCTAATCATGGACTAATTAGGCTCAAAAGATTTGTCTCGCGATTTCCATGCAAACTGTGCAATAATATTTTTTGTTTTTTTATTTATATTTAATGCTCCATGCATGTGTCCAAAGATTTGATGTGATGTTTTTTGGAACAAATGGGGGGTTTGGATGGGGCTAAAAAGTTTTAGTCCCTGTCACATTGGATGTTTGGACACTAATTAGAAATATTAAATGTAGATTAATGTCAAAACCCATTCCATAACCCTGGACTAATTCTCGAGACGAATCTATTGAGCCTAATTAATCCATGATTAGGCTATGGGATGCTACAGTAAACATTTGCTATTATGGATTAATTATGCTTAAAAAAATTGTCTCGCAGATTAGCTATCATTTATGCATTTGTCTCATAGATTAGCTCTCATTTATGCAATTAGTTTTGTTGGTAGTATATGTTTAATATTTCAAATTAGTGTCCAAACATCCGATGTGACAGGGACTAAAGTTTAGTCCCTGGATACAAACACCCCTGGCTGAACTTGGAACAACAGCTGCTCAGCTACTCCTTCCGTCCCAAAATAAACACAATCATGAGTTTCCATTATCCGAGTCTTTTACCCCTATGGCATTAAAAAAGTTGCTGCTTACCTGTGTGCCACAAAAAAGTTTGGAGTCACCTGTATGCCATGAGAAAAACTTTCGTTGACCCGTATACCATTCCGTCCACCTTCTGTTAGAACTTAACAGTTCCATAGCTCTGACATGTGGGACTCATGTATGAAAATGACTAATTTGCCCCTGAAGGATTTTCAGCTCTATTCCTCCTTTAATCCTCCTCCTTCTTCTCTTCATCTCTTCTTTCTTCTTGTGCACAGGGAGAAGGAGAGAAGGCGTGGGCAGAGGAGAGGGAGGAGCCTCGGCGGCTGGTGCTCGTCGGTGATGGCGGCCGGAGGTCGATGCCAGGAATGGAACGGCGGCGGCCGGGGAGGCAAAAGAGGGCGGCGGCCGGGAGGATTAAAGAGAGGGAAGAGAGAGAGAGAGAGAGAGAGAGAGAGAGATAGAGAGAGAGAGAGAGAGACGACGGCGGGTGGTGGCACGGCGTCGTGCGGCGGCGGTGGAAACAATGGAAGACGGCGGCAAAGCGGCGGGCGACGACGCTATGTAGCGGCGGCGGCTAAAATGGCGGCGGCGGTGTTTGCTCTGTGGATGCCACGATGCGCCCCCGGTTTGTGCGGCGATGGCGTGGCAGCGGTGTGTTGCCGGGATTGCTGGATCTCCGCCACCGCTGCTGCAGAAGAGATGGCCGGAGAGGAGGAGGATCGGGCGTGACGGAGCGCGGCGGGCGGCCTCGCCGCGGATCGCATCGCGGGAGGCTGCGGGTCGCTGGAGGAGGAGGACGAGGGGCTCGCCACCGGCGATTTCCCGGGTGAGGAAAAGTGGTGGCTCCGGTTGGTTACTGTACACAAGGGCAAAACTGTCTTTACACAGCACCTAACACCTCTGTTATGTCTCCATCCATCCAAAATGGCACACGGGTCAATGAAAATTGGGCTCATGGTATACAGGTGACTCCAAACTTTTTGTGGCACACAGGTAAACAGCAACTTTTTTAATGGCATAGGGGTAAAAGACTCGGATCCAACTTTAATCGTCCATCTTATTTAAATTTATTTTGAAAAAAAATTAAAAAATATAAGTCACGCAGAAAGTACTGTTCATATTTTATAATTTAATAACAATAAAAATGCTAATAAAAAAATTCAAATAAGACGGACGATTAAAGTTGGACATGAAAACTCATGGCTACGTTTATTTTGGGACGAAGGTAGTACCCAATAGAGGTTAGCGGGTCAGTACCAGTTAGGGTTAGGGCCGGTTAGGGTTAGGGTTAGGGTTAGCGTTAGCATTCGTAGCTCACTTGTTCTCACTTTCACTATTGTTCGATCCGATCGTTCGTGTTACGAGTGCAAGCGTCGGCACGGCGGCCTACCCCGTCCCCTTGCCCAACCGAAGCTAGGCCTGTCGCCAGCTGCAGCGGGGCAAGCGGCGATTGCACGAGAGTGTGCAGAGGTGGTTTTGGAGATGATTGGATTTTACAGGTGATCGATAGGTACTGCTGTGATTTGGGTCCGGTCAGACCGGGCTGTGTATGCCGGTCAGACCGGTGGTGATCGAGCGGTCAGACCGGCCAGCCTGTGGTCTGATCGGCTGACTCTGTGTCGGTTTCGGTTTCGGGTTGTTTATTTGGATATCCGTGATTGTTTCATATTTATGGCTTCTAGATGGATACTATGCATATGTAATACTGTTGTTTGCTACTAATGAGTCAAGTTGAACATGAGTGTGGCTAATGGGCGATCGATCGCTCCCCATGCCCCCTGTACACACCTCTCCTCTCCTCCCCTTCTTCTCTTCCTACTACACTATAAAATTTTTTAAAAAAATAAAAAAACAAAGTTAGAAAAATTTATGTATAGAAATACTATATATGAAAAATATTTGAATTCAAATTTAAATTTGAAATGGGTATGTAAACTTTTGACTTATAAACTTTAGGTCTATAAACTTTAGATGTATAGAAATACTATATATATAAAATATTTGAATTCAAATTCAAATTTAAATCGGGTATGTAAACTTTTGACTTATAAACTTTGGGTCTATAAACTTTAGGTGTATAAACTTTAGATGTATAGAAATACTATATAACAAAAATATTTGAATTCAAATTCAAATTTGAATCGGTTCAAATTCAAATTTGAATCGGGTATATAAACTTTTGACTTATAAACTTTGGGTCTATAAACTTTAGGTGTATAAACTTTAGATGTATAGAAATACTATATATAAAAAAAATATTTGAATTCAAATTCAAATTTGAATTGGATATATAAACTTTTAATTTATAAACTTTGGGTCTATAAACTTTAGATGTGTAAACTTGAGGTGTATAAACTTTAGGTGCATAAATTTACTAAAATAGGAAAGTAATGCGGTGCCAAAAAAGGAAACCAGGTGAAGGGGAGGGGGGATCACTCCTGGCGATCAATCGCCAACTAGGAGTTTCGGTTGGAGATAGCTTGGTTTTGGAATATGGTTTTTTTCATTCATGTGTGGTGACTTGATGCCTCATGAGAGTATTTGCGGTGATGGATCGGGAGTCGGCTTGGGGACAAGACGATGTCTGTAACGGTCAGATATCATGCGGGATACCTAGGCTAAAGGTTCAATGCACGTGGTTGGTGAAGATTCCATATGGCATACGATGGAGGTATTGTGTGTGTATGGGATGCGGAGTCGAATTTGGAAGGAGTCCAAATTTGGTATGATTGGTTATGTAAAGTTTGTTTCTTGTACGAGAAGGTTTCCTATGGGGATTAGGACTTCTAATATGAGTTTGGTTCATGGGTTTAGGCTGCCTACCTCATGTATAAATAGAGAGGGAGCGTGAGACTTCCCGGTATCGCTTTTGAGAGCAATTGAGTTGATAGTTTAGTTAGGGTTTCGAGTTTAATTGAGATTTTTGTAAGGAGTGCTGTTGTTGCACTTTGTAAACATAGAGAGAAGCAATAAAGTTGTCATGTACTTTGAGAGTTCTTCGATTTGTGTTTTATCGGGTTCGACGGTCTAACCGGCAACTCACCGGTGGTCAGACCGACGGCAAGGCGCCGGTCAGACCGGTGGCGAATTCAGGCGACGACGGCTGATCTCGGCATTCAGACAGGAGATAAAATCTCGGTTAGACCGACGGCTTCCAGGCGGTCAGACCGGTTTATCAACTTCGGTCAGACCGCGATCCATCGAATTTGAGGGTAACTTTTATTTCGGCTGAAAGTTTTGGTTTTTGGGTATACCAACCATTCACCCCCCTCCTGTTGGCTTAGTTCTTTGTTTCGATCCTAACAAGTGGTATCAGAGCCTTGTTTTTTTCTTTGGATTTTGAACCGATCTAGAGTTGTTTTGCCATGGCTAATATGTTTACAACTAAGCCCCATGTTTTCGATTGAACGGATTTTTCTTACTAGTGTAGTAAGATGCAATCTTACATTATGGCTGAGGATTATGATGTTTGGAGAAAAGTTGCTAATCCTTATGTGATTCCTGAACAAATTAATGCTGCTGCTTTAAAAACTGAGTTTGAACAAAATTGCAAAGCTCGCAATATTCTTTTGAGTGTGATTTCTCATTCGGATTATGATCGTGTTTCTCATCTTCAAACTGCCAATGAGATTTGGAATGCTTTGAGTAATTTTCATCAAGGAACTACAAATATCAAAGAACTTCGTCGGGATCTTTTATAAAAGGAGTACATTAAATTTGAGATGAAACCTGGAGAAGCTTTGGATGATTATCTTTCTAGGTTTAACAAAATTTTGTGTGATCTTAGATCAGTTGATTCTTCTTATGATGTTAATTATACACAATCTGAGGTTTCTCGCCACTTTTTGAATGGTCTTGACATATCTATTTGGGAGATGAAAGTTACATCTATTCAGGAGTTTGTTGAAATGTCTACTTTGACTTTGGATTCGCTTTACACAAAACTAAAAACACATGAGACAAATATTCTTTCTCGTAAAGTTGATTCTAAGTCTAGTGCTTTGGTTTCTTCCTCGACTTCTTTGGATGTTGGTGCTTCTTCATCGAAGTATTCTGTACTTACTTTATTTAATGCCATGTCCGATGAGCAACTCAAACAGTTCGATGAGGAGGACATGGTTTTGTTAACTAACAAATTTTCTCGAGCTATGAATAATGTTAGGTACAGGAAAAGAAGTGGACCAAATCGTTGCTTTGAGTGTGGTTCGCCTGATTATCTTTGTTCGCATTGTCCTAAGCTTGGGAGAGGCAAAAAGGAAGACAATGGTGGAGAGACGAATAATGATAACAAGCCGAAGAGCACATTGAAAGGGAAGAAGATCAAGGAGACTCTCAAGAAGGCTTTTGATCAAGTCTATGCCGCTTTTGAGCCACTAAGCGATATACATGGTGAAAGTGGAGATAAAGATAAGGGAAAGAACATCTCCGGTGTTTGCTTCATGGCACGTGGTGAATCGGATTTAGAGTGTGAAGACAATGAGGTACGTTCTTTTGAGGAAGCTATTCTTATTTTGAGTGCAAAAAATAAGAAGTGTGAGAAGATGTATAGAAAACATGAGTTTATAATTGAATCTCTTAATTCTGAAATTGCTAGATTAAAATCTCTTATTCCTAATGATGATGATTGCAAAAGTTGTGAGGTTTTAATGAATGAGATTTCAAAAATTAGAGATGTCAATGCTGCACATGATTTGAAAAATAGATCTTCTCTAGCTCTTGGATTTGCTTTGCACACACGCACTTTGGATGAGTTGTTTTTGACTAAAAAGTTGCTGCAAAAGTATCAAATTGCTTTTCGTGCTAGTTTGATGTTTAATGTAATTTGTGCTAATAAGTTAAAACAACCACATGATGTTTTGGATTGCTCAACTTGCATATAGGGGTGTTGGTTTTGATGTTCATGATTATTTCACCAAAAATCAACCAAATGTTTTGAGTATAACTGAACATGGTGACATTTTTGACAAAACCAAGTGCTAAGAAAACAGTTTTTAAATCTGCTAGAATTTTGCCTTCTCTTTCTGCAACACTAAAAGAAACAAAAACAAATATTTCAAAATCATCTTTTTCTAAAGAAAAGTATACATGCTCTTATTGTGGTAAAGATGGACATCTTGTTGGTTTTTATTTCAGATTAGCTCGTAAACAGAAAAAAGATAAAGAAATTGCTTTTGCAAAATTAAAGTGCCAAAAATCTGGTTTTTCCTCGAGGAAACCGGTCAGACCGCAGTGGGTTCCGCGGTTAGACCGGCGACCCGTCAGACCATCTACTGAGCGGCGGTCAGACCGGCGGTACAGAAGCGGTCGGACCGGCCCACGGTTAGACAGGCTACTGTACCTCGGTCAGACCGACCTCGTAGAGATTTTTCTAAAAATTCTCAAACTGTTTTTGCACATAGATATATGCCTATTGTATCTATTGGTCGTGTGTCTCAGTACTGGATTCCTAAATTTTTATTATCTAACCCCAGTACTGAGGCTTCGACTTCTTCTTGTATGTAGGCTTTGGTGGTGAGGAAGGAGAACGTGTGGATCGTGGATTTCGGTTGTTTGCGGCACATGAGCGATGATAAAAATTGGTTCTCCTCCCTCAAACAGGCATCCAAGACTGAATCGATTATCTTTGGTGATGCTTCTACTAGTGCCGTTCTCGTTACAGGTTTGGTCAAGGTAAATGACAAACTTGAATTGAAAAATGTAGCTTTGGTTGAGGATTTAAAGTATAATTTGCTTTCAGTTTCACAAATTGTTGATGAAAATTTTGAGGTTCACTTTAAGAAAACTGGAAGTATAGTATTTGATTCTTGTGCTGATTCTGTGTTGAATACTTCTCGCTATGGAAGAGTGTTTAAAGCAGATTTTGAAAATCCTGTTTCACCTGTGATAAAATGTTTGGTTGCTAAGTTTGATAAGGATGTGATGTTTTGGCATCGTAGACTTGCACATATTGGTTTTGATCATCTCACGAGGTTAAGTGGTTTGGATCTTGTTCGTGGTTTGCCTAAACTTAAGAAAGATCTTGATTTGGTTTGTACACCGTGCCGTCATGTTAAGATGGTTGCTTCTTCACAAGCTCCTATTATTTTTGGGATGACGGATACACCGGGACAGCTATTACATATGGACACTGTTGGTCCAGCTAAAGTGCAATCTGTTGGAGGAAAGTGGTATGTGTTGGTTATTGTTGATGATTTTTCTCGATATTCTTGGGTTTTCTTCATGGCAACTATGGATGAGGCTTTTCAACACTTCCGTGGTTTGTTTCTTTGATTGGATCTTGAATTTCCTGGTTCTTTGAAAAGAATTCGAAGTGATAATGGTGGTGAATTTAAAAATACTTCATTTGAACAATTTTGCAACGAAAGAGGTCTTGAACATGAATTTTCTTCTCCTCGTATTCTGCAACAAATCGGTGTTGTTGAAAAAAAGAATTGTGTTTTGGTTGAGACAGCTAGAACGATGTTGGATGAGTATCACACTCCTAGAAAATTTTGAGTTGAGGTGGTTAACACCGCATGCTATATTTCAAAGCAAGTTTTCTTGAGGTCAAAACTTGGAAAAACTTCTTATGAGCTTCGATTTGGACGTTAACCCAAAATTTCACATTTGCATGTTTTTTGTTGCAAATGCTTTGTCTTGAAATCTGGAAATTTGGATAAGTTTGAGGCACGCTCTACCCCGCACATTCACGTGGCTACCGTGTACTTGTTTTGGAAACTAACAAAATTGATGAGGCTAGTCTACGTACTAGACCCGATATTGCAAGTACATTGTCAGAGGTTTAGGGGGAGGATGGTCATATTTTTGAAGACGAGAGCGACGACGACGACGACGAGGTCGGCTCGGCCAGTCAGACCGGGTGCCATGCTGGTCAGACCGCCGGCACACCTCCGGTCAGACCGGTGCATGACGTGCGGTCAGACCGGCCAGGTTTGTCGGCTTCCGATTCTGTTGACGGTGATTGAGATGGTCCTCCAGAGATTACAACTTCGACTAGTGAGGATACAGAACGTGAAACAACTTCAGTAGTCGCTGCTCCTTTGCATATTCAACGACGACATCCACCGGGACAAATCATTGGTAATCTAGGTGAGCGGACTATTAGGTCTAAGGTAATGACTCATGATGTTTGTGCAAATTCTGCATTTGTTGCTTCTGTTGAACCCAAAGATGTTAGTAATGCATTAACTGATGAATTGTGGATTAACGCCATGCATGATGAACTTGAAAATTTTGAGAGAAACAGAGTTTGGACTTTAGTTGAACCACCTTCTGGACATAATATTATTGGAACCAAGGGGGTTTTCAAAAATAAACAAAATGAGGATAGTTTGATTGTGAGAAATAAAGCTAGACTTGTTGCTCAAGGTTTTACTCAGGTGGAGGGTTTGGATTTTGATGAAACTTTTGCTCCTGTTGCTAGAATTGAGGCAATTAGACTTTTGTTGCCTTTTGTTGCTTCAAAAGGTTTTAAATTGTATCAAATGGATATGAAAAGTGCTTTTCTAAATTGTTTTATACAGGAAAAAGTTTATCTCAAACAACCACCAGGTTTTGAAAATTATGATTCTCCCAACCATGTTTTTAAATTTCTAAAGCTTTGTATGGCTTGAAACGAGCACCTAGAGCATGGTATGATAGGCTTAAGAACTTTTTGCTTGCGAAAGGTTTTACAATGGGAAAGGTTGATAAAACACTTTTTGTTCTTTAGCATGGTGATAATCAACTGTTCGTTCAGATTTATGTGGATGATATCATCTTTGGTTGTTCAACTCACGCTTTGGTTGTGGAGTTTGCTGAGACTATGCGCAGGGAATTTGAGATGAGCATGATGGGTGAGTTATCGTACTTTTTGGGATTGCAAATTAGGCAAACACCTCAAGGTACATTTGTGCATCAAACGAAGTACACGAAGGATCTTTTGAGATGGTTCAAGATTGAGAATTGCAAGACAATATCAACACCAATTGGTTCTACAGCTATGTTGGATCCTGATGAAGATGGTGAAGCTCCTGATCAAAAGGAGTATAGAAGTATGATTGGATCCTTGTTGTATTTAACTGCTTGTAGGCCAGACATATAATTTGTTGTGTGTTTATGTGTGCGCTTTCAAGCTTCTCCTTGGGCTTCACATCGTCAAGCGGTCAAGCGAATAATGAGGTATTTGAATCATACACTTGAGTTTGAAATTTGGTATTCTACTTCCTCTTCTATATGCTTGAGTGGATATTCCGATGCTGATTTTGCTGGTTGTAGAATTGATAGGAAAAGTACTAGTGGAACATGTCATTTTCTCGGTACATTATTAATTGCATGGTCTTCTAGGAAATAATCTTGTGTTGCTCAATCAACTGATGAATCTGAATATGTTGCTGTTGCTAGTTGTTGTTCACAGATTCTTTGCCTTATTTCAACTTTGAAAGATTATGGTCTTACTTTTGAGAAAGTACTTATCTTTTGTGTGATAATACTAGTGCTATTAGCATTGCTAAGAATTTTGTTCAACACTCACGCATAAAGCACATTGATATTTGCTTTCACTTTTTGAGGGATCTTGTTGAGAATGGAGATGTTGAACCGATGTTTTTGGACACTAAGTTGCAAAATGCTGATATTTTCACTAAACCTTTGGATCTAATCGCTTTGCCTTTCTTCGTGGAGAATTGAGAATAATTCATCCTTTTGGCATGATTTAAGGGGGAGTTTTGTACCTCATGGTTTTATCAAGCAATAATTTGACAATAAGAAAAATTGAGAAAAGAGAGCTTTGTCCTATACATATGGTATTTTCTTGTGCATGCTAGCAATACTATGAAGGTTTATTTGTCTCTAGCATAGCTTGTATGTATTCTAGTCTTTTTATTATGCTTAGATATTGCTTTTAAGGGAGATGATGCATGACACTTAAATTCTATACTTGAATTAAGCAAATGTGCAATATTGATGCTAGCATATGGTTTGATTTATAAATGCTTTATATATATGCTTTATTGAATTGTTATTCCTCAAATAGCTTTGTAATTGCTCATTGTACAAAGAGAATAAAAATATCTATGAAAAAAATGAATATCGAATCCTTGGAAACACTCTTGACGATAAGGACGTATTCGATGTGAGCAAAAATAATAGGTGCCGAATCCTTGGAAACAGTCTTGACGACAAGGACGTACCCGGAATAATTGAGAGAAAAAAATATGAGCAAAAAGGCTCAAGAAAAGAAAAAGTTATAAATTCTCTTGGTTGTTTTGTGCTAAAAGCTTTGAGAAAGAGTGATAAATGCAATAGGTATATGTGTATATTGTTTATTTTTCAACCTATGTGCTTGTTAAAATGTTGCATTATAAATCGAATGAAATCATGAATTTTGATTGTTGATTCAAACTTAATTGTAAAATCTTTGGTTCATGATTATACTTTAATGCATGATTGCTATATTATAGATGGGTTCATCTTCTTTTTATTGCAACACATGACTTGATATGCTATATGTATGCTAAGCTCTTGAACATTAATAAGCATAATTTCTATGCTTGATGAAATCATTGTCAAAAGGGGGAGAAGCAATGAGAGTTTTTGAAAGAAAAGGTGAATTTTTGGAGAAGCAAAAATGTTGAGAAGAGCATGTTTTTTTGGTTTCAATTGAGAATTTCTTTCTTTTCAAAAGTGAGAGAATTTTTCTTTTGGATTTTTTTGCACGATATGTACATTTGTACGAGGTGTGCTTTTTACCACTTTTGTTTTTATTTTTCCAAACCACAAAAGATTTTTGATGGGCTTGCCAATATGTTCATCAAGGGGGAGATTGTAAACTCAAAGGTGTTTTTGTTTATTATTCTGTGATGAACAATTGGTATATGAGATTATTGGTTTTGATATTTGGAATTTATTTGCGAAGTGGTTTTGGAGATGATTGGATTTTACAGGTGATCTATAGGTACTGCTATGATTTGGGTCCGGTCAGACCGGGCTATGTATGCCAGTCAGACCGGCGGTGATCGAGCGGTCAGACCAGCCAGCCCGCAGTCTGACCGGCCGACTCTGTGTCGGTTTCGGTTTCAGGTTGTTTATTTGGATATCCGTGATTGTTTCATATTTATGGCTTCTAGATGGATACTATGCGTATGTAATACTGTTGTTTGCTACTAATGAGTCAAGTTGGAGATAGCTTGGTCTCGGAATATGGTTTCTTTGTTTGATTCATGTGTAGGTGACTTGATGCCTCGGGAGAGTATTTGCGGTGATGGATCTGGAGTCGGCTTGGGGATAAGACGATGTCTGTAATGGTCAGATATCATGCGGGATACTTGGGCTAGAGTTCAATGCACGTGGTTGGTGAAGATTCCATATGGCATACAAAATCAAAATGGAATGTGATTAACTCAAAATTGACCTGGCAAGTACATGCAGCACAATTGATCTGAAAATTAGGAGCAATAAGCTGAATGATGTCACTAGTAAAAAAAAAGTGTTTACAAGAAGCATTCCATGGTGGGCACCGCACAAGAGTACATTGTTCAATTCATCTTAAGAGTACATTTAATAGCAGAAAACAAACAACAGCAGAGCTTCAGCTTCATGGCCGTGATGAGCTTCAGCAGACAAGCAACAGGAGGTGGATGAGCACGAACAGCAGCTCGTCCCAGGTGGGCAGCACCAGGGGCCCGATGGCCGTGATGTTGGCCTTGAGCACGTCCCTCGCGATGGCCATTAGGTAGGTCCTTGTTCAGGTTGATCCCGCAGTGGCCCTCGCCATCCTCCTCCCATAATACGCACTGGTAGGCGGTGTGGACGCACACGCCGGAATCCATAGCGTCACTGGACACGCGGGCATACTCGATCGCAGACTCCACGGCATCGTCGGACTCCATGGCATCGCTGGGCTCCATCGCGTTCACGGCGTTTGGCGATTCACTGGGCGGCAGCGTCGTCGTCTTGAATCGCGGGAGGTGGAGTCGAAACGAAGCGACGCGGACAACACGTCCCAGGGCGCCGGACGGGGTTGCTGTGGGGGGTGAATTGCAAAAAAACAAGATTAGCAAGGTTAATTGCGGGCGGTTATTTGCAAAATTGTCCCACCTCCACCCCTATCCATCGGATGTCCATCCAGAGGTCTTGATTGGAGTTTCCAAAGTTTGCACAGGATGGCTGGTTTCCATAGGATACGCTGCCTAATTGTTTTACTAATATTTATATACTACGTAGTTATTATCTTCCCACAACCTATAGTTACCTTCCTTCCACTTCCCTATCATCCTTTTTTCTCGGATCTTCGGAACCGTCCCAAGCGACGACGTTGTTGAGAGAGAGCAATGGCGACATGGATTTCTATGATCAGAACGTCACCGTCCGCCGAGCAGCCGGTCGAGGCCACCGATGCCGCCGGAGCAACATCCGGCGTCGTATCTGTGCCGCCGCCGACGGCCATCTTCGGTGACTTGAAGCTTCCCAGCCAGATGCATCTTCTTCCGTGCCCTCTGACTACTATGTTGTCGAATGACAAGTGCGTCATGTCGAAGGACGTGGAAACCCGTTGGGTAATTGGAATAGTAAAACAATATATTAATTGGTTAAAATTTTTGAGATCCCCCATTATATAACCCTTGGGGGCTATTTATAATCCTAGTACAGGCTCATACCCTCTAGGGTTTGATTAGTATACGGGAATTTACATAGTTACCCTTATGATAGGGATATTACAATGGGTATACAATGTCTTTTGCATTTATGGGCCCTAAGATGATCTTCCTAGGCTAGCCCATTAGGTAGCGAAGGGTCTCCATGGGCCACTAGGCCTCTCAGGTCCTCAACTGAAGGCATCCTCTACTGCAGACAACGGCCTCGTGCTTTGCTCGACGGCTTTCGCCCTTTGTAAGCCTTTGGTCGGTCGCCCAACTTGGTGGCGAACCCATCGATCTTCATCGTTAGGCTTCGCCCGATGCTTGGTGGCGAACCCCTTGGTCTTCATCGCCAGGCTCCGCCCGGTGCTTGGTGGCGAACCCCTTGGTCTCGCCCTACAGCTTTGTCTAGGGGCTTCGCCCAAAGGATTTAGCTGATGTTTTGATGGCTTAGGCGGTTTCGGCAGGTTAGCCGAAGGCCCTCATGACATACCTCCAATAAGCTCCTCACGGGCAAGGGTGAGTAGGTAGCTTCGGCCGAGACCGTTCACCATGTAAGGTATGGTATGAGTGTAGGATCGATATGTCTACTTACTACCAGAGGGGAGATGTCTACTTACTACCAGAGGGGGGTGAATAGGCGATTTCAAAATAAATGGCACTTAATCAAACCTAACCTAAGTTGCTAGGCAAGGAGAGGTGCAAGGTTAACTAAGCAACTAAGTTTAAGTTTTGCAAACCTAAGGTGATATGAGCTCAAATATATTCTAGGAAAGTAAATCACACACCTAAGTTAAGTTTTGCAATCCTAGGGTGATATGGGCTCAAATATGTCTCTAAGAATGTAAATTTGCACAAACATAAATACAACAAATAAATGAGACAAGAGACAATGAATTTTTCACTGAGGTTCGGAAATTAGCCGGTTTCCTAATCCCCGCTGAGGCGAGCCCAACTCCACCACTCAACCACGAAGCCACCGCACGCCTCTTCGTCAAGGGGTGGGCAAGGTGGGAGCTGGCGCACGGAGAGGACTACCCAAGTCTCGATCACTAGGGTAGTTCTTCCTTCACTCCGAAAGTGGTGACTCCAAACCACTCACAGCCGGCGCCGGGCCTCCTCCACAATCTCCTCGGAGAGGTCACCGGGCAACAATTCCACAAGCCTGTTAACTCCACCAACACCGCATCCAAGCTATCGGCTGAACCTTTCAGAGAATGGTTCAATAATTTCTATGATGGATTTCCATTGAATGCTAGAATCTGGTTTGCATAGGAAGGATTTGGCACCTTTGAACTGCCGAGTGATTTTCGGTTTGATGATATCAATTCCGAAGAATATGACAAATCCAGAGAAGTGTTTTCAACAGCCATCAACCCTTGCATACCATCAGGGCAAGAATATCCAGATATCTTATGAGTTCTACCATCCGACAAGTGCTGCAAGGCAACTAGGCATGGGCCAATTGCCGATCAGTTTATTTTTTGCCGACAAGATCCAAAGCAGGGGAGAAATAACATCAGCACTCATGATGGATCGGCTACTGAACATTCCAGGACCATCCTTAGGCAGTATCAACAATATTAAGCAGAGGATGTTGAAGAGTGCAGCTTTTGACCGATGGTGGATAGAGTGGAAGAAACATTTGTTCCATCAATTGCCTTCAATGTACCTGACAGATATATTCCTTGAAGCTGTCCCTCAAGTAAAATTTTTTTTCCCTTCGTCAATTCTGTCAATTGTAAGCCGATGCATCAATCTTAACCTTCAATTTTTTCTTTTTGCAGACAACAGAATCTTCTTCTCCTGTTGATGTAAAACACGAGGCCTAGGAGATCTGCTTAACTCCAGTGCAGGTCCAAAACTCGCCTTCAGGTGTATGAGCATGCCAGTTGATTTGATCCTGCAATCAATAAGAAAAAAGACAAAGAAACCGCTGTTAACCCATAAACGATAGCCGATCGGCTAATTGCCGATGACATATCATTTATCTTTGAGCCGATGTCATACGCGAATCGATCGGCAGTCATTAATAAATAAGAAAGAACTAAATCTACTCGATCGGCTGTAGATATTAACGATATATAATTCTCATGTCGGTATATACTTAAATCGAGTGATTGGGATAGATCGGTCGCTATGCCGAGACAATATAAATCACTTAGATCGAAATATATACTAACAATAGAACTATATACGTTCATAACATAGCCGATCAGATAGATCTAGCACGTATCGGTTAATACTCCGATACTACTTTATATCAAGATAGCAAGTAAAATATATCGAACTAGAAGTCTAATATACTTAAAAGCAACAAGATCTTAATATAAAGGGCATATTTAACATATCAATTAAGCATATGGAACGTAAAATAGTTAAATCAGGTAAGATCGGCTGAAATTCCGATACAACCCTAATCGGCAACCAAAAACAGGCTAGATATTATGGTTCTAATCACGACTTAATAGATCAAACTCAAATGATGCAGCATTAAGTATGAAAAGAAAGACAATATCTAGACAATTAAGTCGCTGGTTGTTTTATAGAGTGGTAGATATCTTATATAATCTGAGCCAACGTCGATATATAACCTAATCGGCTGCTTTCTAGTAATAGACGTTAGCCGATTAGAGGTTAGATAGCAGTATTGCGAATGATTATATAGGATATATGATAGCTTAAGATTAGAGTATCATAAAGATGGAAGTACTAATCCCGAGAACGTAAGCCACCATAACAAGTTTTACCTCTTGTTGAAGATCGAAATCGATGCAGCTCAACTCGAAAGCAAGAACTCGTCGAAACAAAACGAAAGTAAAAAGGGTGGCGATGCACCGAGATTGTTATTGGACATGTGTTATCTTTTGCATTGGGGCTCGGGGTCTATTTATACCCAAGATTACAAAATATGTCCATATCGGACACGACTCTTATCTCTAACAAACTCTAAGATACCATAAGTCTTTGCGGCAGACTTTTGCCCAAACAAATCTTTAAGGAAACTACATAAAACATCCTAGTTAATAGATACAATTGCCTTCTCAGGACACTATCCATGCGTGGCAATCATCATGAAGCACGTTAACTCAACCCGACAACGTGTACCGAGTCGTATTGTCGGAATCGGCTCAATCGACTAACCTTGTCCGACTCGAACTCTGCCGATCCTTGTCGTAGCCGATTTGAACTCCAGCCGATTCTAGCTCTGTCTCCGAAACAATCTTGGTTTTGGATTCCGCTTCGATCTAATCTCCATCTCCGATATTGAGGTTACCAAATTTGGTCGTTAACACATGCCCCCCAAGTCCGGAATATTTGATAATGTTTTGGATTTGCTGTATCTCAACTCCGAGAAAATATCGCACTTGCGGTTTCTCTAACCGTTATCGTTCTACTTTAAATACTAACCGTTGCCCACGAGAAACTTCACACCATCTCCTCTGTTTTCACCGCTGAAGCAAACTCCGTTTCCTCTCTCTCCGGCGATCCCCTCGGTGCGCACGGCGATTTCAAGGCGATCTCCTCTCCGGTCAATCTTCTGCCCGCAACGATGTCTGCCTCCGCCAGCCCATCTACCACGCCATCGGCCGAGTACGCTGAGGTAGGTGCCCATCGGCTAGATCCCCTTTTTCTTGTGCAGTAGATCGGTTTTTCTTGATCTCATCTTGTTTTCTTCTTCTCTATTCTTGTTTACATTTGTAGCAGTTGTCCAACCTGGTTGCGATCCCCAGCTTGTCGCATGAGCAGCACTATTTTCTTGGCCCCATCGGCAATCTTGATCCTACTAAGTTTATCATCGCCGAAACCAATAGGATACTCTTTAGGTTGGCCAACCCGAATCTAGGTCACTGGAAGAATACTTTCAAGTCTTGGCCCTCTCTTGAAAAAAGTTGGCCCGCCTGGTACAAGCGCGTATCAGCTAGCAAGCAGGTTCACTGGGATGAACTCGGAATCGGCCAAGCTCTTGCTCTTACAATAGCGAATTCGGCCAAAGATGAACCCCTGATGGCTTCTGCATCCTATTTCTGGTCTAATGCCCTTAATGCCTTCCTTTTCAACCAAGGGCCGATGACCCCAACCCTCTTGGATATAACAATGATCACTGGCTTAGATATCACTTCACTGACCAACCCAATGAGCTTAAATACCAAGAACACTTTTGAGTTCAAAACCAAGAGCATCAGAGGCTGGTCAGGTTATATCGGAGCATATATGGGCAAAGGGTCTGTTTCTTCTCGGGAACATGTAGCCTTCCTGCTGATGTGGCTTGAAAAAATCCTCTTCTGCGGATCAAGTTGCGGCCCCACAACCAATTGGCAGTTCCTAGCCGAAGCCCTTGAAACCAAAAAGCAAATCCCCTTGGGTAAAATCCTTCTCGGCTATCTATATCAAACGCTGAGCAATGCATCGGCTAAGATAGCTGTCAGCTCAGTTGTTGGTGCAGGTGGACCATGGTGGTTGCTACAGACTTGGCTGAATTTGGTAGCCATGAATGCTGTGAATCGGCCAGCAGTAACAGAAGCTGAATTCCCACAGTTAGAGCCGATTACAGACGAAGACGGAAAAGAGCGCACCCACCGTAGGTGTATGTCCTATGGGGAATATGCATCCACATCAGCTGATTCTGGAGCAAAGTTGTCAGCCGAGCTGCTCAAGGACTGGTTCTGCAGTTTTTATGAAGGCTTCCAAAAAGATGCTCGAGTCTGGTTTCCATACGAAGATTCAATGAGCTTTGATCTCCCATCAGATTTCAGATTTGAAGACATCAACTCTGAGAAATTTGATAAGTCCAGAGAAGTCTTCTCAGCTGCTATTAGTCCATGCATTCTTCCTGTTGGCATCCATCAAGGAAGAAATATATAAGTATCTTATGAGTTCTACCATCCAATAAGCTCAGCCAGACAGTTCGGGATGGGTCAACTCCCAACCGGCTTGTATTTTGCCGATAAGATCCAATGCAGAGGAGAAATCTCATCAACACTGATGATGGATCGGCTGCTCAACATCCCAGGACCTTCATTGGGCTCTATTGAGAACATAGAACTGGCAAAGTTTAGGAGCCGAAATTTTGACAGATGGTGGGTTGAATGGAAGCTGCATCTGTTTCATCAATCGGCTTCCATGTATATGACAGACCTTTTCCCGGATGTCATCCCTCAGGTATATCTTTTCTTCATCAATTTTGTAAACATAAATGTCAGCTGATTTATATCTTGAATAACTTCCTCTTCTATCTTGCAGACAACAGAATCTTCTCCCCCTCGCAAGAGTAATAGTGGTAGGGACATAGAGTATGCTCTAGGCCTTATTCCAAATGGAGGTGGAGTAGCTCCCCCAGCCATCGGCTTTCATGCCCCAAGACCTCAAGTCTACTCCATGGGCAAATGAGGGAACCAGCCGATGCTGGCAGGAAAAGAAAGACCAAGGCATTGGCTGTAGATTTATCGGCTCTGGCTCCCAAGAGAAAGGTCAAAAAGCACAAACCCAAGCCAGCCGATGACTTGCCTACCTTAGATTCATCCATTGAGCAAGCTTTGGATGAAGAAGAGATCGAGGAAGATGTAGACCAAGCCGCAGCCGGGCTAAGTGACTCAGAACACACACCATCGACTTCTTCTAAGCGAACTCCTCCAACTCCTGCTGCTCCGGCTCACTTTTCAAGAGTAAATTACTCACTTTAATCTTTTCTTGAAAAGTGTCAAATTTGAATAGCCGATTGCTTATTAATCCTGCTTTTGCAGAAAAAAAAGACTGCCGTGAAGAAGAAATCGGCACCAGCACCATCCAAGCCAGCTCCACCAGTAGGATCCTTTCTATATAAACCTCTGTAATTCTGATCATGACTGATGCTGATTAACACTTGTATTTTTCAGCCTCCTCCTCCTCCTTCACCTCCTGTGCAGCCAGAATCAAGCCATCGCACTCCATCGGCTGCAGGCAGTCATAATGTTGAAGAAGAAGAACAACCAACTGCTCCTACTATTCCAGTAAGTCTTTTCTATGAAAATCTTGAATCGGCTGAATATCTCATCTTGATAATTAACTATCTTCAAACTTCCTCCTGCAGGTCTTAGCTGATTTGTTCTCCTTTGACATCAAGGATTACTTTGATGAGGAAGCAGAAGAAGAAACATCAAGCAAAACTTTAGCCCCTCTAAATGAAGATGTCAAGAAAACCCTCGAAGACATATCTCATCGGCTAGGGTCATCACTGGACAGTCTGGTGGCCGATTGTGGTTCAATCCGAGCACGATTTGCTGAAATCCAAGCCTTTGTCCCAGATGATTTGGCAAACATCATTACTCCAGCTGCGTACCTTGAGCAACATCAATTCAAGCTGGAGAAAGCTAAGCAACGGATAGCCGATCGTCGGGAACGAAAAGATATTGAAGCCACTATCCAAGTCAATCGGCAACTTGTGCATGAAGAAAAATCCAAGCTTGATCAACTGTCTGAAGGTCCGATTAAGTCCAATATTGATCGGCTTGAAGCTCGTAAAATTGAACTTTTGGCACAGCTTCAAGAATGTACCGCCGAACTAGATCTAGAACATAAGAAACTAGCCGATCTCCCGCAAGCTGTCGAAGAGCAGAAGGCAAAGCTAAAATCAGCTATCAAGAATGTCGGTGATATGACCAAATCCTTAAAAGTGATCCCTAGAACCGATGCTCAAGACACCCAAGCAATCGAAGAAGTTGAGCAAATCAGACAACGAGCTATATCGGCTATCCAGCGCTATTTGTTTCAGTTACCTTTTGTGTAATAGTCCTTAGAAAATTCTTTTGTAATCGGCTAAGAAACTCTGGTACTTCATTTGACTGTCTTGATGATCCTTTGTGCCGATTAATAAAGCTTCTATTTTGCTCAAAATTTTTCACTTTTATACCTCAAGTTTGTAAATATGTGCCCCCCTAATTTTGTAATGATGAAGGCATTGACAAAATTATAATTTGGACTAAGGGCGATATAACAATATCGGCCATTGTACATCGACAAAACACAACCGATGTCAATATAAAAACAACTAAGGGTGATATAACCTATATCGGCCATTGTACATTGGTAAAACACAACCAATTACATTATAAAAACAACTAAGGGCGATATAACCATATCGGCCATCTCAAGGCGATGTTGACACATCGGCTATCATGTATCGGCAACATCAGCCGATCATGCATTAACCCAAACACTTGGGTAATATTTCTTCAAGTATTTTCCGTTAAGCGCACGTCCATAAACTTCTCCATCAAGTCCTTGCAACATGTAAGCTCTTTTAGACACAACTTTATGAATTTGAAACGGTCCTTCCCAATTCAGCGACCACTTGCCGAATTTGTTATCTCGAGTTCCTATCAGCAAAATCAACTTCCACACAAGTTCACCTTCCGAAAAAGTCTTGGGCACCACTTTCTTGTTGTAATGCCGAGCAACTCATTCCTTATCCTTGGTAACCTTTGTAAGAGCTCTTAATCTAGACTGAACCAAATCCTCCCTTTCATCGGCCATAAGATTATAATACTCATCGGCTGTCTCTTGCAATTCTGTTCTTCTCGAGCCGATTCTAACTTCCCATGGTAAAACAGCTTCATGTCCATAGACAAGCTTATAAGGAAGGACTTGAATCGATCCATGACAAGCCATCCGATAAGACCACAATGCTTCGGCTAAACGAGCATGCCACTGTCGAGGATAATCGGAAATCTTTCTCTTAATCAATTTGATTAAACTCTTGTTAGATGCCTCGGCCTGCCCATTAGCTTGTGCATAATATGGTGAAGAATTCACCATATTTGATCCCCATGCTATCGGCAAACTGAACAAATTCATCGGAGACGAAGATTGAACCTTGATCGGTTGTAATAGTTTGAGGAATACCAAATCGATAGATTATATGCTTTTGAACAAATTGTATAGCATCCCTAGAATCAACCTTCTTCAAAGGAACCGCCTCTACCCACTTGGTAAAATAATCGGTTGCCACCAATATAAACTTATGCCCTTTACTCGATGGTGGATTAATCATGCTGATCATATCAATTCCCCAACCTCTAAATGGCCATGGCTTAATGATAGGATTCATAGCCGACGCCGGTGCTCTCTGAATCGCCCCAAATTTCTGACATTCTTGACATCCCTTGTAATATTTGAAACAACCCTCCAGCATTGTCAGCCCAAAATACCCTGCACGTCGAAGCAACCACTTCATTTTATGAGCCGATTGATGAGTGCCACAAATTGCTTCATGAACCTCGCCAACTGCAACCTTAGCCTGATCGGCACTCAAATACTTAAGCAACACCCCATCAAACGTCTGGTAACAGAGTTCATCATCCAATAAAGTATACTTCAACGCCTTATATCTCAATTTCCGAGAAGCCGATTGAGATGGATTCTGTAAATACTGATGTACATCATACCTCCAATCGTCAGCTGTTAATGCAGCAACCTCAATTCTGACATCTTTAATCATCGGCTTATATCCCGATGCCCCTTGGGCCAAATCATTAGCTCCAATATTTTGTTCTCGAGATACATGCCTCAGAGTCAGCAGCCGAAACTCCTTCATCAGCTCTCGGCACTTCTCATTATAAACCATTAATGTATCATTCTTGCACTCATATTTTCCTGCCAATTGACTGATCACTAGCAAAGAATCTCCCATAATTTCAATAGCATCGGCCTCAACTTCCTTGAGTAACTGCAATCCTTTGAGAACTGCCTCATACTCAACTTGATTGTTGGTTGCTTAAGGTTTAATAGTGTAAGCAAACTCAAAACATGCCCCCCGAGGGGAAATTATAACTAAGCCGATACCACAACCATGAGTACATACTGATCCGTCAAAGAATAGAGTCCATGGCACAATCTCAACCGAGCCGATTGAATCATCACGATGATCAACAATGAAATCGGCTATAGCTTGCCCCTTGACAGCCTTCGGCGACTCATACGAATGATCAAATTCTGTTAAAGAAAATATCCATTTTCCAACCCTTTCTTTCAAAATTGGAGCCGACAACATGTATTTAACAACATCGGCTTTGCATATGATAGTGCACTCGTTGGATAATAGATAATGCCTTAACCTGGTACAGGAAAAATACAAGCACAAGCACAATTTCTCCATAGGAGAATACCTGGATTCTGCATCCAAGAGTCGACAACTTAAGTAAAATACAACCCCTTCTTTCCCATCCAACTCCTGAATCAAGACTGAGCCGATCGACTTCTCACCGGCCGATAGATATAACCTAAAAGGTATCCCCTCTTGTGGAGGAATCAAAACTGGAGGAGAGCTAAGATATTCCTTAATACTATCCAAAGCCTTCTGTTGTTCTGCCCCCCAAGCAAACTTTTGATCGGCCTTCAATCTCAACAATGGTGTAAAAGGTTCTCATCTGCCAGATAAATTAGAAATAAACTTTCTAACAAAATTTATCTTGCCGATCATCTCCTGCAGTTCTGTCTTATTTTTTGGAGGCTGAATCTTCTTAATCGCGTTAACGCTCCTTTGCGTTATCTCAATCCCCCTCTCATGAACAAGAAACCCCAAAAATTGGCGAGTCGATACACCAAAAGCACATTTTGTCGGATTCATCTTCAGGCCATATTTCCTAGTCCTCTCAAAAACCTTCCTCAAATCGGATGTGTGGTCCTCTACCTCTTTAGATTTAACAACCACATCATCAATGTAAACCTCAACCAACCAGCCGATCAAATCATGATATATATAATTCAAGGCTCTTTGATATGTAGCCCCAGCACTTTTCAAGCCAAAAGTCATTACAACCCACTCAAATGAGCCGATTGCACCAGGACACCTAAAAGCTGTCTTATGGATATCTTCTTCAGCCATAAAGATCTGATTGTACCCTGCATTACCATCCATAAAACTTAAAATCTTGTATCCTGAGGTAGCATCAACCAGCTGATCGGCTACTGGTATTGGATATTCATCCTTTGGGGTAGCTTTGTTCAAGTCTCGGAAGTCAATGCACACCCTGACCTTGCCGTTTTTCTTGATAACAAGAACTATACTAGAGTCCTGAGAAGACAATTATATCTATTAATTAGGATATTTTATGTAATTTCCTTAGAGATATGTTTGGACAAAAGTCTGCCGCAAAGACTTATGGTATCTTAGAGTTTGTTAGAGATAAGAGTCGTGTCCGATATGGACATGTTGTGTAATCTTGGGTATAAATAGACCCCGAGCCCCATGTAATCGAATTAACACACGTTCAATACAATCTTGGCGCATCGCCACCCTTTTACTTTCGTTTTGTTTCGACGAGTTCTTGCTTTCCGGTTGAGCTGCATCAGTTTCTATCTTCAACAAGAGGTAAAACTTGTTATGGTGGCTTGCGTTCTCGAGATTAGTGCTTTCATCTTTATGATACTCTAATCTTATTTATGTAATTCGTTGAGTTATCATATATCTTACATAATCTCTGGCAATATCGATATTTAACCTACAATCGGCTAACATCTGTCAATAGAAGACAACCGATTAGGTTAAATACCGATGTTGACGTAGATTATATGAGATATCCACCACTCTATGACACTTCCAATGGCTTGATTGTCTAGATATTGTCATTCTTTTCATACTTATAGCTGCATCAGTTGAGTTTGATCTTATGAGTCGTGATTAGAATCTCAATCTATAGCCTGCTTCTTGGTTGCCGACTAGGGTAGTATCGGGGTTTCAGCTAATCTTACCTGATTTAACTACTTTTGTCCTATATGCCTCGTTGACATGTTAAATCTGCCCTTTATGTTAAGATCCTACTGCATTTAAGTATATTAGGCTTTTGTTTAGTATATTCTACTTGCTTTAATATCTTAATATAGAGTAGTATCGGAGTATTAGCCGATACATGCTAGATCTATCTGATCGGCTATGCTATGAACATATATAGTCTCATTATTAATATATATATTTCGATCTAAGTGATTTATACTGTCTCGGCATGGCGACTGATCTATCCCAATCACTTGATTTAAGTATACATTGATATAAGGACTATACATTGTTAATAACTACAGCCGATCGAATAGATTTAGTTCCTTCTTATTTTTTAATGACTGCCGATCGATGCATATATGACATCGGCCCGAAGATAAATGATATGTCATCGGCACCTAGCCGATCGGCTATCGTTTATGGATTTAACCGCGGTTTCCTGTCTTTGTTTCTTGTTGATTGTAGGATCAAATCAACTGGCTCGCTAACATACCTGAAGGCGAGTTTTGGACCTGCACTGGAGTTAAGCAGATCTCCCAGGCCTCGTGTTTTATGTCAATAGCCATTGATGGTTACAGCTCAATATGGGTATTCCTGTTCCTCATCCTTTGGACTCTTCTCTTCTGATTCTTTGTAAAAATACCAGAAGGCCACCATTGTGATTTCCACCTTCATCCTTCTCCTGAAGATGATCTTGATGCGTAGGACCCAACCTCTGATGAACAGGTAGTCTTTTCTGACTCAGCCGGTTTCCTCTGTTGTAGGATCGGCTTGGACCCCTGCATTGTCACTGCATCCAGGGCAATCTTCTATCGATGGCAGTCTCATCTCTTCGTTCCAGCAAAACCTGAAAAACTTACAATCCCAATGTGGGTCAAAGCCATCATCATCTTCCTCAAAATACCTTTCCTGTTGCTTGTCATGCCTCCTTTGATATTTATTGATAATCCTGGCTGAATTCAGCTGTGAACTCCGATTTTTTCCCCCATCAGCTACTCTCCCAGATGTATGCAACATGTTGACAGGAAAAAGATGGCTATCTACCTTCATTGGCTTCTTTGAGTCATCAAATTTAATCTTTCCTCCCTCAATAGCCAACTGGATTTGCTGCCTAAAGACTTTGCAATCATTAGTAGCATGAGATCCAGAATTATGCCACTTGCAATATTTCCTCTTTCATAGCTCCTCAGCCGATGGAATTATATGACCAGCAGGAAGTTGAATTTGATTCTCCCAAAGTAGCAAATCAAAAATTTTCTCAGCCTTGGTGATATCAAAATCATATTTTTCGTCTTTTCCAGGACTCGTCACCCACTAACATGTCACAACTTTTTGGCTTCTTGCCCACTCGGCCGCTGCTACCTCAGAGCCATCTTCTTCTTCAGATTCACACATATAAGGATAAACATGGTTGACCTTTTTGAAGTTTTTTTTAGCCTCTGCAAACCTTTATTCATGCAGGGTTACCTTCTGTATAAGATGAGACAAGCTTTCAAAATCTTGAGACGAAAACTTTTCCTTGATTGGAGCTATCAAACCCTGAAATGCAAGATCGGCTAGCTGAAAATCGGTCAAAGCCAAGCTATAGCATCTATTCCTCACATTGGATATAATCTTGCATGGTTTCATCATGCCTCTGTCTAACTGCTATCAAATCAAGAAAGCTTCATTTCATGGTTCCCACTGTAAAAGTAACTATGAAACTGCTTCTCTAAATCGGCCCAGCTGTGAACATAATTATAAGGCAATAAAGAAAACCACGTGAATGCCGACCCAGACAAAGACAAAGGAAACAATCTGACCCTCAAAGCATCAATAGCCAATGCCTCACCACACTGAGCCAAGAATCGGCTGACATGCTCATAAGTCGACACTGTTGGTATTTCTTACGACCACAGATAAATCCGCAAGCGCACGGAATACCGCTGTAGCACGTCACCTTCGGGTGACCCCAAAAGGATATCGAACTCAGGAAACGTGTGTAATCTACCTAAGGCTAAGATAATCCAAGGACAACAACTGATAATAGGTAGGCTAGGCTAGAGAGGACTTTCTATGTGTTTTAATTATCTACGCTAAGCAAGGTAATTCCCTATCTGTTGCTTCGGGCACTGACCCCTACTGGTCTGCCAGCGTGGTTCCGGCTATAGCTCTATGATGCATCCGAATGTGGAGGATTACTGGGACGGAATTCAGGGTTGTCACCACCTGCCGCCTACGTCTGACAAATCCGTGGGATACACAACAAACAAAGGTAATCTCTAACCTAGACATCACGCCTAAGTGTCACGCCTGGAATTTCTATCCAAAATTCCAAACGCTTACATGTCTGTAAACCCTCGTCCAGGAATCAGCCGAGGCACACAATAACAAATTGATAATAGAGTGCAATTATTACTCTAATTAATAAGCGAATGTAAAGTCATTACAGAGGTAGATAGTTCCTTTCAAACAATAAAGATCTAAGCAGCGGAAAATAAAATAAAGAGCGCAGACGCCTCCATACCACAAGCAGCTTGACCAGGGCTACGCCTAATCCTCCACACCTTCAGCATCACTGTAGAACTCCTTCTCTGATGAATGATTGCAAGGTGAGTATATGACATACTCAACAAGCCACGTAGCAAATATGCAAGTGCAGGGGATAACAAAGGATGACATAATATAGTCTCATTTGCATAAATGGCATTTAATAAATATTTTAGAATTTAATAAAACAGTAAAGTATTTAATTAAACAATATTAATCCAACGCTATACAACATATCCGTTGCATAGGTCCAACCATTCTGAACAACCATTCCCGGCTGCACAGTTCTATCTCCAATCCAGGAATATACCATTCCAAACTAGGAGCTAACAAGTTATTACCAATTACAGCATCATTTATTATGGTGAGAGGTATGAGACTAATCACGAAAGACATTGTTAGACCCACCCATAACCGCGGGCACGGCTATTCGAATAATTTTACTCTGGCCAGAGGTGTACCACTGTACCCACAAGACACAACCTCAACATCATGTCAACCATGCGTCGTGATACTTAACAAGTACCCGAATAGAGATTGTGACAATACCCTTCACATAACACAATTCAAAGTAGTGCACCGTTCCTGGATCATAATCACCCCCTTATAAACAAGGCATGGACTCCCCAACGACCCCCGTGGGCTTATCTTCACCACTTCATAGTCTGGTGCTCCACAATGAACCACACTATACAAAAGATAAAGCCGTTGCCCATGCTGGCTTGTGGTTGGCACAGTTAATGTTTCATAACCGAAAATCGTGAACCGGTCCTTAATTGTCATGAGCACGACCATCGAAACCATGTGCTCACAACCCACCATTATCAGGTTTTAGTTAGCATATTAATTAATTAACCAATCACGATTAACCATCGTGAGCTATCATTAAACCATCATTAAGTAATAGTGAATCATTAATTATCCCATTCATATGAGCTAGTGTCTCTAAGCATGGCTAAGCATCCTAATTGCTTTAGCTAAAACCATATAATGTTCTAGCTAATCCAATTATTAACCAGGTGACAAAGTATAGGTAAGCAATAACAAAGGGCTATAACAAAGGCAATAGGTTATTCCCACCCAATGACATTCAAAAATAAATGCAATAGTTGAATAGAACAATAGCTTTAAACGGGATCAACATGCTCAAAGGGTTGTTTGGGATCTGTGTGACTTGCCTTGCTGGCCTTGGAACTCTTCAAAATCTTCTCCTGCAAATTCGGACTCTCCGGGAACGTCAGAATCTAAGCATAAAAGAGCAAAATCACCAAAACAGCACATAAACAATCATAAACAGTACATGTGGATATTTTTATCATGTAGATCTCAATTTTAGAAAAATTTAGAGACTTGAACAAACTAAATCCGAGCTAAGATGAATTAGTTATGAATTTTTAAAGATTAAACCGGATTAAATTATTTATTTAGATTTTAATTGAATTATGATGCAATAAAGAATTATTTTTGAAAAGGAAAAAGGATTATTGCGTCAGCGGGCTCAGGTTCACGGTGGACCGGGTGCACGAAAACGGTCTACGAAACGAACGGCCGAGATCTAATCTAATCAAAACGGACGGCCAGGATCGATTCGATCCACCGCGGGTCTACGGCTGACGTGGCACTGACGTCGACGATGACGTCATCACCGGCGGCGGCTTGGCACCTCGTGCTCGCCGGCGAACGACGGCGCGGCAGCGCAAACGGAGGGCATCAACGGGTAGAGGGCAACGCGGCGAACTCACCGAGGGCTCGGACGACGACGGACGGCGACGGACGGCGACGGCGACGAGGTCGAAGCGGCGGAGACGTTCGGGTCGACGACGACGGCGATGCTCCGGCGGTCTTCGGCGGAAACGGAGGATGGGACGAGGATGGTGACGACTTGGCGAACCCAACGGCGGCCTTCCTGAGCGGCGACGACGACCGGAGCGGCGGCGGCGCACGACTGGACTTGCGGCGGCGACGGTGGCGCACGGCTTGACGCGGAGGCGGCGCTACAAGCGGCGGCAAGCTAAGGCGAGGGTGGCGACGAAGAGAAGAGGTCCTGGGGTCCTTTCATAGGGGCTAGGGGGCAGCGATGGAGGCCCGCGGCGGCCGGCGGCGAGATGGAAGGTTTAGGGCTAGGAGGGAAAAACAAATCCGAATCGAGATCAAATCGTTTTCCAAACGAAATTAGCCGAAGTTTCTAAAAGAGAAAAGGAAGAGGAGATCGAGGAGATTATTTCCCCTCAATTGATTTGGCTGGAGAAGGAAAGGGGCGACAGAATTTTGGAAGGGGGCGGCGGCGGCTTGCGCGCGGCACGGCTGGCGGCGCGAGGTTGAAGACGGCCCTGACAGGTGGGCCCCACCTGTCAGCGGGAGAGAGGAGGGAGAGTGGGCGGCTCGGCTCGGTGGGCTGACTTGGGCCGGGCGCGCTCAGGCCGGAGAGAGAGAGACTTGGGCCAACTTTCGGCCCAAAGCCAAAAGAGGATTTTAAAACCTTTTTCTTTTTAAATTAATCATGAAATGCAATTCCATTTATTAAAAATACTTTCTTGGCTCAAATAAATCCCAGAAAAATCTAGGAACTATAGAATCAAGAGAAGTATTTAATAAAATTTTATCTAGCCCACTTTTATATTGGAATTTATTATTTAAAATTAGATCTTTTCTTCTAGGCTTTTAAAATCATTTCTAATAATTCAATTTAAACAATAATTTATAGATTTGGGATTTTTAGGGTGTGACACTAAGTTATTAATTACTACTCTAATACTTGCGCAGGAACTTCCTTCTCTATCCGGAGTCCTAGTACTAGAGCACTTAGTACGAATACTAAACAATGAACCCGCAAAGATGGAAATCTATCTTACTTAGACTAAATAATTAAAGAACATAAGAAAGGAACACGAATGCTTACTTAATAGAAGAAGTTCTCCGAACCCGGAGCAGAGTGTACCGACAGCTCCGGTACTCCTCCCGAATTTCTCCTAAGAAGCTACACTCGTCGAGGTAGAAGTCGGATGAGCGCCAAACTTCCAGGCACTCCTCCAGAGCTTCCCCTCACTCTCTACCTTATTCTAATGTACAAAAGATACAATAAAGCCTCTTGTAATTTAGCTTAAAGTTGTGTATTGGAAATGAGAGTGAACTACTCCTTATATAGGCTCCAAATGACGGTTACTGCTATGGGAAATGACCAAACTACCCCGTAACCGCCATCAGAAAGTAATCAGGAGCGTACACGTGTAATTTGGTGATCAACGGCCGCAACAATGGTTCGGCCGAACCAAAAAAATGTCTTCCCGGCCTCTCCTTTGGCCGGAAGGTAGCTTATTGGGCCCCCAACATCATGTACTTTGATTTGGCTCAATTCTATGTGGTTTTGGTTGACATATGGGCCCTCCATTCCGTGTAAACGCGTCCTGAATGCGCGAAGGTACATTTTGTCGCATGATGGATGTGTTTTCTCCTCAAAATACCTGCATACACATATTTCACCAACACTAGTGGAAATGATCAGTAGTAAACCCTACCACTAAGTTGGATTCATATTTTATTTCATTATATGCAAGTATTGATAGTCAGATATTATGATTTAAGGACCGTCAACAGACACATTGTCTTGGGACCTTGTATCGGGTTGGCAATGGAACTCTCTCGAACCACTCAGGGTGGGGGTGCCGATACAGATTTCCAGTATCCTTCGGTTTAAGCCCAAACTGTTCCTTCATCACATCTACAATCATATCGGCCCAAGGCTTCTACTGAGGCACTCCTTGCATTTGCTGTTGGATCGGATCGAAATGGTTGAACTAAGGCTGAAGCTGAGGTTGAGGTGATCCTCCTAGTTTATACTGAACTTGAGGTGAATGAGGCTGATATTGAAAGTTTAAATTGTCACCAAGATAGTTCTGAGGAGGTTGTCGCACATTATGCAGTTAATGTTCAGGAATAAACTGAGCTCCAACAGGCTAATGTTGCTGATTGATAGGTGTTCTCTGCCCTGCTGGTATTTGTTGAATCGTCTACTGCCTAATTGGCTGAACCACTTGCTGCCTAATTGGAGTCGACTGAATCGGCTTGACAACCGGTTGAGATGGCCCAAAAATAGCTGCAATCTGCTCTTGAGTCAGCCGATTATTGTTTTGCCCAGGATGCTAAGGTTGCTCCCTGGTCAGCACATAAGGATTGACCGATGGTCTCTGCGCCGAAGATGATGCACCTGGTCTTAAAGCCGAAGCTGACACCGTCGGCTGCCCTAGAGGTACATTCGAAACAGGCTGTTGATTACCAGTCACCAAGTTTCTATATGGAGGGAATCCACCTTCTGGCATAAAGACTAGCCCCTTATCCTGATGCTCAGCAATTGTACCATCAACCATGGTCTTGATCATATTTGTTAAAGTATTGACAAGCACTCGCGATTGGTTAACCAAAGCCTGATGAACAGCGTAATCAACTTGATCCTAGAAGTTATTGAACTCTAAGGTCTCTTGCTCCTCAGTTTCATCCTCCTTGGGCCCTTCACCCTTGTCGCCTGAATCATCCGTACTACCTTTAGCACCTTTAGCTTTGCCGTCCTTAGATGCGCTTGTTTCAGGTTCATCGGCAGCAACCACCTTCAGCTTGTACTTCTGAACAACTACTCCTGAGCGGGTCTGCTTGAATGAATCCAAGAACTTGTTCTTCACATTGCTCATCACCTGCTCAAATTCCTACCTTTGTTCTGGTGTCAATTTGTCTATAGTGACTGGGATGATGTTCCCAGTGTCGACGTCTCCCGCCGGCGGCTTGGTTCCCGGAGGTTTAGTTCCCGGGGGCTTAGTTCCCAGTGATTGCTTGTCCGCCATGATGAGAAGTTGTCGTAACTCGGTCCTACCGGGCGTGCCAAAATCATATTGATGCGAAAAATACACACTGGCCTGGAAGATCTGCTTAACTCCTGTGCAGGTCCAAAATCTTGTTTTTAGAGTCGTGAGCATGCTTGTTGATTTGATCCTGCAATCAACAAGAATAAAAGACAAGAAAACCTAGGTTAAATCCATAAACGATAGCCGATCAGCTAGGAGCCGATGACGTATCGTCAATCGTCAAGCCGATGTTATTGACATTTGATCGGCGACGATGAATATAGCAATATAAAACTAAATCTACTCAATCGGCTGTAGATATTAACGATATATAATATTTCTCTCGATGTATATTTAAACTATCTGATTGGGATAGATCGACCAACACGTCGAGACAGTATAAAGATACATTAAGATCACGATTATAGAAACGTTTATAGCATAGCCGATCAGATAGATCTAGCATGTATCAGCTAATACTCCGATACCACTCTATATTAAGATATCAAGACAAGCAAAATATATTAAACAAGAAGCCTAATATACCTTAATGCGATAAGATCTTAATATAAAGGGCGGATCTAGCATATCAATCAAGCATACGAGATATAAAGTAGCTAAATCAGGTAAGGTCGGCTGAAACTCCGACTCTATCTCTATTAATGATCATGAAATAGGCTAGATATCACAGCTATAGATAGAACTTAATAGATCGAACTCAACTGATGCAGCATTAAGCATAAAGATAACTGAAAGATCTAAACAAGATAATGAAAACCTTTAAGAGATGGTAGATACACGATATAATCTAGACTAATAATGAGACATAACTCTATGGACTACTTTCTAATAGTAAAACCAGCCGATCACAAGTTATATATTGCGCAACTAATACAAATTATGAAGTGTATATGATAACTCGATGAATTACATAAACAAGATTAGAATGTCATAAAGATGGAAGCACTAATCCCGACAACGCAAGCCGTCATGACAAGTTTGCCTCTAGTTGAAGATCGCAACCGATCCAGCTCAACCCGAAAGCAAGAACTCGTCGAAATAGAACAAAAGTAAAAAGGGTGGCGATGCACCGAAAGTGTTATTGAACTGTTGTTGTAAATTATATGGGTTCGGGTCATATTTATACTAGAGATACATGATATGTCCCGGCCGGACACGACTCTTATCTCTAACAAACTCTAAGATACACATAAGTCTTTACAGCAGACTTTTGCCCAAACATTGCTCTAAGAAAATTACATAACATATCCTAATTAATACATACAATTGCCTATCTGAGAGCTTATCTCCATCGTGGCAATCCTTCTGTAGCATGTTGATCGATTCTACAAACAGTTTTACAATTGTCCCCAGCATAATTGGCTGTATCGGTTGTATCAGCCGTCCTCAGTACAATCCATCTCAGCCGATGCAGACTCCAGCCGATACCTTCGCAGCCAATATACACCCTGTTCTTCAAATCTAACTCTTTGCCGAACCTACTTTGATTCCAACGTATTGATATCTTACCAAATTTGGTCATTAACATGCGCCCAAATGGCATTCACCTTTCCATTGTGTAGTTTTCCACCGGGATCAATTGATTCGCTGGCGTTGGCTCTCCGTCGAGGTTGTAGGTGTAGTTTGAGGAGGAGCCAATGTATGGCATCAGGGATTTCCTAGCCATTAGTGATTGAACAGGGGATCAAGGAATTGGGTTGAGTTGGAGAGGGGAGTTTGCAAAGGTGGAGAGAAGGAGGAAGAAGAAGTATTCTGGTGTTGATCCGAACGTTCTACCTCCAAATGCGCATCTAAACGGACTCAAACGAGCGTGAGAGGGAGCTGTTCAAACTTGGGGCTGATCGGGTGACACCCTGGTTCGGCCGAACCCTGGTGGGCTCGGCTGGCTGCCAAAATTTGCACATGCTCGGTCTAACTTATTCTTAGCACAGAAATGACAATTTTACAGGAAATTAAGCATGCTCTAGATGAGATCATTATGGTTCATAATCGATTAATTCAATAATATCCACTTCTTCATCTAAAGACTCATTAGGCTCAAGGCAAATTTTTAAACCTTGATCGTTTACCTTAATTATATTACCTGAGTCATCGCGGAGTGTGATTGCCCCGTGTGAAGAGGAGTCAATAACATCAAACGGTCCTTCACATTTATTGCACAGTTTTCCATGGCCGAAGAGCTTAACCCTGGAGTTGAACATTAGCACTTTGTCTCCTGGCTTGAATTTCTTGATTTTTATCCTTTTATCATGCCAGCGCTTCGCCCTCTCTTTGTATGTCTTGGCGTTGTGATATGCCTTTTCTCTCCATTCTTCAAGTTTTGCTAACTGCATTTTTCTCCATTCTCCTGCTCCTTCAAAGTCCATGTTCCAATTCCTGATGGCCCAGTACTCTCGGTGCTCAAGTTCTACAGGGAGTCGGCATGACTACCCGTAGACTATCTGATAGGGGGACATTCCAATGGGTGTCTTGTATGCTGTCCGCTATGCCCACAATGCGTCTGACAATTTCTCCTTCCATCCTGTTCCCATTTTGTTGACCGTCTTTTGCAGAATATTCTTGATTTGCTTATTTGATATTTCTGCTTGACCACTAGTCTGTGGATGGTAAGGTGTGGCCACGTTGTGTTTGGCTCCCATGTCTCGTAGGAGGTCTTGAAAGGTTTTGTCGATGAAGTGCGATCCTCCATCACTTATGACCATCCTTGGGGTATCAAACCTTGGGAAGATGATTTCTGTGAACATCTCACCTTATAGTGGTCACTATGGTGCATTCTGCACCCAGGCCAAGATTTGGCAATACGGTTTCTTCTGGCCGACGATGTATGAAGATTCAAAAGAATTCGTCAGAAGATTCCCAAGTTGCCAGAGGCAAGGAGGAATCACTGCTCGCGATGCAATGCCCCTCACATACAACTTGCAAGTAGAGATATTTGATGTTTGGTGTATTGACTTTAAGGGACCCTTTCCTAAGTCCAGTAACTGCGAGTATATTCTGGTGGCAGTCGACTATGTCTCCAATTGAGTTGAGAGGTGGCGGTTCCATGATTGGAAGTTTGAGTCTCACCGGGTTCCGCTACCTCTTTGGTGAACTCAGGGGCTTCATTTTCCAGAAGGGTCTCGGGAGATTCGTGAGGGGGAACTGCCGTAACCTCCTCTACAGACTCAATTTCTGGGAGAGGGTCGGTCATGCCCATGAGAATGGAACTAAGAATTCATTCCCTCCCAAAGTTATTTTGAGGCTATCTAATCGAGGCGTGTTTACAAGGAGTTGCTCAATGGGAAGCCTGATAAGGATGTCAAAATCTTGGATTTCAAAGACGTGGAAATCCAAGATTGCCTCCCTGTCTTCAAAGCAGACAGGTACATCTTGCATAATCCCAAATCCTTCAATGATATTTCCATTCGGGTGCTTGAAGAATTTGTCTATCGGGGTTACTGCCTTATCGCTCAGATAAGTGAATGCAAACGACTCAGAAATGAGATTAACGCCGACAGTTGGACTGTAGAGAATACCAACGTCGTTCACTTCTAGGTGACAAGGATGAAAGCTTAGGATGAAAGCTCTTCCTACCTTAGCCATTCATCACTCATTATGGATGTCAGCTCCCGGACAGTTTCTTTTAGTAACCCAAGTTCCATAGGATCGGGAGGCGGCAAAGAGACGAGTGGTTTCTTTTTACTAAAGTAGTTCAGGGTGTTGTCATAATCTTCGTCAAAATCGTCCGTGAACAGAATTCCGGCATGATCCGGAATCTGAATTTCTTCATTCTCAACGGATGGTTGCTCGGGAACTTTGTCACCAATCGAGTCAGTGGAAGTGGAAGGTTCAGATTGTGACTCGATTGTTGAAGGTTCATCTATCTTGGACATGGATGCCTCCGGATGGGGTTCATCGGATTGCGTCATGAAGGAAGTATTTTCTAGAATGCGATCTAGAATTACTTTTCCTTCTGACGGTGTTTTGTGCATCAATGATGCTCCGACGGTTATGTCCAGATAGAATGCAGACTCCTTATCCAGACCCGTATGAAAATGTTACGAAAGCACATACTTGGGTAAGGACAAGGTTGGTCCGGACTGCACTAAATTAGTGAATCTGGACCAGGCTGCACCGATTGATTCGTTTTTAATCTACTGAAAACAGAGGATCTCTACTCGAAGGACAGTAATACGAGTAACTAGGAAGAAGGCAAGAAAGAATCTATCTCACAACTTTTCCCAACTACCGTTTACACATCCAACGGTAGAGGTGTACCATTGCTTCGCTCTCTCTTGAAGGGAGAACAGAAACAATTTCCACCATACAGTTTCTTGACTCATGCCACGAGTCTTAGGCATGAGCAGTCTTGCTCAAAGTCCCGTAGATGATGGTAGGGATTTTCTAGATCAAAGGCAGAAAAAGGATTTTCCCTAACCATGCTGATTAGTTCGGGGTGAATTTCATAGCCAGTTGTATAAATTGGCTCCAATGAAGGAGCAGACAACTCGAAAAGAGGTTGCTCCATCATCGAGAAGAATTTAACAGGAATGCTTCTCTGGGTAACAGGGGTGAAGGTAGAATAAAAATGAAAAAGAGATACGAGAATGAACTGGGTTCGGAAATGATCAACAACCGTTCCCCGGCAACAGCGCCAGAAATGCTAGTTGGTAATTGTCACGCACAGAAATTCACAAGTAATTTTCGAACTAATTTGTGCATTAAATCCTCATCCAGGAATTAGCCGAGGTACACAAACTAACAATTTAATATACAGATTCATCAAAAAAAAACTAAAGAGAATAAATACTTACATTAGAGGCACTTAGTCCTCACCACGAAGAAAACTGCAGTAGAAAATAAAATCTAGCGAAGCTTCAGCTCCACTCCCACAGGCAGTTCAACTGGGATCTAAGCTAAAGGTCTACTCCTTCTGGATCCTTTTTTCTTCAACTGAGGTTTGATAATTATTGCAAGGTGAGTACATGGAATACTCCGCAAGCCACACAGTAAGTATGCAAGTGCACAAGGATACCAAAGGATGGCATAATATAGGGTTCATTTGCGAAAGCAGCATTTAGCAAAGATTTAAGAGTAGTAAAACAATAGAGTAATTAATCATCAATATTAATCAACACTGAACAACACACCCATGCTGCATAGGCCCAACCAAACCTGAACAACCAACCCCGGTTGTACAAATCAAACCTCCAAACCAGGAATTATCCATTCCAAACCAGGAGTCAAATTAATTATCACATTATTAACATTAATGAGTAGTGTGGGACACGAAAACTATTGCTTAACCTGCCCATAATCGCGGGCACGGCTATTCGAATAGTTTTACTCTGGCTAGAGGTGTACCACTGTACCCACAAGACACAGCCTCAACATCATGTCTACCATGCATTGTGATACTGGAACGTACCCGAATAGAGGCTGTGACAATACCCTCTGCACAACACAACTCACCACAGTAGACCATTCCTGGATCATAATCACCCCTTCTACAACCAGAGGCATGGACTCCCTAGCGACCCCCACGGACTTCTCGCCGCTTCTCAGTCTGGCACCCTGCAATGAACCATGCTAAACAAAAGGTAAAGCCGTTGCCCACGCTGGCTTGTGGTTGGCACGGTTAATGTTTCACAACAGGAGCTCGTGAACCGGTCCATAATTGTCATGCTCACGACCTTTGTCATGACCGGAATTAACCCAACGGGCATTCCTTACGTGCGTGCATTATTCCTTGTCCCAGGAGGCAAGGTACACCAAAAGTTGATACAATTCAGAGTTTAACAAGCGGTAGCGTGAATAGTTAATTTATTACATGGGCGGCGAAGGCCCAGCACACACAAAGACAAACGGGAAACAGCGGAAGACTAGGGCGACGACCACAGGCGCTTGACGGCAGGCACGAGCTAGACACCAAAGCCTTCATCATCCAGGGGCTCCTCTTCTGGGTTTGGGAAAAATTGAGCAAGACTGAGTACAACCACCGTACTCAACAAGACACACCCACGAGTGCAGAATAAATGCAAGGGAGTACAAGGGGGTTATAATATAAGGGGTTACGGTTTGCAGTAAACAGCATTCAAAGGCACTTAGTTGCTCAAAGCTATTTTGTAAATACGATCCTAGAGCTATACAATATTATTAATCAAGGCCGTGAACCCACACGAACCTGCCTTAACCCAAGGCCTACGATGATTCAGACCGAACTGGCAACCCGACCCTGGGTCCCAGCTCGTCCCAAGCCAACCCAGGCCAACCATTCTACATTTTAGTTGTTAAGCAGGTTTTAAGAATTAAAATACTAACTTGGGTACATTGCTCGGCTTGCCCATAACCGAGGGCGCGGCTATTCGAATAGGTTATACTCTGATCAGTGGTGTACATCTTTACCACAAGACACATCTTCCTCATGTGTAACCACGTGCCATATACCACCACGGTATACGGACGGAAGACATGACATAGTTTCCAACCCATCCTAGCCATAGACAAGAGTACCGACCCAACCCCACCAACGGCCGGGACCTCCGGGACAGGTAGGCAGGACTGAGCCCCTAGCAGCAGGACACCGGCCCTGTGCCATGACATCTCGACTACCGGGCCGCAGCTCGTGTAGCCTTCATTTGCCCTAGAGATGTCCATCGACCCCCGACTTCGTCCATCTCTATCCGTGTACTTTTGTTTATAACCAGACTGAGCCACAAACTAAGCCTTACCCACTAGACATGTGGAAGTACGGTAGTGCTTTGCAACAGAGGCCCGAAGACCGGTCCTTATATGGCCGAGGTGCTACTATCAAAACCATGCACCCCGAGCCCAGCCTAAAACCATTTTGAGGATTTTGAATAGAGGGGGAGGTATGAATCCAATTCCACAATAATCCAACCATTCCATAGTGTCCAGGTGATATGAATATTCCCAAAGTCTAGAGTTGTAAAACCACCTAATGTTGCCTAATTAACCAGCGAAGCATCTACCTAAATTCATACTAGTGGTACCATAAATAGAGTACCCACTAGTTGGGGTTTTGTTTATTCTAGGGTGAACAAGGTATTAATAACAATAACAACAATAATAAGGTCATAACAAAGGTAAATAGGCATGGCTAAATAAAACAGTGATAACACGGGAATTTAAATAAAGCGATAATGCAATAATTTACATCAAAATAATTTTATAAAATGGGATTCAATATGTTCAAGGATGATGTGACATGCCTTGCTCGCTTTCCCAAACGTCGGCTTCAACCTCCACGAAGAGCGGATCTTCCGAAGCTGCAGCGTCTACACGACCAACGGAAAAGAAAAGGGCTTTTACTCTAATAAACTCCACATAACAAGCAGGAACAAAGCACAAAAATGGGTTCTTGACTTCTTAAGGAAAAATTAGAGACTTGAACGGTCCAATTCCGAGTTCAAATGGCCAAGTTATGGCCATTTGAAGTTTATATGCTCTTTAAATGAATATTTGCGATTTTCTTCATTTAAAATTTAATTTAAAAAGGATTTATTGCGTCAGCCGAGGGGGAGGGGCGCACGGACCGGGTCCACGGGAGTGGGGCCCACGCGGCAGCGTCACGGTCCACGGTGGACCGGGTGCACCCGGGCTCACACCGGCCGGCGCCGTGGGCCCCACGCGGCAGCCACTCGGCGCGCCGGAGGGCGGCCATGCCGGCGCGGTCGGCGGGAGGCGGCGCGCCCGCGCCCCTATGGTCGCCGGCGGCGGCCATAGGCACGGCGGAGCGGCGGCCGAGAGAGGGGAGGGAAAGGGGGAAACGAGGCGGCGGTCCACGGCTCACCCCGAGGCGACGGCGGCGACGGAGGAGGCGGCCGGAGCGGAGGGAGGTGGTGGCGCGGCTCGGGTCGACAGGGTTGGCGGCGCTCCGGCGGTCAGCGACCAAAACGGAGGGGTGGACGAGGTCGGCGACGATGCGGCGAAGCCGAAGGAGGCAGCGCCGAGGTGGGAGGCGGTCCGGGGCGACGACGGCAGCGGACCGGAGCTCGGCGGCGACGGCGGAGAGAGAGAGCGACGTCGCGAGGTCGAATCCGGCGAGGAGGAAGGGCCGCGAGAGGCGGAAACGGTCGGAGGAAGTGCGGGGAGGGTTTAAATAGGGTTGGAAGGGGGAGAGGGCGGCCGGGGAGGAAGGAAACCGGTGCGGGAGGTCGGCCGCCATCAATGGCGCCGGCGAGATTTGCGGGGGCAAATCCGCCCGTTTGAACGCAAGAGAGAGAGGGAAAAATGGGGGGAAAGGGAGAGGGGATCACGGGGAGTGATTTCCCCCACTTTATTGCACGCGGGGACGGCGAGATGCGGTGGATTTGGTGGCGGCGGCGGCGCTTGGCGCGGGCGGGGCGGCGGGAGCGGCGGGAGGTCAGGGATGATGGGTGGGCCCAACCCGTCAGCGAGGGTGGCGGGCGGGCCCGCCCGTCAGCGGCGCGCGCGCGGGGAGGGAGGCCGAATGGGCCGAGGGGGAGAGGAGAGAGAGAGGGGGGGAAAGATGGGCCGGGCCGGCCCAAGGGAGGGAAGGGGGACTTTTTAGGGTTTTTCTTTTTATAAAACTTTTTCAACTTTGTTTATTTCTTAATAATTATTATTTATGCTCTGAAAATTCCACTAAAATTTATTTACACATTTTAGGCTTTTAGGGTCATTTTGGGATGTGACAACCTTTAAAACCATGTGCTCATAACCCACCATTAATTAGATTTTAATTATCAATTAATTATCATAACACGATTGACCATCATGATCTACCATTAAATATAACCATAAGTAATAATGAAGCATGATTTATCCCATTAATGAGCTAATGTTTCTAAGCACGGCTAAGCAACTATAAATAACATCTAGCTGAACCAATCCAATATACAATGTCCATGCTTGTCAAATTATAACCCATAGGAAAATAAAGTCATATTCGGCCAAAATTAAATGGGAATGGCTCACCACCCAATGACATTCGAAAAATAATGCATAAGTTGAAATAAAACAATAGCTTTAAATGGGTTTAACATGTTCAAAGGGTTATTTGAGATCTGTGTGACTTGCCTTGCAAACAAGCATCTTCAATTCGTCTTCAGGAACTTCTCGAACGAACGAACGATCCCCCGAAACAACAGAAAACTAAATCTAGAATGCAAAACGAGGAAAAACACTAATAAAAACCAAATAAACAGTACAATTAGAATTCATAAATGGGTAGAGCTTGATTTTAGATGAATTATGAGACTTGAACGACCTCATTCTGATTTCGTATGAATTAGATATGAATTTTCCAAGATTTAATATAATTTAGCCTTATACAGAAAAGGAATTACAATTTATTTGGAAAAGAATAACAGCCGCTGACGTCAGCGATGACATCATCGCCGGCAACGCACTAGACCGCAAGGTCGTAGGCGCTAGGAAGCTCGGCCAGGTTATCCGAGAACACCAACGCGGAGAGGGCGATGAGACGCACTCACCGAGTGGCGGCATGACCACGAACGACGACGGGAGTGTTGGGATACGCGTAGGCTACGATAGCATAAATCAAAATTTTCTACCGCGTAAACCAGGAACCATGCAAGTATTAGATTATAGATCGTTACCACTCGACGTGCTGCGCGGCGGAAGAAAGCGCTGAGAAGTCGAAGGAACTCTCGCGAAGTAGCGTGCGTCGATGTAGAGGAAGTAGTCGATCGCACCGGCTCGACCTTCTCCTCCTCGTGTGTTCTCCTCGCCGTACTCCCACGCCGATCAGCACCACAAACCAGCGGCGCCTCTACCGGTATCCACACGTACAGGGACGGAACGCCACGCGCAGATGTGCTAGCACCCGCACGCGGCTAGGGTTTTGCTCGGGGAAGGAAGTGGCGGCTAGGGTTTCTCACGTGATGCAATACCTCCGCCGGTCACACCCCTCACGAATATATAGGATCCATCACTCGGGCCTCTAAGGCCCGTAGGACTCCTATTCGGATCCCTAACCGGATTAAGCTCATATTGGATCTCTGTCCAATCCCTTTATTCCGGCCCATTAAGCGTGCGACCCTGTAGGTTTATGTACACTCGGCTGTAACACGAAAACTCCTTTTCAGTCCACACGTCAATAGCGGCCCCTAGCAGAACGTATTGACCCACCAGGCATACATAAAGATCATATCGGCTGAACCTCTAGTGTATACTTGTATGAACCCCTTTGCCTCACGATATCGATTAAGCTCAAGGCTAGATATGTGCCATCCTCTAATAGCTCAATCATTCACTCGAACCTGTGATAGATTATATAACTTGTGATTGACTCCTCAATCACCTTTGGCATGGCCAATGCACTTTCGTAATCTATAACATCGATGGGCCCAGAGATATCTCTCCATAGGAGGGGCAAATTCCATCTTGATTATTCATATCTCACTACATGTTTCATGACATACCCGAAATCTACTTTTATAACTACCCAATTACGGAGTAGCGTTTAGCAGTGCCTAAGTAAGCTACTACACATGTTGGGAACCATGATAATCTCATGTCACGCCCGGAATTTCTATCCAAAATTCCAAACGCTTACATGTGTGTGAACCCTCGTCCAGGAATCAGCCGAGGCACACAATAACAAATTGATAATAGAGTACAATTATTACTCTAATTAATAAGCGAATAAAATGTCATTACAGAGGTATATAGTTCCTATCAATCAATAAAGATCTAAGCAGCGGAAAAAAAAAAGAAAAACGGCGCAGACGACTCCACCCCACAAGCAGCTTCACCAGGGCTACACCTAATCCTCCACACGATCAGCATCACTGTAGAGCTCCTTCTCTGATGAATGATTGCAAGGTGAGTATATGACATACTCAGCAAGCCACGCAGCAAATATGCAAATGCACAGGATAACAAAGGATGGCATATTAGGGTTTCATTTGCATAAACAACATTTAATAAACATTTCAGAATTTAATAAAACAATTAAGTAATAATTAAACAATATTAATCCAACGCTATACAACATACCCTGTTGCATAGGCCCAATCATTCTGAGCAACCAATCCCGGCTGCACAGTTCTATCTCCAAACCAGGAATATATCATTCCAAACCAGGAGCTAATCAAATTATTACCAGTTATAGCATCTTTCATTATGATGAGAGGTGTGAAACTAATCACGAAAGACATTGTTAGACCCACCCATAACCGTGGGCACGGCTATTCGAATAGTTCTACTCTGGCCAGAGGTGTACCATTGTACCCACAAGACACAGCCCCACGACATGTCACCATGCGCCTTGATACCACCACGGTACCTCGGAAAGGAGCTGTGACAGTACCCCTCGCACAACACAATCCACCACAGCGCACCGTTCCTGGATCATAATCACCCCCTTATAAACAAGGCATGGACTCCCCAGCGACCCCCGTGGGCTTATCTTCGCCACTTCTCAGTCTGGTGCCCCGCAATGAACCATGCTATACAAAAGGTAAAGCCGTTGCCCACGCTGGCTTGTGGTTGGCACGGTTAATGTTTCACAACCGAAACTCGTGAACCGGTCCTTAATTGTCATGAGCACGACCATCAAAACCATGTGCTCACAACCCACCATTATCAGGTTTTAGTTGGCAAATTAATTAATTAACCAATCATGAATAACCATCATGAGCTATCATTAAGCCATCATTAAATAATAGTGAGTCATAAGTTATCCCAATAGTGTGCTAAAGTTTCTAAGCATGGCTAAGCAATCATATCTAATATCTAGCTGAACCAATATATAATGCCCAACTAGTCAAGTTATAATAACCCAAGGTATCAAGGAATAAAGTAATCAAGAACAAAAGGGCTATAACAAACAATAGGTTAATTCCACCCAATGACATTCGAAAATAAATGCAATAGTTGAATAGAAACAATAGCTTTAAACGGGATCAACATGCTCAAAGGGTTGTTTGGGATCTGTGGGACTTGCCTTGCTGGCCTTGGAACTCCTCAAATTCTTCTCCTGCGAAAACGAACTCTCCGGAAACGTCGGAATCTAAAGAGAAAAGAGCAAAAACACCAAAACAGCACATAAACAAGCATGAATAGTACATGTGGATATTTTTAACATGTAGATTTCAATTTTAGAAAAATTTAGAGACTTGAACCAACTAAATCCGAGCTAAGATGAATTAGTTATGAATTTTCAAAGATTAAATCGGTTTAAAACACTTATATGGATTTTAATTGAATTATGACGCAATAATGAATTATTTTTGAAAAGGAAAAGAGGATTTATTGCGTCAGCGGCTAGGGTTTGCGGTGGACCGGGCGCACGGCGACGGTTCACGGGAACGGACGGCTGAGATCGATCCGTCCAAAACGAACGGCCGAGATCGACCGGTCCACGGCCAGACCACGGCGGACGGCATCGATGACGTCGGCGATGACGTCATCTCCGGCGGCGGCTCGGGCACGCAAGCTCGCCGGCGAACGACGGCGCGACGACGCGAACGGAGGGCACCTACGGGTAGCGGACGGCACGGCGAGCTCACCGGTGACCAAAGAAGCGGCGGAGGAGCAACGGACGGCGACGGCGGCGAAGAAGAAGCGGCGGCGACCTTCGGCTTGATGACGGCGACGGTGTTCCGGCGGTCGACAGCGACGACGGAGGGGCGGACGAGGACGGCGACGCGACGGCGACCATGACGGCGGCCTTCCCGAGCGACGGCGACGACTGGAGCGACGGCGGTGCCCGGCTGGAGCGGCGGCGACGACGGCGGCGCGAGGCTACACGGTGCTAGAGCTCTACCGGCGACGAGAGGCAAAGGTGAGGGTGGCGGCGGGTAGCGGAGACACCGAGGGTCCTTTTATAGGGGTTGGAAGGCGGCGGCGAAGGCCCACGGCGACCGGCGACGTGATGGAAGGTTTAGGGTTCGGAGGAGAGAGATCGATCCGAATCGAACTCGAATCCACGAATTTCCAAACCGAATTGGCGATCGATTCCAAAAGGAAAAAGGTAGAGAAGATCCCGAAGATCATTTCCCCTCTATTGATTTCACCGGAAACGGAAAGGGGAGGCCGGATTTGGAAGGAGATGGCGGCGGCGCGGCGCTAGGGTTCGGGCGGCGGCGGCGGCGCGAGGAAGACAACGAGTCCGACAGGTGGGCCCCACCTGTCAGCGAGCGGACACGCGTGCGAGCGGCGGCTGCCGGACTGGGCCGACTGGGCCGAGGGAGAGAGAGAGAGAGAGAAATGGTTTTGGGCCGACTTTCGGCCCAAAGCCAAAAGAGACTTTTAAAAACCTTTTTCTAATTTAAATTATTGATGAAATATAATTCCATTTATTAAAAATACTTCCTTAGCTCAAATAAATCCCAGAAAAATCTAGGAATTATAGAATTAAGCAAAGTATTTAATGAAATTTTATCTAGCCTCATTTTATATTGGAATTTATTATTTAAAATTAGATCTTCTCTTCTAGGCTTTTAAAATCAATTCTAATAATTCCAATTAAACAACAATTTACATATTTAGGATTTTTAGGGTGTGACATCTCAGGTCTAAGGATTCAACACCAACACTAAATGAGATCACTGATGACACAACACATATGGCTCTTGCAGTGTCTCATGTTGGGTCTATCCAACAACATGTTCACCAACATGTGTCCACATTATTAATTTGGTATCTCTATACCATGATCCATGAGACATGATCATCAATTAATACATGTGCTGGTCATTTAAACATATTTGTTCCACACATGATATTTGATCAGGGATCCTTTAGAAATAGTAACAAACAACATAAAGAGTCTCATGAAAACATAGTATGTGATACATTCATCTCTATGATTGCCTTTAGGGCATATCACTAACAGGGAGATGGCCGGCGACGAGTTTGAGCGGCGGCGTGGCTCTATCCACGGTGACGGTGGTGTTTCTGCGAGGGGAGACGGCAACCGAGGGGCGGACAGTCTTCACCTCGCTCCTCCGATCCCGTGGGTGGTGACGGCGAGCGAAGGCGGCGATGGACGGTGACGAGCGGCACGGCTGAAAACGCGGCGACGGAAGATTGCCTCGGGTTGATAGAGACGACGAAGCTCCGGTGGTTTGCAGCGGTAGCGAAGGGGTGGACAGGCTTCGGCTTGGCGTTGTGATGCCGACGAAGGCCTCGGGGAGGTCCGTCGACCTCGGGAGAAGCGGCAAAGCTTGGACGGAGATCAGAACATGGCGATGGCTCAGCCTTCACGGTGACGGGATTTGGCGGAAAAGAACGAGTGGCTGAGATAGAGCTCTTCACTGCGAAGCCGAGGGAGGCGACGGCGCAGGTTGGGGACGACCAAGGAGGCGGCGCGATGTGGCTGGAGCGGCGGCCGGCAAAGGAGAGAGAAGCCGAGCGTGGCGGCGGCCCTAGGGCTAGGGAAAATTTCAGGAAAAAGGAGGAAACGGAAGAGGAGGCCAAGGGGCTGCTATTTATAGCCAAAGGAGGAGGATATCGGCTCGGACACGAGGGGAATCGGCGGCGGAAGAGCTAGGGTTCGCCGGCAAAATAGAAGATAAACTCCACTTCGAATCCACACGATATACCACGGGATTTGCTCCGATTCTTGTGGGGAAAGGAATAGGAGGATATGGGCAAAAAATCCCCTCAAGCAATTCAGAAACGGGGCACGGGATGCGACGGATTTGGCGGTGGTAGCGGCTGCACACACGGCTCGGTAGGGAGTATGGAGGTTAGGGCTGAACTAGGGAGCTCGCCGATCGGTTCAAAAATTGCAGGGGAGCCTGGTACAGCTGCAAGGGGTTGAGCCCATACAGCATTCACCCCTTCCATCGTGTATTCTTCGACTGGAATCAATTGGTTTGCTGGTGTCGGCTCTCTGGTGAGGTTATATGTGGAATTGGATGAAGAGCTGACGAATGGAATCAAGGATTTGCCAGCCATTGGTGAGTTGGAGATGATGGAGCAAGGGAATTGGGTTGAGATGGAGAGAAAGGTTGCAAAAATGTGAGAGAGAGGAGGAAGAACAGGGGCTCTGGTTCTGGTACGACTGATCTACCTCTGAACTCGCATCTAAACAGACTCAGGACGAGCGGGGGAGACTACCGTTGAAAAATGGGGCTGAATGGGTGCCGCTCTGGTTCGGCCGAACCCTGGTGGGTCCGGCAGGCCACCAAATTTTTCCTAGGCCCACTAAAACCTATTCTAAGCACAAAAACGACAACTGTACAGGGTTTTAAGCATGCAATAGATGAGATCATCATGGTTCATAATCAATTAATTCAATAACATCCACTTCTTCATCTAAAGTTTCGTTTGGCTCAAGGAAAATCTTTAAACGTTGACCGTTTACCTTAAATATGTTACCTGAGTCGTCGCGAAGGGTGATTGCCCCGTGCGAAGAGGTGTCGATGACGTCGAACGGTCCTTCCCATTTGCTGTGCAATTTTCCGTGGCCGAAAAGCTTAACCCTAGAGTTGAACATCAGTACTTTGTCTCCTGGCTTGAATTTCTTGATTTTTATCCTTTTGTCATGCCAGCGCTTCGTCCTTTCTTTGTATATCTTTGCGTTGTGGTAAGCCTTTTCTCTCCATTCCTCAAGTTCAGCGATCTGCATTTTTCTCCATTCTCCTGCTCCCTCAAAATCCATGTTCCAATTCCTGATGGCCCAATATGCTCTGTGCTCAAGTTCTACGGGTAGTCGGCATGGCTTCCCGTAGACTATCTGATATGGGGACATCCCAATGGGTGTCTTGTATGCTGTTCGGTATGCCCACAGTGCGTCCGGCAATCTATCCTTCCATCATGTTCCCATTTTGTTGACCGTCTTTTGCAGAATATTCTTGATTTGTTTGTTCGATGTTTCTGCTTGACCACTGGTATGTGGATGGTAAGGAGTGGCCACATTGTGTTTGGCTCCCATTTCTATTAGGAGGTATTGGAAGGTTTTGTCAATGAAGTGAGAACCTCTGTCACTTATGACCATTCTGGGGGTACCAAATCTTTGGAAGATGATTTCTGGGAACATCTTCTTGGCATGCCTCACATCCACGGCGCTGCACGGCATAGCTTCAACCCACTTGGAGACATAGTCGACTGCCACCAGAATGTACTCGTAGTTGCGAGACTTAGGGAAAGGTCCCATGAAGTCTATACCCCAAACATCGAATATCTCGACTTGCAAATTGTATGTGAGGGGCAGTGTATCGCGAGCAGTGATTCCTCCTTGCCTCTGGCAGCTGGCGCATCTTCTGACGAATTCTTTTGAGTCTTCGTACATTGTTGGCCAGAAGAAACCACTTTGCCAAATCTTGGCCTGGGTGCGGAATGCACCATAATGACCACCATAAGGTGAGGCATGGCATCGTTCTATGATCTTCAGTCCTTCTTCAGTGTGCACACATCTTCGTAGTAGGCCGTCGGAGCAGACCCGATATAGGTATGGCTCATCCCATATGTGACGGCGACTTTCATACTTCAGTTCTCGTTGATTTTCCCCTGGTGGTATGTACTTGGATACCATGTAGTTCACTATGTTGGCATACCACGGGTTGGAGTCGCGAACCATCATCAGCATATCATCTCTTAAGAAATCATTGATCGGCTGTTCCTTCATGTTAGTGATCTGCAGCCTGGACAAATGATCTGCTATGGAATTTTCTACTCCCTTTTTATCTTCAATTTCTAAATCAAATTCTTGGAGCAGCAAAAGCTATCTTAAGAGACAAGATTTAGCATCTTTCTTAGTTAGCAGGTATTTCAAAGCAGCATGGTCAGTATAAATTATCACCTTGGCTCCTACTAAGTAAGATCTAAACTTGTCGATAGCAAAAACAACCGCGAGCAGCTCTTTTTCAGTAGTTGCATAATTCAACTGGGCTCCGGTTAGAGTTTTGCTAGCGTAACAGATTGCATGATGCTTTTTATCCTTGGTTTGGCCCAAGACCGCACCAACAGCGAAATCGCTTGCATCACACATAATCTCGAAGGGCAGAGTCCAATCGGGAGGTTGAATGATTGGAGCAGAAATGAGTGCCTTTTTAAGAATTTCAAAATATTTAAGGCACGCGTCATCGAACTCAAAGGGCGCATCCTTGGCTAGCAAATTTGTCAGAGGTCTGGCAATTGTAGAAAAGTCCTTAATGAACCTTCTATAAAAGCCGGCATGACCCAAGAAGCTGCGGATTCCTTTGATGTTCACGAGAGGAGGAAGCTGATCTATCACATCGATTTTAGCACAATCAACTTCGATTCCTCGTTCGGACACTCGATGCCCAAGAACTATCCCTTCACGGGCCATAAAATGGCACTTTTCTCAATTAAGCACTATGTCCTTTTCTTGGCATCGTTGTAAGACTTTGTCTAGATTCTGCAAACAATGAACGAAAGTCTTTCCATAAACTGAGAAGTCATCCATGAAGACTTCCATGATATCTTCGATCATGTCCGAGAAAATAGACATCATACACCTTTGGAAAGATGCAGGAGCATTGCACAGTCCGAAGGACATCCTACGATACGCATAGGTGCCATATGGACATGTGAACGTAGTCTTACTCTGGTCCTCCGGATGGATGTGAATTTGATGGTATCCGGAATACCCATCAAGGAACCAGAAAAAGGAATGATTTGCCAGCCGTTCCAACATTTCATCTATGAAGGGTAGCGGGAAATGATACTTTTTTGTAGCCTTGTTGAGTTTCCTGTAATCAATACACATCCTCCATCCGGTTACGGTTCATTGCGGAATTAGTTCATTTCGAGCATTTGCAACGACCGTCATTCCTCCCTTCTTTGGCACAACCTGGACTAGGCTAACCCACTCACTGTATGGTACGGGATAGATAATCCCGGCATGCAGGAGTTTTAAGACCTCTTTCTTTACAACCTCTTGCATTGCATTATTGAGCCGTCGTTCAGGTTCCCTAGAGGGAGTACTCTCGGGGTCAATAGGAATACGATGGGTGCAAAGCACGGGATTAATCCCCCTAAGATCCTGAAGCGAGTAGCCAAGCACAGAACGATGCTTCTCTAACACGATGAGAAGACGTTGAGTCTCATCTTCAGAGAGCTTTTCACTGATTATGACAGGGGCTTCTCTGCCATTGTGTAGGAAGGCATATCGTAGGCCTGGAGGTATAGGTTGAAACTCCAGCGGAGGTCGAGGTGGCGGTTCCATGATTGGCAGGTCGAGAGTCTCAGCGGGATCTGCTTCTTCCTTGATGAAGTCGGGGACCTCATCTTACAAAAGGGCCTTGGGAGACTCATGAGGAGGAACTGCAGTAACCTATTATGCTGATTCAATTTCTGGGAGAGGGTCGGTCAAGGTGATCCTTGCCTGCGAGAATGGAATTGAGAATTCATTCTCTCCCAGTGTTATTTTGAGGCTACCTAATCGGGGTGTGTTGATGAGAAGTTGCTCAATGGGCAGCCCGATTAGGATGTCAAAGTGTTGGATTTCAAAGACATGAAAATCCAAGATCGCCTCCCTGTCTTCAAAGCAGACAGGCACATCTTGGACAATCCATAATCCTTCGATGATATTTCCATTCGGATGCTTAAAGAATTTGTTTATCGGGGTCACTGCCTTATCGCTTAGATAAGCGAATGCAAAAGATTCAGAAACAAGATTGGCCACGACAGTTTGACTGTAGAGAATACCAACGTCGTTCCCTTCCAGATAGCAAGGGATGATTCGGGGAGCAGTATTTATCCGAATTACTTCGGATGAAAGCTCTGCCTCCCTTAGCCATTCATTGCTCATTATAGATGTCAATTCCCGGACAGTTTCTCGTAAGAACCCGAGTTCCATAAGATCGGGAGGTGACAAAGGAACGGGTGGTTTCCTCTTGCTAAAATAGTTCAGGGTATTGCTGTAGTCTTCGTCAAAACCGTCCCTGAACATAATTGCGGCAAAATCTGGAGTCTGAATTTCTTCATTCTCGACGGACGGCTGCTCAGGAACCTTCTCATCAATCGAGCTAGCAGAAGTGGATGGTTCAGCAAGTGGCTCGATCGTTAGAGGTTCCTCTATCTTGGACACGAATGCCTCCGGCTGGGGTTTATTGGACTGCGTAATGAAGGAAGTATTTTCTAGAATGCGATCCAAGATCGTTTTTCCTTCTGACGGTGTTTTATGCATGAACGATCCTCCAGCGGTTATGTCCAGATAGAATGCAGACTCCTTATCAAAACCCATATGGAAATGTTGGAGAAGCACGTACTCGGGTAAGGACAGGGTTGGTCTGGACTGCACTAAGTTAGTGAATCTGGACCAAGCTGCACCGATTGATTCATTTTCGATCTGCTTGAAACTGAGAATTTCTACTCGAACGGCAGTAATACGGGTAACTGGGAAAAAGGCAAGACAGAATTTGTCCTGTAGCTTTTCCCAGCTACCGTTTACACATCCAACGGTAGAGGTGTACCATTGCTTTGCTCTCTCTTGAAGAGAGAACGGGAATAATTTCCACCGCTCAGTTTCTTGTCTCATGCCACTAATCTGAAGGCATGAGCAGACTTGTTCAAAGTCTCGTAGATGATGGTAGGGATTTTCTAGATCAAAGCCAAAAAAACGATTTTCCCTAACCATACTAATTAGTTTGGGGCGAATTTCATAGCCAGTTGTATAAATGGGCTCCGATGAAGGAGGTGGCTCATAGAATTCGCCCCGAGGAGCAGACAGCTCAAAAAGAGGTTGCTCCATGGTCAAGAAGAGTTTGACAGGAATACTTCTCTAGGATAGCAGGGGTGAAGGTAGGATGACAAAAATGAAAAAGGATACGAGCATGAACTGGGTTCGGAAATGATCAGCAACCGTTCCCCGGCAACGGCGTCAGAAATGCTTGTTGGTATTTGATACGGTTACAGATAAAAATCCGCAAGCACACGGATATACCGATGTAGCACTTCCCCTACGGAGTATTCCAAGGGTATTGAATCCAAGGGAACGTGTGTGATCAGAGCTTCCTCTGGTTCATCCAAGGACACCAAGAAAATGATAGGCTAGGATAGAGAGGATTCACTAGTGAGAAACAGTGTCTAGGGAAAGCTTAATTTTAATCCTAACGCAATACTTCAGGCACTGGCAACCCGCTGTTCCCAGATGTCACTCTACTACGTACCCGGACAGGGAGGACTTTAGTGATCTCGAGGGCTGTCACCACCTCTACACCCACCTCAACATACTGTGGGATACGCAGCAATTACTGGATAACAATTACCTAAACACCACGTCTAAGCAATTAATATCTACTTTAGTGTTTATAACTCACCAAAGCGATCACTATATTTTAGTTGATTATAGTGAACAATAATCCCGTATGCTAATTAGGAACTAACCAATAGATAATTCTCACAAGATAAATCTAAATTACTCAAGAAGAATATTATATTGAATTCAGAGTAATAAACAGAATAAAAGAAATAGGAGAAGATTACCGACAACTCCGGAATTCTTCCGACTCCTTCTACTCTACTCTCTTCCTATTCTAGTATACAATATAGTACAATAGAGCCTCTTATAATTCAGCTCAAGCTTCGAAGTGTGTGTATGAAGTGAGGAAGCGAAGCCTTTATATAGAGGTAGGTATGACGGTTATACTATGCGAATTGTCAGAAATGCCCCGCAACCGCCATCAGGAGATGATCAGGACCGTCCACGCCAAAACCTGGATCCAACGGTGTTTGCTAGGGTTCGGCCGAACCTGGGCTAGGTCCATCTGGCCTGGCTTTTGGCCCAAGTCCTCCCCTGGTCCTCTTCTATTCATTTCTTGGTATTTTGGGCAGATTTAATGATGTCTCGATGAAGTTCACAACCCATCCTTGTATGGATACAGAATTCTCCTCACTTTAGTCTAGATTTCCTCCCGCACCGGGGTTTATTACCTGCATACAATTATATACCAACACTTGTGGAATATGTGAGATTAAACACCTATCACTATGTTGGTTGTTTTATTATCTGATCTTTATGCAGATGTTGGCGGTATAGAATCGACATTTAACAGCCGCCAACATGGCCCACCTCTCATCCACAGCATATAACTCCAAATAATGATATCCCGTAATCTAGACACCACATCTAAACTATTAGATACTACTCTAATATCATCGTCATGACATAGAGTAATTGCATATGCAAACATTATACTCGCACCAAAGCATCTCCCAGATAAGCTAGCAATGTAATCAGTATAACATGAACATATGTAAAGTAGGCATTCATATACTCGGAAAGTATTTCAACACCATAAATGTATAAAGAAGAGTATTCTAATAAAAGTACAAAGCTTACAAAAGAGGAAAGGAAAGCTACTAGAGCCATACCCGAACTCTTTTGAAGGCTTTCGGACTCCCGATTTCTACTTTATTCCTATACCACTAGCTTAAGAATACTAAACTAACTTGAGAGTATGAGAGAGCTCTTGCTTGAGGTGTGTGTTTGAAGTGAGAAGAGGAGCTCCTTTTATAGCCAGGTAATGATGGTTGTGACAGTTGGAATGGTCGGTAATACCCTCCAACCGTCATTGGGGCTTCATCTCAACCATCCAGCTAAAACCTGGATGCAACGGCGGCACGGCGGGTTTCTGCCGAACCCCCTGGTTCGGCCGAACAATGGGACGGCCCAATCCAGCCCAATTTCGGCTGGCAGCCTCTTCCGTTGTTCTCCTTCGCAGATTTGTGAATTTTGGCCCAATTCAGCATGTCAACTTTGAGTTCTTGGCCCATTCATACATAAGTCTGATTCTCGACATCGTCCGATTGATTTATCGTTTGTGTTTGATGTCGATTTTCCTCCACTTTATGGTTATTCTCTACAAAAGGTTAGTATACCCAATAGTAGTGGAATATTATTATTCTAACATGTATATGCATTGCAAGCATAACTTGTTATCCTCTATTTTGGAAATATCGACGGTCGAAACTAATTGATAACAACCATCAACAAAGTTCACAACCCATCCTTGTATGGATACATATTTCTCCTCACTCTAGTCTGATTTTGCTCCCAACTTCGGGGTTGATCATCTACATACAACTATACACCAACACTCGTGGAATATGTGAGATTTAACACCTATCACTATGTTGGATGTTTTATTATCTGGACTTTATGCAGATGTTGGCGGTATAGAATTGGTATTTAATAACCGCCAACAGCGTGCTTGCGAGAAACGCCGCATATACTCCCTTGTTGATTCGCCTGGCTTATGGGAATGCCGAAGAGGTCTTGCTGCATTTTCGGTTCCTCGTAGGTGCCTCGGAAGTTAAGAACAAAGACATCAGTAGTTGCTCCCACGAGTATATGCTATTAGATGAAAAATTTAAATACCAAGAGCGGGTGATCCCGTCAAGCGCGAAATGTATTACCTTCGCCTTGGTATTGTCATCGCTGTGAGCCGCTTTGATTGCGGACTCGTAGATCGACAACAACTCGCTTGGGTCTAATTTGCCCTTGTATATTGCCAAAGGTGGGTACTTGAACTAGGGTGGGATGGGATGGTTCATGAGATCCCAGCTTAACGGTAGTCTCCTTTCGCCTCCGCCCTTTAGCATTGTGCCTTGAAAAGGCGAGGTCAGGCTTGAGTATGGGACGGCAAACAGAGAAGCCATCGCTTGCCCGTGTGATTGGCCCATTGTGTTTGGCTGGGGCCCGGTTCCAAATGGTGCTCCCTGCATTTCTGCCGAAATTGCTTGGGCCTCCTGGATTGGGTCGAATTGTGGTGCTTGGGCCCAAGCCAAGCCATGGTGCCCGTGTTTGTCTAGTTTGCTTGCTGTGCGGAGCCAAAATCGGTAATCATCCCTTGAACATCAGTTGTTCGTGCCTGGGTCATGGCGTTCTGCACGAAATACGTCGCTTTCTGCTAGGCCACCGTCCCTTGACTTGGTTGGTTGGTTGCCGCACTGAACTGGCTTGATGGTTGCCAAATCGGAGCGCCCTGGCTTGGCTGGTTCGCTTGGGGCGCCGCACCGAACTGGCTTGATGGTTGCCAAATCGGAGCACCTTGACTTGAGTTCCCAACGGCATTAGCCGAAGGGGTTGACATGGGAATGGTGTGGGGGTTGATTGAGCTGTTAAAGGAAAGCTTGGAACTGGGCTTGCAAAGTTGAAGCCGCTTCCATGGCGGCGTGTTGTGCTTGGAATTGTTTCGTCTGTTGTACTTGGGCCGCAGTTGGCCGAACAGGTGCCACGAAGGTGTGAGGAGTCGGTCGCACCATAACGGCCGACCGGCTTTGGCGACATATGCCGGGGATCGATAGACTTGTCCAGACACGGCCGAAGCTTGCGGGGCGTGGGATTGTGCAGCTTGACCGAAAGCTTGAGTGGTGGCCATAGCTGTCGAAGCTGGGTGGGGGGCTGACGGTGCTGGCTTGACCTGTTTCACCGCTTCATAGGCTTGATGCTGCTCTTGCATTTGGCGGAGCATGTCTTGTAGCTTGTTCATGTTCTGCCTCCATCTCAGCTTCGGCTTGTGCTTCGAGATCGATGCCTTCTTGGGTCATGGTCGCCGCTTGTTGAGACGAAGCCGTCGCTTGGGGTCGAAGCTGTTGCTTAAGACTGGGTAACGGCGGTTGTCAAAGGGGCATTCGCCGTCGTGGCCATTCGGGCTGTGGCTTGTGAGGTCGAAGCCGCTACCTTGGATGGTACGATTGGGGCCGCGGCCGGGCCCAAAGGCTGAGCTGCTTGCATCACCCCCGGTGGTGGCATTCCTCCGTCTTGGGCGGCCGAAAGCTCTACTTCCTCTTCGCCGGACATCTCCTCTACGCCTTCGCCCTCCTTTCACCTAGGCACAACTCTCTCTTTCATGACTTTCTTGGGTGGCATCTGTGGTTTCGCTCTGGGTTCCCCACGGTCGGTGCCAGCTGTTGTCGAATGACAACTGCATCACGTCGAAGGATGTGGAAACCCGTTGGGTAATTGGAAAAGTAAAGCAATATATTAATTGGTTAAAATTTTTGGGATCCCCCCATTACATGGCCCTAGGGGGCTATTTATAATCCTAGTACAGGCTCATACCCTCTAGGGTTTGGTTAGTACAAGGCAATTTACATGGTTACCCTTGTGATAGGTGTTGGCGGTATGGCATGAGGCCCTTCGACCAAACCTGCCGAAACCACGCGACCAGTGAGGATTCAAGCCTAAGACGTCAAGATTACTCGGGGCGAAGCCCTCGTGGCGAAGACAATGGAGCAAAGATGGCAAAGGGTGGAGAATCGCACGGGTGCCTCGCACGGCCAAAGGCCTCTTGGGCGAAGGATGTAAGGCGAAGGATGTATGTCGAAGGGATACGACTTCGCTATAGCGAGTTCGGCCCCACAAAGGCCCATGAGGCCGTCCTAGCCTATCAAGCCCAGTGGCTATTGGGCCAGCGATCGGCTGGCGGCCCATTAGGAGCCCATGTACCTCAATTACATTGTATACCCATGTAAATGTCCCTTTCATAAGGGCAACCATGTAAATTCCCCTGTATAACCTAAACCCTAGTAGTAAGAACTTCTAATGAGGCTATAAATAGTCTCATAGGGCCATGTAATAGGGGGATCCCGAGGAAAAATTCTCAATTCAATACTCTACTTTTTTCCAACCACAGTTGAGTAACCACGTCTTTCAATGTATGCAGTTGTCGTTTCGACAACAGCTGGCGCCGACCGTAGGGACCTCTGAGCGAAACCACTGAGAGCGAATGCCACCGAAGAGGGTCGTGAAGGAGAAGGCTATAAGGCGAAAGGAAAGCGAAGCCGGAGGAGAGATGGCCACCGATGAGGGTGTGGCGCCTTCGGCGCCTATCGCCGAAGAGGGCGAAGCGCCACCAGCTTCGGCAGCCGCGCCACTACTGCCATCTTTGGCTCCTGTCACCTCGCTGGGGCAGGTGCCGAACACGGTTGACGCGGCGAATGCGGCCGCGGCGGCAAGGGCACTCAAAACCAGGGTGGAGGTCCTTTCGACAAGCCATCTGCTGGTGTCCCAAGCCGCTCCGTCACAGCCGGCAACGGTCTCGACTGCGCTCACCGCCACACTAGCCAACCCTGACCCCGAAACACAAACCGAAGCCGACATGGAAGCCATGCGACAGAACATGACCCGACTCCAAGACATGCTTCGACAAATGCAAGAATAGCAGCAGGCGTACGAGGCAGCCAGGCGGGCCAAGGCCGCTCCGGCCCCGATCCTCCAATATTCAGCAGGCTACGTCCCACCCCAAATCTATCCACAAGCGCCAATCCAGCCCTTTCCGCCACAAGCCACGCAAGCGCCGGTATACTTCACCGGCAGCCTTCGACCGCAGCAGTACACCCGGCCCCTCACGTGCAGCTGCAAGCTCAGCCGGTCGCTGCCCAAGTACACCCACAACCGCCCGGCCAAGTATCACAAGCACTGGCAGAAGGGGCTTCGACTCTGCAGGCGCAGCTTCAAGCTTTCCTTCAGCAACTTGGCCAACCCCACAGCATTTCAGGTACAGCCCCTTCGGCCCAGCCGGAGGGGAACACAAGTCAAGGTGCGCCCAAATGGTTGCCGTCGAATCAGCCAGGTCTGGGGGCTTCGCCTTGGAGTCAAGGACCGCAGCTCGACTTCATCAATCCTGCTCAGTGTCACGCCCAGAATTTGTGCATTAAATCCTCGTCCAGGAATCAGAAGAGGTACACAAACTGACAATTTAATATACAGATTCATCATAATAATAACGTTACATACTTACAAAAGAAAAAAAACAGTAGCGGAATTACGGTCTAGCGAAGCTCCGGCTCCACTCCCACAGGCAGCTCAATTGGGGTATAAGCCAAACGTCTTCTCCTTTGCAACTTGTCTTCAACTGAGGTTTGATTGATTATTGTAAGGTGAGCATATGACATACTCAACAAGCCACACAGCAAATATGCAAGTGCACAAAGATACCAAAGGATGGCATAATATAGGGCTCATTTGCAAAAGCAGCATTTAGCAAACATTTGAGAGTTATAAAATAGTAGAGTAATTAATCATCAATTTTAATCAACACTAAACAGCACACCCATGCTGCTCAGGCCCAACCATCCTGAACAACCATACCCGGCTGTACAAATCTATCTCCAAACTAGGAATGTACCTTTCCAAACCAGGAGCTAATCAAATTATTACCAGTTATAGCATCATTTATTATGGTGAGAAGTGTGATACTAATCACGAAAGATATTGTTAGACTCGCCCATAATCGCGGGCACGCTATTCGAATAGTTTTACTCTGGCCAGAGGTGTACCACTGTACCCACAAGACACAGCCCCACAACATGCCACCATGCACCTCAATACCACCATGGTACCTTGGAAAGGAGCTGTGACAGTACCCTTCACACAACACAATCCACCACAGCGCACCGTTCCTGGATCATAATCACCCCCTTATAAACAAGGCATGGACTCCCCAGCGACCCCCGTGGGCTTATCTCCGCCACTTCTTAGTCTGGTGCTCCGCAATAAACCATGCTATACAAAAGGTAAAGCCGTTGCCCATGCTGGCTTGTGGTTGGCACGGTTAATGTTTCACAACCGAAACTCGTGAACTGGTCCTTAATTGTCATGAGCACGACCATCAAAACCATGTGCTCACAACCCACCATTATCAGGTTTTAGTTGACAAATTAATTAATTAACCAATCACGATTAACCATCGTGAGCTATCATTAAATATCCATCATTAAGTAATAGTGAAACATTAGTTATCCCAATTGTGTGCTAATGTTTCTAAGCATGGCTAAGCAATTATGTCTAACATCTAGCTGAACCAATATATAGAGCTCAACTAGTCAAATTATAACCCGAGGTAATCAAGAAATAGGGTAATCAATGCAAATTGGCCATAACAAAGGAATAAGTTTACACCACCCGGTGACATTCGAAAATAAATGCACAGTTGAAAGAAATAGAGAATTTAAATATAGGATCAACATGTTCAAAGGAATTGTATTTGGGATCTGTGTGATTTGCCTTGCAATAATCGGTCTTCAATTAATCTTCTTGGATACTTCCAACGCACTCGCGAACCTTCGAAACGACGGAAACGACAAGCTAACACGCAAAACGAGAAAAAGACTAATAAAAACCAAATAAACAGTACATATAAAGTAAACAAACATGTAGAATATGATTTTAGATGAATTATGAGGCTTCAATGGCCTCATTCCGATTTCATATGAATTAGTTACGAATTTTACAAGATTTAATTCCAATTAATCCTATTAAAGAAAAAGACTATTCCAAATTAATTAAACAATTTACAACTAATTTATAACTGAGATAAAAGATTAAAACAACCTCCGGAAAAAGATTAGATTATATTTGGTAGATGACATATGATAAAGGACTAATAGGCCATTGAAAAGAGAGAACGAATTTATATTGATTTTGGGCGGCTGAGATTAATATTGACCGAGTCAACCAAGATCGGATGGCTTGGATTGATCTGGCAAGTGGGCCTCACGAGATACCAACTCAACGAGTCAGTTCTACGTGACACGGGATCACCCAAATGATCAACCGAAACCGGCGAACGGAATCGGCGGCTCTGAACGGCTCTAAACTAAAGGACGACTCAACATAGACGAATGAACGAAACACGGGGAACACCTTGTTCGAATGAATGAGCGAACGACTCAACAACGGCTGTGACTAAACCAGTGAGCTAGACACAATTCACGGTAAAGCCCCGGTACGGCAAAGATAGGCCGGTAGGAACCTAGGGATACACCTACGGCTAGACAACTTGGCTACCGAGCAACGGCTAAAGCGGCGGCTAGATTAAAGCGGCACACAGCTGCGACACGGCGGCACTAGGGCGACTTGGCTCGGCTAGGCGGCGGCTCGGTGGAAACACACAGCTAGGGTTAGGGTGACGGCACAACCTGTAGCGATGGTGCACGGGCTAGGGCAGTAGAGCTGCGAGCAACAGCGCAACGGCTGCGGCTGTGGCAAAGCGGTAAACAGCGGCAGCGGTAGCGATGCACGATAGCGGCACGACAACTGCAGTGTGTGCACTAGGGCAGCGGCTACGCGGCGGCTAGCAGCGGACAACAGCGGGTGCGGTGCACAGGCCCTATCGCTGCTTGACCAGCTGTATGCACCATATTAACAGGAAAAGGATTCCCATCGACCTTCATCGGCTTCTTGGAATCATCAAACCTAATCTTTCCCCCCTCAATGGCAACCTAGATTTGCTGTCTAAAGACCTTACAATCATTAGTAGAATGAGACCCAGAATTATGCCATTTGCAATATCTCCTCTTGCCTAATTCCTCAGCCGATGGGATCGTATGACCAGCAGGAAGCTGAATCTGCTTTTCTCGGAGTAGCAAATCAAAAATCTTGTTAGCTTTGGTGATATCAAAGTCATACTTCTCCTCTTTCCCAGGGCTTTTTACCCATTGGCATGGTATAACCTTCTTACTCCTCACCCATTCGGCTGCAGCTATCTCAGAATCATCTTCTTCATCGTCCGACCCATACATATATGGACAAACGTGATTAACATTCTTAGAGCTTTTCCTGACTTCCACCGACCTATGCTCATGCAAGGTTACCTTCTGTATCAGATGCGACAAGCTATCGAAGTCTTCGGATGAGAATTTCTCCCTGATTGGAGGAATCATACCCTGGAAGGCCAAATCGGCTAACTGAGCATCAGTTAAACTCAAGCTAAAGCACTTATTCCTCATATCTTTGAACCTCTGAATATACTCGTGCACGGGTTCATCATGCCGCTGCTTGATTGATGTCAAGTCGGACAACTTCATCTCATGGACCCCACTGTAGAAATAGCTGTGGAATTGCTTCTCCAAATCGGCCCAACTATTGATCGACCCATATGGCAAAGAGGAAAACCAAGTAAAAGCTGATCCGGACAGAGATAACCGGAACAACCTAACTCTCAAGGCATCTACAGCCGATGCTTCACCGCACTGAGCAAGGAATCGGCTGATGTGCTCATAAGTCGACACGCCCTCTTGTCCCGATGCATTTGCCGACCCCGGGTGCTGAATCGGCTGGACGATCTGCTGTCGCACCGGAGTCTGTTGGATCGGCTGAAGCCGCTGCCTTGGTGGCGTTTGCTAAATCGGTTGCAGAGGCTACTGCCCTGGTATGTTTGCTGAGCTGGTTGTACGACCTGTTGTTGGATCGGCTGTACAACTGGCTGGATTGGTGGTGTCAGCTTAATCGGGTGCTGCTGCACTGGATCACCAATAGATGGATGTGGCAAAAACATGGCAGCAACTTGATCTTGGGTTGGCTAATTTGCGATCTGCCTAGTAGGCTGTGGATGCTCCCTCATTAACAACCGAGGGTTCATCGGCTGGCCTGGCGCCATAGCTGCTGTAGCAGGTAGAGGAGTTGATGTTGGCGCCGTCGGCTGAGTTGTGGGTGCAACGGAGGGAACCGCCTGAGAAGATGGCTAAACATCAGTGATCAACGATCGATAATTCGGGAAGACACCTCCTTGCAAATAAACCGGGCCTGCAACCTGATGCTCAGCTATTGAGCCATCGGCTATTGTCTTCATCATGTTTGACAATGTATTGACTAGCCCTCCTGATTGATTGATCAAAGCATGATGCACAGCGTAATCGACCCGATCTTGAAAATTATTGAAAAAGTCCTATGCTAGTTCATTGTTCCGATTAAGATTTCCTCCTTGTGGTCCTTGAGCACCATCACCTTGATCCCCATGCGCTCCATCACCTTGTACTTCGTGGACTCCTTGCAGATTGTCGCCTTGATCGCTCAGGGAGCCGTCAGTAGCACCTTTAGCACTCGGTTGAGCCGAGCCGCCATGAGCTTGTTTCACTTCTCCATCTTTACAAGAACCGATCCCAGGATTATCTGCAACCACTTTTATCTTATACTTCTGAACAAGCGTTCCCTTGCGGGTTTGCATGAACGAGCTTAGGAACTGATCCCGTGCTTGCTGCATCGTTGCTTCAAACTCCTACTTCTGCTCAGGCGTGAATTTCTCTGGATCGATTGGCATGATGTTGTCATCAATGATGTCGGTCAATCCCGGCTTCGGCACCTTGCCTTTAACGGAACCTGGGCTTGATGGTGGCGGTGGTTGTTTCTCGGCCATGAGGAGGGACTGACGTCTGACTTCTAATCAGGTCCCACCGGGCGTGCCAAAAGCGTGTTGACAGAAAACACGTGGCCTAGGAGATCTGCTTAACTCCAGTGCAGGTCCGAAATTCGCCTTCAGATGTATTAGCATGCCAGTTGATTTGATCCTGTAATCAACAAGAAATAGAAACAAAGAAACCGTAGTTAAATTTATAAATGATAGCCGATCGGCTAGATGCCGATGACATATCATTTATCTTTGGGCCGATGTCATCTGTGTATCGATCGGTGTGGAGATTATGGGTACCCCATACCCACACGGTATGGTTATCTGACTAGTTATAGGGGATAACTTATATCTATGAAATATGTAACGGATCATGGCTTGGGTATTACGTTTCCTTGTATATTATGCAACGGCTTAAAGTCCTGGTTTGATAACATTGTAAAGTAGATTTAGAAAACCGATACCGTATTGGTTAAGGTTTCTATCTTGTGATCCAGGCCCCCACCCTATATAAGGTGGGCAGGAGGCCCTCTAGGGGGCATGAGCACATATGATCGTCAGATCTATACTATACCCGGCGGATTCAAATCCCCAAACAGGAGTAGGGTATTATCTCTCATTGAGAGGGCCTGAACCTGTCTAAATCCTTTGTCTCCACATCCATCCATTTTTAGGTCTCGTGCGCTACCCCCTTTTATTATTGCCGAATTCATGTTTCGATAGTTGGCGCGCCAGGTAGGGGCGGCGTCGAGTTTTCTGTCGAGAAGTGTGATGGAATTATTTACCGGCATCATCGGTGCTACTCTAGTCCCTGGGAGTTCTTCTTAATAAGATCGGCCGGAGTCATCATCGTCAAAAATTTCGACTGGATCAAGCCAGTCAACCAGAAGATTAACCACCGATCAATCTAATCTACAACCGGACGTCAGTCGTCAAGTTGTCCCCCTGATCATCAGAAATTGAAGTTATCGGCTTTTTCTTCGCTCCAGGCTGGGAGGATTAATCTCGGCAATTTTAATGGATTTAATCTCTGCTGCCGCTGAGTTATTTCCTTGATTAGGAAGACCAGAAACCTCCACAACCAATCGTACAAGTCTGCTTTACCATCTGATATACACACGCATGACCGTGCATGGGAATCTAGCCAAACAGTCAGGAGCTACCAACAGATTATCCCAATTAATATGATCAGTGCATTCTCTTTGTTGATCGAAGGAATTGTTATCATCAATCAACTTTATCCAGGAGGTCAAATTTCTCATCGCCGTGTTCGCCGGCTCATCGGCTTCCTTAAAGAAGGCTGCAGCTATCGTCATTCAGCTAGCTCAATCAATTCGGTGATACTGATAGTATTAATCTACATCACTAGCTGCCGGTGTCTTTTCTTGTTCGTATCAAATTTTCCGGCGAGATTCAATTATTATTTATCCAAATCGGAGTCAGCGTGCCCTACGAGCCAACCGATCTGAGCAATCGTCGCTAAATATCAAATCGATCTACAACAGGACGTCAGTCACCACCGAAGTTTTCGGTTCAAACTTATTCATCAGACACATGGCCATGCTGTCGGATCCGACAACTATTATTTACTCGGCCTGATTCCGACTTAGCACGGTCAGCAGATGCAGAACGAAGGGAGCATTTTTATGTGAAATTGGAGCATATATTCATTATGCGCGTGATTTCTCCTCCATATCGTGTCCTGTTTCTGTTAGCCTGAAAGAAATCAACGTGCATGCACACATCGAGTCGTGCATATTGGCAACCTGCATACATGGCTTCGTATACTGTACAAGCTCCCGGGCAATAAAGGATATATGTACACCCTGATCAAGCATATTCTTTTGGGCTCCATTTTCCAGCAACATCAGGCTGCGCCATATCTCCACGATTTCACTTCGCTTGGGGATCTCAATCAACTTTCTTCACCGCCGGCTGCCTTCGTCGTCGCCGACTGGTGTCTCCGCCTACCCGGTTGGTTAGTTACACCACCGTTGTTGCGCGTCTACGACTTCACCGCCGGCTTGCCTCCGTCGCTGCCGACTGGTGTTCTCGCCTATACGGTTGGCGGACTCCGCCGCCGTTGATGGGCCTCATCATCTACACCACCGGTTTGCCTCCGCCGCCGCCGACTGGCATTTTCATTGCCATTTGATGGACGACTTTGTTCCCACATCAGCCACCTCTGCCGTCATCAAGAGGAATATTACAAAGCTAAGTCATCATTTTTTCTTATATGATATTTTCCTTTTCTTCTGCCTCACTACATCAACTGGTTCGCCGTTGACTAGTCAGTCGGGGGCTACAGATGTTATATCATATTTTTTAAACAATTTTCATAATATTTATCTTGATTGCTTGCGACATATTCTGAGTACAAAAGTGCCTATCGAGTTATGGAGTTCCATCTTCCTATGATTTCCGTTTGGTTTGCCAATGGATAGTTGCCTTTGGGCCGATTCCTAGCACCCGGGGGCTTGTTGGATGGACCGAATAACGCAAGGTGCTAATTATTATTCGGAATAAATCAAAAGCATAGAGATAAGATAATTTATTTTCTGCTCTTAATAATTGCAAAAGTACCCGAGTAGTAAACTCCGACCCGTGAAACTTTGTTCCATTAATGACGAACTCATGTCACTCATATGCATGTTTGGGAAGTGCCTAGGCCGACTCCCGGTGCTTGGTGGCTATGACTAGTCGGGCAGAGTGTTTAAACGTAATGAGTCATCTGCTCGAGGAAATCAAAATTGACGAGAGGAGGAATACATATTTATAAATATTTTAAAATGCTTGAATTTTTCTCGAGTATTATATTTACATCAGATACTACTCATCCTATCTGTTTGTTCTGTAGGATCCAGATCCAGATATGCATAAAAGGAATTCATGGCTTTAAGCTTATCTCCTACGCTTCAGAAATGGATCAGTCAGAACATCACCACCGGCTTGCCTTCGCCGCCGCCGACTAGTGTCTCCGCCTACACGGCTGGCCTATTATGCCGCCATCTGTTGGGCGTCTACGTCTTCACCGACCGGCTTGCCTTCGCCGCCGCCGACTGGTGTCTCCGCCGGCCGGTCGCCTCGTCTGCCGCCGACTGATGTCTCCGCCTGCACGGCTGGCCTATTATGCCACCGTCTGTTGGGCATCTACGTCTTCACCGACCGGCTTGCCTTCGCCGCCGCCGACTGATGTCTCCGCCTACACGGCTGGCCTATTATGCCGCCGTTGTTAGGCATCTACGTCTTCACTGACCAGCCGCCTCGTCTGCTGCCGACTGGTGTCTTCGCCTGCACGGCTGGCCTATTATGCCGCCGTTGTTGGACGTCTACATCTTCACCGAACGGGCGCCTCGTATGACGCCAACTAGTGTTATCATCTTCACGGCTGGCCTCGTCGCCGTCACCGCTAATCGGCGTCATCATCTTCAATGCAAGCTGTCTACGTCTGCTGCCGACTGGTTTCTTCACTTCCATGGCTGCATGATTCTGCCAGTGTTGATTGGCCTTATCGTCTTCACCTCCGGTCGTCTCTTCTGCTGTTGACTAGTGCCGTCGCCTCTACTACTGGTTTATACAGCTACCACTACTGATGGACATCATCGTCTTCCGTCGCCGACTGGTTATGCCGCCGCCGACTGGTGCTTTTATCTTCACAATTGCGCGTCTTCACTACCGGTTTGCTTCTGTTCCCGCCGACTCGTGTTCACTTCATCACGGATATGCAACTTTGTCACCATGGTGGAGTAACTTCATTTTCTATTATCTTTGGCATCGGCAAACTCTATTGCCTCAACTTCGCAAGCTTTGCTACTTCACCAACCATGACAACTACAAGAGTTTCGACACCTCGGCATACGTCACCAAATATGATGCCGTGTTATTTTATTACAACAAGTGGTGTTCCAATCTTCAATATTTATCAAGCAATGACTACTCGACGACAAGAAGTTACAGTTCTCAACTCTATGTTCAGTTGTTTCCCAACTAACCAAAGAGTCGGGGGCTACACAAATACAAGACTCTCAAAATTCGACAAGCTGAAGCAATCAATTAATCAGCCAACGAGTCAATTCCAGGAGTCATTATCTTCGTCTTTACTTTAGAGCAGAGTTATCAACCAATCAGCTCAGTTTCGACGAGTTGGACAACATCATCTACTTTCCTCCAAGTGAAGCATTTGCAACAGCTGTAACACCAATTTGATGGATTACTGTCACTGACATCATCACCAGCACCTCTGCTTCATCGGCCCTGACATCAACTCTGTTGCTAATGGATGACTATGTCTTCGCCGACTAATTATTTCACTTTTACGGTTGCTATCGACTGGATCACTGACATTGTTATCTTTCGTCACCACCGACCGGTATCCTCGCCTTCATGGATGGCTTATTATGTCACCACTAATGGGCATCTTCATCTTCTTCACCAGCTGCATCGTCTGTCACCGACTGATTATTTCACTGCCATGGCTACACAACTTTATCGCTGGGCGCCTTCATATTCATTGCTGGCTGACCTGACTGTTGCCGACTGGTTTCTTCGCCTCCACGGCTATGCAACTTCATCACTTTTGATTGGTATCACTATCTTCACTACTACCAATATTTTTGCCACCTCTGGTGGGCAATATTATCTCTATATTGGTCGTCTTGTCTCTATGCCAACCGCGTCAGCTACCATCAATGGACAATGGTGACTACGACAGAAGGACAAGCTATATACTCAGGGGCTTACTACCTCAAACACAAGTATCATACCTTCAATTTGGACTTGTTACGGATACATGCAACATGAATTTGATGATCATGGGTCTATTTTTTTTGCTCAAAGACTGGACTATTTATTATTCCCCGTAAGGGTTATCAACCGAATACTTGCGCCAGTCGGAATTCAATTGTTATATCTATTTTGGAGTATCCCATAAAGGATAATCACTCAGATCAGAAGCTATTCATATGAGCTACACTTGGTCTATATCACCCGAAACATTTATTACTCGGGAGCATGTTACATGCGTCATCCTTTAAAGGGTGTCGAAGGCATATTTTTTGGCTTAGGCCTAATATGTCTGCAGCCCATATTTTCAGGTGTGGCCTGTCACGTTCTTTTAGGGACTTAGGCATCTTTTTGCTTAGGCAAAAGTGCGCGTGATTATGTGCCCTACTCCTTAAAATCCTTTTATACCGTAGTTACTCAACTTTTTAGGAGTTGGTACAATGCATTTTAAAAGGTGCCAAACAGTAATGCTTTATATAGCTCCCCGCTGACTTTTTTATATAAGTCAAGGCGCTGTTTGGGTTCATAAAGCAATTGATTGGATACAATATCATTGCTTTTTGCCACGTAAGTGTGCACTTTTATTGACCAATATTATGGCTTAGGTTGATTATATATTTTGGTCATTTTCCAGGCGGTTGGTAAATCCTTTATGAGTTTATTTACTCGGATTTTATACCACATATGCCATATATTTCCAGGTGTGGTGGAACCATGTGTCTTCTAGGGACTTAAGCACATCTGTTAAAGCAGTGTGCGCATGGTGTATGCCCAATACTTTGGAAATTTATTTATTCACAACATACAAGCTTCTTTATAGCTGTTTTGCTATGCGAATTTTCAATGATATAGTCAACTTTAGGTTGCTCGCATCAATTTTTACAAAGCAGTCGGTATATCACTTGGATCATGTTATTTCGGGGATTCACACAGCATATACTATATATTGATATCAAGTCACTTGGTTGATTACAATTATCAAAACCACTCGGTTGGTTGGATTATTTATTCCTTGACTATATGCTTAGTTTGTTCAGTTAACCACATAGTCGGGGGCTACACCTATTAGGTGCATCTAGTCGATGCACCTGACTTTATTTTTCAGCCCTCCATAGTCTTCATATTTGATAAAAGTACTTTGGAGACCATGGCGAAGATGATTGAAGCACTCAGCTTTGGAGTAATCTAGTTCGAGAGAAGATTATCTTTTCGACTGTGAAGGTCTCAGGGGCTACTGTGGAGATTATGGATACCCCATACCCACACGGCATGGTTATCTGACTAGTTATAGGGGATAACTTATATCTATGAAATATGTAACGGATCATGGCTTGGGTATTACGTTTCCTTGTATATTATGGAACGGCTTAAAGTCCTGGTTTGATAATATTGTAAAGTAGATTTAGGAAACCGATACCGTATTGGTTAAGGTTTCTATCTTGTGATCCTGCCCCCCACCCTATATAAGGTGGGCAGGAGGCCCTCTAGGGGGCATGAGCATATATGATCGTCAGATCTATACTATACCCAGCGGATTCAAATCCCCAAACAGGAGTAGGGAATTACCTCTCATTGAGAGGGCCTGAACCTGTCTAAATCCTTTGTCTCTGCATCCATCCACTTTTAGGTCTCGTGCGCTACCCCTTTTATTATTGCCGAATTCATGTTTCGACAATCGGCAGTCATGAATAAGTAAAGAAGAACTAAATCTATTCGATCGGCTGTAGATATTAACGATATATACTCCTTATATCGATATATACTTAAATCAAGTGACTGGGTAGATCGGTCATCATGCCGAGACAGTATGTATCACTTCGATCGAAATATATGTCAATAACAAGACTATATATGTTTATAGCGTAGCCGATCAGATGGATCTAGCATGTATCGGCTAATACGCCGATACTACTCTATATCAAGATTTTAAAGCGAGTATAATATATTGAGCAAAAGCCTAACATACTTAGATACAGCAATATCTTAACATAAAGGGCAGATTTAACATATCAATAAGGCACATAGAACAAATGAAGTTAAATCAGATACGATCGGCTGAAACTCCGATGCTATTCTAATCGGCAACTAGAAGGCAAGCTAGAGATCGATATTCTAAGCACGACTTAATAGATCAAACTCAACTGATGCAGCATTAAGTATGAAAAGAAGAACGATATCTAGACAATCAATCCGCTAGAAGTTTCATAGAATGGTAGATGTCTCATATAATCTACATCAATATCAATATTTAACCTAATCTGCTACCCTCTATTAACAGATATTAACCGATGGCAGGTTAGATGATGATATTGCTAAAGATTATGTAAGACATATGATAACTCGACGAATTACATAAACGGGATTAGAGTATCATAAAGATGGAAGCACTAATCCTAAGCACGCAATCCATCATAATGAATTTTACCTCTTGTTGAAGATCGAAATCGATGCAGCTCAACCCGAAAGAAAGAACTCGTCGAAACAAAACTAAAGCAAAAAGGGTGGCGATGCGCCGAAATTGTGTTGAACGTGTGTTGTTGTTGTTTACATAGGGCTCGGGGTCTATTTATACCCGAGGATTACAAGATATGCCCATACCGGACACGACCATTATCTCTAACAAACTCTAAGATACCATAAGTCTTTGCGGCAGACTTTTGCCCACACTTATCTATAAGGAATTTACATAAAATATCCTAATTAATAGATACAATTGCCTTCCCAGGACTCTATCCATGCGTGGCAATCATCTTGAAGTACATTAACTTGAACCCGATGTCGCATACAAATCGTATTGTCGGAATCGGCTACATCGGTTTATTTAGCTCGACTCAGACTCAGCCGATCCTAATCGTAGCCGATCCGGACTCCAGCCGATTCCTACTCTGTTATCGAACTTGATCTCCACTTCTGACTTTGCTTCGATCTAATCTTCTCTCCGACGCTGATGTTACCAAATTTGGTTGTTAACAGCCGTATCCGTAGCAAGGTACCGTGAACAGGGCAGAGGGGAAAAGGGGCTACCACTGAGCGGGGGAATCAAGATCCATCCAATCCCACCCCAGTTCAAGTTCCCACCCGTCCCAAAGGAATTCCTCTCCATCTACGAGTCCGCGATCGAAGCGGCTCATGGCGACAAAAATACCAAGGCAAAGGTAATACATCTCGCTCTAGACGGCATCGCCCATTCTTGGTACTTCAATTTACCAGCCAATAGCATTTACTCATGGGAGCAATTGCGTGATGTCTTTGTCCTTAACTTTTGAGGCACTTACAAGGAGCCGAAGACGCAGCAGCATCTACTCGGTATTCGCCAGAGGCCTGGGGAATCGATAAGGGAGTACATACGTCGCTTCTCGCAAGCCCGGTGTCAAGTACAAGACATAACCGAGGCGTCTATCATCAACGCCGCTTCGGCCAGGCTACTCGAGGGCGAACTCACAAGAGAGATCACCAACAAAGAGCCGCAGACGCTTGAACACCTGCTTCGCATCATTGACAGGTATGCAAGGGGCGAAGAGGATTCCAAGTGACGGCAAGCAATCCAGGCCGAGTACAACTACAATACCATCTTTGGCCATGCGACCTTGAACAAGTTTGAAGCCATTTCCCACCACAATTATCTCAAGCTCAAGATGCCTAGCCCGGCAGGAGTGATCGTGGTCAAGGGGCTTCAGCCTTCAGCCGCTTCAAAAGGCGATCTGGCCATAATCAACAGAGCAGTGCATAATGTTGAGGCCGAATCACATGACCGGGCGAAGCACGCGCCCAAACCCGCCCCTCATGGCAAGGTAATTAAGATACAGATTGACGATAACGATCCCACAAAGCTTGTATCGATAGGGGGTGACATGGGCGAAGGAACGGTTGAGAACATCCTAGAGGTGCTCAAGAAAAACATTGATATCTTCGCCTGGGGCCCTGATGAGGTGGGAGGTGTTTCCACTAATCTCATCATGCATCACCTGGCAGTCAAGCCGGATGCCAAGCCAAGGAAACAGAAGCTACGCAAGATGTCTGCTGATCGCCAAGAACCAGCAAAAGCCGAAGTCCAAAAGTTGCTCAAGCCTGGGGTCATTCAAGAGATCGACCATCCTGAGTGGCTGGCGAATTCGGTGCTGGTGCGGAAATCAAACGGCAAATGGCGCATGTGTGTCGATTTCACAGACCTGAAGAAGGCATGTCCGAAGGACGATTTCCCCTTGCCACGGATCGACCAGCACATGGATTCGACAGCCGGCTGCGAACTCATGAGCTTCTTGGATGCATACTCTGGCTATCACCAGATCCACATGAACCCGGCCGACATCCCCAAGACAGCCTTCATCACACCATTTGGCACCTTTTGCCACCTCAGGATGCCTTTCGGTATGAGGAATGCCGGGGCAACCTTCGCCAGGCTAGTGTACAAGGTCCTTTACAAGCAGTTGGGGCGAAATGTGGAGGCTTATGTCGACGATATCATCGTAAAAAGCCGCAAGGCTTTCGACCACGCGTCCGACCTGCAAGAGACCTTTGACAACTTACGTGCGGCTAGTGTGAAACTGAATCCTGAGAAGTGTGTTTTTGGTGTTCGCGCGGGCAAGTTGTTGGGTTTCCTTGTTTATGAAAGGGGCATCGAGGCGAACCCTGAGAAAATCGATGCCATTCAGCAAATGAAGCCCCCATCGAGCGTATGAGAAGTACAAAAGCTCGCAGGCCGAATTGCAGCACTCAGGCAATTCCACTCAAAGGCAGCCGAAAGAGGTTTACCCTTCTTTAAGACCCTCCGGGGCGCGGGAAAATTCACCTGGACACCCGAATGCCAAACAGCGTTCGACGAGCTAAAGCAATATCTGCAAAGCCCGCCTGCTCTGATTAGCCCAGCACTAGGAAGCGAACTGCTACTATACTTGGCAGCTTCGCTAGTGGCAGTCAGTGCTGCCCTCGTCCAAGAAACAGAGTCAGGCCAGAAACCAGTCTATTTCGTCTCCAAAGCATTGCAAGGAGCGAAGACAACATACATTGAAATGGAGAAGATTGCTTACGCCCTGGTGATGGCTTCGCGCAAGCTTAAACACTACTTTCAGGCCCACAAAGTCACGGTGCCAACGCAGTACCCTTTGGGCGAAGTACTCTGGGGCAAGGAAGTTACTGGCCGGCTCAGCAAGTGGGCGGCGGAGCTATCCCCCTTCAACTTGCATTTTGCTGCTTGCACTACTGTCAAGTCTCAAGTTCTAGCTGACTTTGTGGCCGAATGGACACCGGCGTTCACCCCTGAGCCCGAGCCCGTCGAACAATCATGGGTTATGTACTCCGATGGCTCGTGGTCGCACAAGGGGGCGGGCGCTGCGGCAGTACTCACTTCGCCAGGGGGCGTGCCGATTTGGTATGCCGCAAGGCTGCAGTTCGACACAACCAACAACGCGGCAGAATACAAAGCCATTCTTTTGGGCCTAAAAAAGGCGAAAGCATTGGGGGTTCGACGCTTGCTCATCCGAACCGACTCCAAGTTGGTGGCAAGTCATGTTGACAAGTCCTTTGAGGCGAAAGAAGAAGGAACGAAGAGGTACTTGGAAGCTATTCGGTCTATGGAAAAGTGCTTCGCCGGCATAACGGTCGAACATTTACCCAGAGGCCAGAACGAGGAAGCAGACGTCTTGGCGAAATCTGCAGGTTGTGGGGGCCCATATTCGCCTAACATCTTTTTTGAAGTCCTATACGCACCAAGTGTGCCCATAGAAAGCCTGGAAATTATGGCAATTGACCAGGCAGAACTGGGTGAAGATCCAGAAGACTGGCGAACCCTGTTCGTAAGGCACCTCAAGAGCGGTTGGCTTCCGGAGAACGAAGCAGAAGCAAAACGCCTACAGCTTAGAGCCGCAAAGTACAAGATGGTCTCGGCTCAACTATATCGCTCCGGGTGCTCCAACCTTTGCTTCGCTGCATCTCCTTTGACGAAGGGGAGGAAATGGCGAAGGAAATACACCAGGGACTGTGTGGCGCAAACCAGGCCGCAAAGCAAAGGTTTCGACAAGGTGTGTACTGGCCCACCGTGTTGAAAGTCTGTGTTGAGCAAGTCAAGAAATGCGAAAGCTGTCAGCGCCATGGCCGAAGCCAAACTGTGCCCCAATACAAGCTGCAACCTATCGCACCAATTTGGCCTTTCGCTAGATGGGGGTTGGACATTATTGGACCATTCCCGGTGGCGTGAAATGGGTACAAGTTCACAATTGTGGCCATTGAATACTTCTCCCGATGGATCGAGGCCGAACCACTTGGCACGATCACTTCGGCAGCAGTATAGAAGTTTATATGGAAAAACATTGTTTGCCGTTTCGGAGTGCCAAAGGAGTTCATCACTGACAATGGCAAGCAATTTGACTCCGACAAGTTCAGAGAGATGTGCGAGGGGCTAAACCTGGAAATCAGGTTCGCGTCGGTCACGCACCCACAGTCAAATGGGGCGGCCGAACGCACAAATGGTAAAATCCTAGAAGCACTAAAGAAAAGGCTTGAGGGGGCAGCAAAGGGTAAATGGCCGGATGAAATGCTATTTGTTCTCTGGGCCCTTCGGACGACCCCCACAAGGCCAACCAAGTTCAGCCCGTTCATGCTTCTCTATGGCGACGAAGCAATGACCCCAACAGAGCTAGGGGCTAATTCGCCAAGGGTGATGTTCTCTGGGAGCGAAGAGGGGCGCGAGCTGTCGCTCGAACTCCTAGAGGGGGTGAGAGTCGAAGCACTTGAACACATGCACAAATACGCCACAGGCACTTCGGCAACTTACAACAAAAAAGTTCGACCGACGAAGCTGCTCCCTAGCCATCTCGTCCTAAGGAAGAAAGCAAACCCGGTGGCGGTCAGCAAGCTTGAATCGAAGTGGGAAGGACCGTCCCTCATCAAGCACAAGTCCAGGACGGGCTCCTTTCGCCTAGCGACACTGGAAGGCGAAGAGTTTGACCATTCTTGCAACGCTGCCTCTCTCAAGCGTTTCTATGTGTAGAACGGGTGGCACCCGAATCGCCAACTTGTAAAAATGTACATATTGTTATGTAAGCCTTTCGGAACTATGTAAGCCCTTCGGCACAAAAATGCAAAAAAAAAGAGAAAAAAGAAAAAAACTAGATGTAGGGCTATTATCCATCCCGGAGGCCCGAACTAGTACAAAATCTTTGTGTCTTTCGCCTTTTTATTTGTGTGGTTGATAATTTGTGGAAAAACCCTAAGGCAAACGCCTGATCAGCGAAAATGCCAGGGGGGTGAAACAAATCGGCCAAAGCACCGCTCGCCGAACGTTGAAACTGCAACAGCTTATTTCGGGAAACAACTAACCGAACATCGTTACATTCGATCAAAGCGAAAGCACAAGTGCTTCCTTCAGCGTAGAATAAAACAGATCGAAAACGGAAGCCGAAAGCTGAAAAGTCAAAGACCTATTTCGCTAATACACACAAAGGGGCCGACACGTTCCAGCCAAACGAAAGCACGAGAAGTGACATTGCAAAAATAGCGAAAAGGAAATAAAACGCATCTTTATTGACTTCGAAGAAAAAATATATCGAAGAACACAAACCCTACAACATGGTACAAGTAAGGAAAAGCGATGGCTATACAGCCTAGCTTACAGATAAATTACATCCTCGCCCCCACAATCGTCCTCACTCTCTAAGGAATGGTCGAGCGAACTAGGTTCGTCACCACTACCAATATCATATACGACGCTGAGAAATCGCCTCTTGCCGATCGGTCTTTTGATGGTTTCGCCAAAAGCGAACCATATCCTCCAAACATTTTGTATGAACACGGTCGTAATCTTCCAAGGTTCGCCCGGGGTGCGCCCGCATCCAGCCGGCAACCTTAAAAACCTTATAGCTGTGGCCGTTTATTACCATTTCATGATAAACGGGCCGAAATGGGCATCGCACCTTCGGTAGACCCTTTAACGCCACAAACTTCTCGTTCTTGCTTCGCCAATTCCCATAGGGGGCCCGAATGCAAGATTTTCGGCGAACACCCAGCTAAAACAGTGCAAAAAGGCAAAAGGCGAAGTGCATAGTAAGAATGGGCGAAAAAGAGCAAATGTTAGATAATGCGAAAATGACGTAATCATATACACCAAAGGCATCGACCATAAAAAATGGCTAAAATAGAGTCATACATTCCAAATATCCAAAGGGCCTTTTTCGGCTACAATAAGGAGGGTAAGGGGCCGAATATACATTGTGAGCCTTTCCCGGCAAACGCAAAAAAAGAAGAAAGAAAAAATTCAAAAATCTAAGGAAAGGACGGAGGGCCTCACACCTCTGGGTGATCCTGGGCATCGCCTCCACCCCCTCCGGCCGCTGCATCCTCTTCTTCGCACCGGTCTGCCGCCTCCGCCTTCGCCAGTTGCTCCAAGAGGCGCGCCTTGGCGGTGGATCGGCCGTCTTTCTGCCCGACCGTTTTCGCCACGCACGAAGCGCGGCCGAAACATTCTGCGCACTAACCTCCCAGTCCCCTTTTGCATAATTAGGGAACTCGGCGACGTGCTCACAGCCGAACTGCTGCATAAGGCCCATAGTGAAGGCTGCCGATACACGCGCACAGCAATCGCCGTACGTAGTGGCGCAGTCTGAAACTGCACCACCAGCCTACTGGGTCCACTCCGAGAAGTCGAAGGCTGAGGCGTCATTGGCAGGGACTCCTCGCACCCTTGCACCCATGTCAGAGAGGGCAAGGCGGAGCGTTTGACACGCTGTCCTTGCGGACTCGGTGGCTTTCGCCATCTCCCGCGAAAACCGTTGCGACTCCTCCGCAGCGTTCGCCTCGGCCTTGCTGACCTCCAGGCGAAGAGCCTTCATCTTCGGCTTAGTAAGGTTGTAATAATCGGTCAGCGCGGCGGAATGGGCTTTTTCTTTCTTCAATTCGGCCTCGAGGCGATCAACCTCAGCTCGAGCCTCTTTCCCCTTCTCTAGTTCAGCCTTGAGGCGATCGACCTCAGCCCTAGCCTCTTTCCCCTTCTCCAATTCGGTTTGGAGCCACTTGTTTTCGGCCTTCGCCTCCTGGAGGGTGTTAGCAAGGGCCTCCATCTCCAGGCTCTTGCGGCCTATTTCATCATCTTTGGCCCGAAGACGGTTCCTAAATCTGTCAAGTCGGGCACGCACGGTTCACTCTGTCGAACAGTGAGCTGCAAGAATCTGGACGAAAGATAAAGCGGACGAAGAGAATAAATGTTAGGTATGGGATCTGTAAAAAAAGGGGGAGGGGAGGGAAGCTAAAAAGAGAGCGAAAAACATACCCGAACCGCCAAGCTTTTAATAGCGGAACACCCTTCGTCGAATTCATTCAGTTCAGTGAATAGACTCGGGGTGCCGGCAAGTAAGACGAGGTTGCTTACTCCCTCGACGAAGGGAATAAGCTCCGCTCGGGTCTCAAAATCACCAGGGCCAAAGTGGGGTGCCGCGAGAGAATACTCCGAGGCAGATGTTTCGACGGCCGCCCCCTTCCCCTTTGGCTTGACAAGTGGCGAAGCTACCGGCTGACGCAAGGGGCTTCCGAAAACCCTAGCCGCAGCCTTCACAACCCGATCAGCGGAAGCTGAGGCCCCGGCGGCGGCACTACCACCCGCCCCACCAGCGTCAATCGGAAGAATGGGGGCAGTCGAAAGATCCAAGCTGCAACCAGCGGGCAAGGTCAGGGTCTCGTCAGAAGACTCATCGTCGCTGAAAACGCGAGCAACATCGACGAGTCCTTTCTTCTTGGAGATTTTCTTAACCGGACCTCTCTTCATCACCTTGCCCGCCGAAAACGCAACTAGCGCTTTCGCCCCCTCCAAATCATTTCGATGAAGGGGGGAGCTATTCGACTCAAACCCAGTCTCGTTGTGCCCTGGACTTGGAGTAGGTGTGTAGCCAGGGGTCTCGGCGCGGTTTTCGACCGCCTCGTCCGCGGCCTTTTCGGCCACGGCCTCCGTCTCCTCTTCTTCTTCCCCTTCCTCCTTGCCGTCATGATCTTCGACATCGTCCTCGTCGTCGGCGTCAGAATCGGAGGAAGCAGGGACCCTTCGCTTCCTAGGGGCCAGCTTCACTTGTCCGCGCGTCCGCTTTCGCGAAGGCCCTACATCGTCATCGGCCTTGTGGGGGTTCGCCCGGGGAGGCAATTCGCCGTCGTGAACTCGGTTCGACCGACCGGCCACCTGTCGTGTGAGCAGCTGGCTGTACTCGACGACCGACACATTGCCGATCATCTTCCGGGCTTCGGCGTCGGCCTGATCGAGAGTCAACACTGCGAAAATAAAGGGTGTAGCCATATTAAGCGTCGAACCAGGCAAAATAGCGAAGCACAGGAGTGCATAGCGAAAGTGCAATCTCACCGTTCGCCCCCTCAGGAAGAACCAACTTCGGCAAACCATCGACCTCTTCGCCTTGGTCAACCATGACTTGCCATGACTGGGAGAGGGGAAAAATACGAAGCATGCAGAAATCCTCCACCAAGTCGCAGCAGCTAAGACAGGAGCAAACCTTGCGCAGCAAGGCGAACCATGCCTCCATAGCGCCGTCCACGGCGATCTTGGTTTCCGGCTTGGCGCAATCGCCCGGCGCCGACACCGGAGGGCCTTCACCCACTTAGAACCAGCCTCGAAAGGGATGGTGTGATAGAACCACCTCGCCATCCAATGGCGATCGCACGTCGACATGGCGGCATTCACCGGCCAGAGAACGGAGCGCTCGGGGCGAACGTTAAAGTTTACGCTCCCGAACACTGTCTTCTTCGTTCCGGCCGGGGTAATCACCGTCTTCGAATTCACGGTGGCGAAAAATATGGCACCGAAGAGTTCGGTGCTAGGCTCAAACCCGGAGGTCCGGCACGCCCAGTCAAAAATGGAGATCTGAACTAGCGCCGACGGGCTCAACTGTGGGAGCTCCACCTGGAAAAGGCAAAGGATCTCCGGCAACAACACGTTGCACGGAAACCGAAGCCCTGCCTCAAAAAAGACGGCGAACTCTACCGTTCGGTTGTCGACGGGCTTTGGTACCCACGGCTTTCCCCGGGGCGAAAGCCTGTCCCTCGACCAACGCCCCAGAGCTAACCAACTTAGCCAACTCGCCGTCGTCCATGAGAGAAATCCCCAAAAAGGCGGTGGTGTCGTCGTCAATCCGACCGGGGTCGGGCCCTTTCACCGAAGCAGGGTTTGGCTTGCGAGGAGCCATGGCGAAGAGTGTGTGCAGTGGCGAACAAAGAGAGCGGGCGAAAGATCTGAAGGGTCAAAGGGCGCCGTGAGAGGAAAGAACGGAGGAAGAGAGCACGCGCGGTGAAAATGACAAGTGTGGCGGTAAAAAGGAAAAAAAAGGGGGGAATATATAGCCCACCTAGGTGACGGTTCGCCTACCCACCAGTAGTAAAGCGCCACATGTCGCGAGGGTAGGCGAAATGGTAAATTCCCATCGACCGAGCCGCACAGTAATAAGCCCACGAAGGGAAGGCCCATTACTGTTCCTTTCGGCCCGGGAAGATTAAAAAATAATACACCACCGTCCGCAGGAGGCGAAAGTGGCAAAACAATCCCAACCAAAAAGACAACAAACTTTACTTGCAGGAACAATATAGGTTTCGACAGGAGCATCGGTTGAAAGGGGGTGCCACATACCATACCACATGGTTTGCACGGTCTCGGCCGAAGCTCCTATCTCACCCTTGCCCGTGAGGGGCTTGTTGGCGGTATGGCATGAGGCCCTTCGACCAAACCTGCCGAAACCATGTGCACCGGTGAGGATTCAAGCCTGAGATGTCAAGATTAGTCGGGGCAAAGCCCCCGTGGCGAAGACTATGGAGCAAAGACGGCGAAGGGCGGAGAATCGCGTGGGTGCCTCGCACGGCCAAAGGCCTCTTGGGCGAAGGATGTATGTCGAAGGGTGCAACTTCACCATAGAAAGTTCGGCCCCACAAAGGCCCATGAGGCCGTCCTAGCCTATCAAGCCCAGTGGCTATTGGGCCAGCGATCGGCTGGCGGCCCATTAGGAGCCCATGTACCTCAATTACATTGTATACCTATGTAAATGTCCCTTTCATAAGGGAAACCATGTAAATTCCCCTATATAACCTAAACCCTAGTAGTAAGAACCTGTAATGAGGCTATAAATAGTCTCATAGGGCCATGTAATAGGGGATCCCGAGGAAAAATTCTCAATTCAATACACTCTACTTTTTTTCCAACCACTGTTGAGTAACCACGTCTTTCGACGTATGCAGTTGTCATTTCGACAACAATAAGGACATTACAATGGGTATACAATGTCTTTTGCATTTATGGGCCCTGAGGTGATCTTCCTAGGCCATCCTATTAGGTGGTGAAGGGCCTCCATGGGCCACCAGGCCTCTCAAGTCCTCAACTGAAGGCATCCTCTACTCCAGACTACGACTTCGTACTTCGCTCTTCGGCTTTCGCCCTTCGTAAGCCTTCGGTCGGTCGCCAAGCTTGGTGGCGAACCCATCGATCTTCATCGTCAAGCTTCGCCCGATGCTTAGTGGTGAACCCCTTGGTCTTCATCGCCAGGCTCCGCCCGGTGCTCGTTGGCGAACCCCTTGGTCTTCGCCCTACGGCTTCACCCAAAGGACTTAACCGATGTTTTGATGGCTTTAGCGGTTTCGGTAGGTTAGCCGCGAAGTCCCTCATGACATACCTCCAACATACTACAACATCCGTTCTCCTCCTCTCCAATCCCCTTTGTAGCATCAGTTGGTCCAATTAATGGTGATGAGGACTAGGGCCACTAGATTCGAGTGCGAAGGAGGCGCAAGGCCACTGGGTATGCATGGCAGCAGGGACGAGCACCATGGTTGTCCATTCCGGTTGGCACTGGTGAGCGGTGGCCGCAGTCAGAGGAGGCGGCAACGGGTGGCACATGGCCAGCGACGCGAGGATGGAACGTCGTGCCGGCGATATCCAGGTGGTGTGGGCAGTGGGATACTCTTCTAACTGATAGCTCAATCGTACATGATGAGGACAGCGATGATGCCGTTCACATCCATGCACGTTCATCCTCCTGCCGTCGTCAGGCCAGCTGCATGACTGCATCGTCCTCACTCTTCCATTTGTGCTACGCACATCCAGCATAGCCATTGCAATGACCACACTGTCGTTCTCATCTTACACCACCTGTTTGACGTGTCGATTTAGAGGGTGATACCATGACTTGGAGAAGCCGCCGCCGCTTGGATCCAACCGTCAAGCTCGTTCCAGTTCATGCCGTCGGGATAGGTCGGCGAGATGGGTACGACCCGACTCATGCTAATTGTATAGAGTTCTTCTTGGTGCGGTTTCTGATGGAGGTTCTTGTTTAATTTCTTTCTGCAGTTTTATGTGGTGTTATCGGGGAACCTACCTTGTTGCTGGATGTGGGTAATTTGTGTTGCCTGCCTGGTTATTGAGTGGTCAGGCTGCCTCATGTCAAACCTGGCCACCGCAGCGTCGCTAATGCCACGCCAGTCTTCGCTTCTTGCTTCTTCAGATTTTTTTGAATTTTGCCTCACCGATGCTGGGGATGTTAACAAAATCGGCGGCGCTCGAAGAGGGCATCCATGCTGCTCACTCGCCTGTCATCCGCATCCACACACTTGCTAGTCGTGCTCATCATCTCCAGGCCTAGAAAATGGCTACTGTGTTGGCCATTTGTACTTTTTTTTACTTCAGCTTAGGGAATTGTGGATGCCATCGGGGGAGAATGCATGATTAGGGGTGGACAGGAAGTTCGTGGCTCGTTAGCTCGCTCGGCTTGTGACAAGCTTGGCTCGAATCGGCTCGACTCGTTTGAATTTCCTAACGAGCCGAGCTGACTTCAAAGCTCATTAGAGATAACGAGCTGGCTCGAGCTAGCTCACGAGCCTTAACGAGCCAGCATGAGAATTGAGGACCAACAGGAGCCCAACTGGACAGCCCACAAAAACCCTAGTGACCTTGAGTCTTTGACCTAGTCTCACTCTCCACCGATCCCCTTCTGGCCTTCTGCCCTTCTCTGATTCTCTCGGTCGGTCGATCCCCTTCTCTCGACCTTCTCTCAACTCCTACCCGCCTCCAGCCGCCAGCCGCCGCTGGCGTCTGCTACCGAAGGAGCACGGCGCCGGCGTATTCTCTTGCCGTCGCATCCGGCCAGGAGCACCAGGGGAGAACGCTGGCGGTGGAGTTGTGGCCACGAGTGGCAGCCTCTGACGATCTTCCTCAGCAACCTGCAACCAGCGACGGCGGAAAAGCTCTTCTGCCGCGGCGGCCAAAAAGACTTCTCCGGCTACAGAGAGATGACGATGAGGTCGAGTCTGCTGCCACCGTCCTGACGCTGTCCTCATTGACAGTGAGCACCAGATCCGATTGGGTTCCCAGTGGTAAATCTTTGTTGTATTGCTAAAAAAATTCAGGATTTTGTTTGACTGCATCCCTCTGTTCTCTCTTAATCTAATCTACTGCTGATATGTGATATGATCATGTGAATTGTGAATTGTCATGCTTGCTGTGCTGAAGCTCGCGAGCCTAACGAGCTAGCTCGTTATCCTAACGAGGTAGACCGAGCCGAGCTGAGCTGGCTCGCTATCCACCCCTATGCATGATGTAATTTTTTGTGTGAGTAATAATTCTTTTACCTACGTGTGATTCTAGGAAACAATGTATAGTAAAGAAATTATTTTACTGGCATATGAATCATGCGTAAAAATAGTAATGTCATTCTACCCCGGTAAAACGGAGCACGATAAATTTTTCTAGGTCCCATGGAATTTGCTACTGCTGTGTTGATTGTTTTGTATCAAGCTACTCAAGACCCTGCCTCGTCAGTCGGATCAGAGTAAAAGTACCCTGCCTCGTCAGTCGGAGAGTAAAAGTTACCGTCATGTTTGTGCTAGCAAAACGGAGTAAATTTATTACTGATTGGTGAAACTACAAGTCTACAACACTAAGTAAAAATATTATCGATGGAAGTGACATGATGGATGGTAATGTTTGGGTGATCGGGAACATGAACAGGGCACGATAGTTTGTTTGTAAAAAGTTTTACAACTTACATGAGGAACCATTCATCAAGAATGCAGTGTATACTGATATATATGCCACCAGACGAGACCCCAGCAAAAGAGGCTGAGGCGGCCGGTGCTGATTCTTGGGTGGGTCGACCTTGGTCCCGTTCTTTTCTCCAACCAGAGTTAGATGAAGATTAAAATTACTGCTAAACGTGTGTTTCGTACGAAAACTTTCTATATGAAAGTTGCTCTAAAATATCATATTAATCTATTTTTTAAGTTTATAATAATTAAAACTCAACCAATGATACGTTAATACCACCTCGTTTTGCGTAAAAAAACTTAATATCTTCATGAGAAAAGAATACCAGACCGTGGATAGAAGATTCGGCCCAAGCTCTCGCAGAGGACGTGGCAGGGCTAGGCACGCACTCCTCATGGAGTCATGGAGTGGTCGAGACTAGAAAAGGAAGGGGAATGAGGAAGGGAATGGTGTAGATGCAGTGATCGAGGGAGGAGTGTTTGTACCACAACACGGTATGCGCGGTCAATGGCAAGGGAGGAGTGTTTGTACCACAACACGGTATGCGCGGTCGATGGCGAGGGAGGAGTGTTTGTACCACAACACAATTTGGCTTATAGTTAGTGCATTGTCCAGACCAGATTGTTTTAGAATAGATTAGTAAAGGTGCACGTGCAGTGCACGTCATTAACTTAAATAAAATTAAGTCTAACATACAAGTGCAATCATATACTCTATTTGAAAACCAAATTCATTGCATAATATCAACAGAAGCTAGAGCACATTCTTTTAAAAAAAATCATATTTCAAAGTCACCTGCATAATACACAATAATTAATCAAATGCTCCTATTTTTTAACAGGTACGACTGGAATTACATGTAAAGACATGTTCAAAAAGTAATTTGGGAGATGTATTCTAGAACAAAACAAATGCATATTCCATTTGTTTTCCATTTGGATGTGTACAGAAAACTCATCACATAGTGCAACTGAGGTGAATTGAATTTCAGTTTGGATCATACTGTTTCTAAGCTTCCTAAAATGGGATTGACACTCATTCAGTTTCAGGCTTCAGCAGAAGGAACAACCACGAAATTTGTATAGCTCCCAAAAATCGATTCAATCTCGAGCATGTACTGGTGAAAGGAAATTTACCCATTACCAGAAGATTAATAGCAGTTGAAGTGTACTGTACTAAACTTTGGAAGGCTTACCAGTATAGATTAAACTATAGAAAAATGGTATCTTTTATCAGGACCAACATCTACAGCTGTTGCACATCCAATATGATCTAAATATGGCCATTTGCACAAATAACAGAAAACATGATATGCAATATCGATCTATAAATTGTATATTTGATTCAACTGCACATCTCTTGTACAATGGCAAATAACTGTACAGATGACCTAAAATTGATTAAAAGTTGTTTCACTCACATGTATTTATATAGTGATTGACTGAGAAACATAACATGGTCATTGATGTTAGCTCTGAATCTATATGTGTAGCTAACAGTTATCCTTCCCAGCTGATGATTAGTTCTGAATTAATCAGTACGTATTTGTCTTCCTGACAAATGATATACTTTGTCTATTGCTGTCTCAAAAATAGATAATTGCAGTCGCCTTAGGAATGTAAAATATAAACGTTTCTACTCTGCCTAGAGCAGCTAATTTACCAAAAATACCAGATGCAGTCAGTAGACTGACTGAAGCTTTATAAAAAAAAATTATTGGACTACTGAACTCAATGAAGAGTCTGTTACCATGCTTACTGACTGAAAGCTCAGTTAACCCCAAGCACATTCATTACAGGAAACAACCTCAACTAACCATTTCCTCTGACATAAACTGAGAAAGCATATAAACACATCAGTTTTTCCTAGAGAAAAAGATGGCAACTATTGCTACTTTTTTTATCCAACTACAAAATACAAATGTACATGTCAATCGATTGCCATGAGATCGGCGGAGATAAAAGCCACAACAAAGCATGATTGCCGCTCTGATTTGTCACTCGAGGCCTGAAAGAAAAGAGAAAACAAGTCCTCGTCATGCAGGAAATAAAAACCCCCAAGTACTTGACACGCACATCAAGAGCAACCAACCAACATCAACATAAATACAGAATGCTTTGAGCCTGTGACCTGAATGCATTAAGCCCGTGCTTGCATCGAGTTCGATTAAAAGTTGGAAAATAAGAGTTCAAAGTTGCAGCCTGAGACCAACCTCATGTGTAGAGACCATTGTGCTGGTGGAGATGGAAACTCGACGCAGCTCATGTGTAGAGACCATTGTGCTGGTGGAGACGGAAACTCGACGCAGATTGAGGCTGCCGGCGCCGGCACCGGCGATGGCGCCATTTGGCGGTTGGGATGGCCAATTCGGCTTGGACAGTTGCTGCTTTGGTGGAGACAGCGGCAGCCGCGTCGGTCGACATGGGCACGGAGGGGATTACTCAGGCGTGGAGCGATGCAGATTGTAGCACACGCAGACCATTGCCGCGAGAGAGACTGGGGCAAGCCTGCAGCGAGTTGCAACACAAGTGAAGGAGCAGGGCACAATGGGGACAGGGATCGCCAGTGGTGCTTTGCGTGATGGAGGGCTGCGATGACAGGAGTTGGAAGGCGATGGGCTACGTGACGGATGTAGGGTGGAGGACGGGAGGCGAGAGGAGTTACGATGGAGGGCAGAGGCGGCAGGGAATTGGAGGGCGCCGGGCTGTAGGATGGAGGGTGGGAGCGGGATTAGCACGACGTGGAGCGGAGTATGCGCGAGAATGATTTCACTGGGAGGATCGTCAAACTGATCTGATCCATTGGATATGGGAATCGAACATCCAGGTTGTGTACGATGATTTCACCTGTAGAATTAACTCCTTTTTATATTAGTATTTTTATATTAATATAGATGATATATCATAAACTGTTGGAATAACCATAGCTGTCTGTTAATAATATTCAAAACTTAACAGTAGTTAAATGAAAATGTATACAGAGAAATATCATCAAATGGCACATATTATTCACATCATTTGCTGAGACGAAATGCAGTAATATAAGAAGTTTTAGGGTTGGACACGGTTATTAAGAAAGTAGGTAGTAGTGAGTGGAGGGTTGTGATTAGATGAGTAGTGGAGGTAGGTGAGAAAAGTGAATGGTGGAGGGTTGGGATTGGTTGGGAAGAAAATGTTGGTGAAGTTAATATATTTTGGAATAAATCGTAAGGGCTAAAAGTTGTTATATTTTGGGACGGAGGGGGTACATGACTAGCACAAAAATCTGGCTACAGTTTCACGTTCACTTGCCTAATGAACTCCTCCATGAATGATGAAACATTGGAGGACTTAACCACTTGCTTTGTTGTTACTATCATCCATCTTGAGCATCTAATTTTAATGCTATCAATAGGATGAACTTGTCTAAAAAGTCATATGTTTATCTGTCCTATATTTCCTGAAACAAAGCATCAACTTGCTTGGTGAGCAGGAAACATGCCTTGGAACAGATAAGAAATATTTTGGTTTTACACTACTACAGATTACTTGAACAAAAATGATGAAGGAAATAGGCAACTCAGGACCGCAAAACCACAGAAACTCGAGGAAAATTGTAAGGAAGATACAAATATACAATTGACGCACACCATTGAAATAATTAACTGAGATATCAATCAACCAATCAATGTTGGGTTAGAAGCATGATTTAGGAATGAACTAACCTAATTTGCAATTGGTAATCGGAAAGCACCTCATTGGGAGCCTGAATGATAACTACACCAATTTCACCATTTCAGTGGTAACTGGAAAGCACTTCATTGGGAGCCTGAATGATAACTACACCAATTTCACCATTTCAGTGGTAATTGGAAAGCACTTCATTGGGAGCCTGCATGATAACTACACCAATTTCACCATTTCAGCGATGAGAACAAATCAATTGGAGAGTAGAGCAAGGCACTGTAATTATGTAAAGCAACGAAGACATCATCACCTATGACATTGCCTGAGCTCCATGCAGCAGTATACAGCAGGCGTGCTGCACAAAATACTTCCTTGGGTTTGTCGGTTTCACCTATGGATTGAAAGTTTTGCAAAATGAAATCATTCACCCTGCCTCTAAATGCATCATAACAGCAGCAACCTTAGAGCGAGAAAAATGAAAAAGGAAAATCAGTTGGTCTTGTTCATCAGTTGCATGAAGCAGGGATAGTTAACAATCAAGCACGAAGTAAAATCACCCCTGTGGAACATAGATTATCAAATGACCCTTAAAAAAAATCTAGATCCTTCATTTTTTCATCAAGATTCACTTAATCCCTCAAAATGAAAAGAAATAACACTTGTGTTAAGGTAAAGGTTAGGCTTACCTGAAAATCATAATTTAACAGAGAGGGAAGTAATGTTCCAAATTAGAGGGAAGAACAATTTATAATTTCAGTTTCAGTAGCAGTGAGAAAAATCACCTGGTCTTCTGGACAATGTTCATCAGTTTGCTGCTCTTCCAGTGGGTAGTCTACTGGGCGTTGGGTAGGATAATCATTGGTACCGTTGAAGACCTGCAAACAGCACAATTATTGGAAAACTTCCTTGCCTAACAAACAAAGATCTGATTTTGAATTCAGATTTGAATATAAGATTCAGATTTTCAGATTGAAACCATGTGTCGTCTTCTAAGGTAATCCCTAGGTCATTTTAACTAAAAGCTAATCTGAATATCAGAACAATAGACTTTTACACATCTTCTTACCTGCAAATTGTAGAAAGATCCGTATGATTGTAGAAAAATGAACACAACAACATTGTTAATGGACCTCACTCCCAACTATGACTTGCAGTAGTGAAAAAGCACGCGCACACATGCACACACTTAGTTATTCAATATAAGTATATTATTATGCATATCATTTTAGGTATCAGTATGGCCTAAATTCTATAATCTGAATATACACTAAATAACTTGAGGTATTTATTCCAACATCCAGCTATTGAAGGTAGCTTATTTTACTTAGCATTCTATGGATAAAAAAAATATCACGGATATGAGAGAAATTAGAGCTAACATGATTAAAAAGCAATATGTTTTCCTATTTTCAAAATTATTTCTTGGCATGTATTACTCGATTGTAGCAGAAAATAGCATCAACAGATATTGATCATTCACGCAATAACAATCACAAGTACAACTGTATGCATACATATGCGGACATGCCAAAGGATAATACCAGCTCTTTCAAATGCAATCCTATAAACCAAATATTCAGAGAGAACATATTAGGGATGGGGTAGAGAGGAAGTGGGGAGGGGAGGGGAGGGGAGGGGGTGGAGGAGGGGGATCTGTACCTTTCGGAGATGGCGGCGGAGGGTGCGTAGGGGTTGGCGGACAGGACGGCGCGACCACCGTTGAGGGCGGTGGAGGATCTGTCGACGACGGCTGCACGGCGGCGACGGTGGCCGTCGCGGGATCGATGGCAGTGTGGAGAGAGGATATCGGCGAGGCAAAGGACAAAGCGGCGGGTGATGGGGAGGAGGACGCGGCGGTGGCAGGTCATGGAGGCGCAGCGACATAGGGGAGGAGAAGGACGCGGAGGCGGCGGTGGACAGGATGGCACGACACCACCATCACCGAGTTAACCCCATCGGCGGATCTGACGACTACGGCTGCACCGGCGAAGGGAACTCGGCGACGGTGGCCGCCGCGGGATCGATGGCGGCGCGGATAGAGGAGATTGGCGAGGGCGAGGTGAAGACGCGGAGGCGGACGGAAGGAGGACGCAACGCCACGCCCGTGGGTGGGTGGGGAGGAGGAGGACGCGGGTGGACGGTAGGGATTAGGGCGATGCCGATGGACGGTAGTAAGGCAGTGTTTAGATTTAGTTTTGTCGTGTACGTGGGTAGACATTTGAAATATTAAACATAAACTAATAAAAAAATAAATTACAGAATCTGCCCGTAAACTGCGAGATGAATTTATTAAGACTATAGCACCACATTGTCAAATCATTGACTAATTAGGCTTCAAAAATTTGTCTCGCAATTTATACGCAATCTGTGTAATTAGTTTTTTTTTTGTCTATTTGATACTTCATCTATGTGTTCAAAGGTTCGATATGACAAGGTGTAAAGTTTTGGCATTGGAAGCCCTAAACTCCTTCTTTTTATAGAGGTCCTCGTACGCGGCTTCCATCAACTCAACTTCGACCTTCGAGTATCCTGCTGGAATCAGCCTGCAGTGGTAAGTCCCTGAAGGGTCCGTTGGGATGGCCATTCCCGACGCCACCTTCACGTGGTGAGAGGTTATCTATTAGTAATCAACATAAGTAGCAACTTGCGGAATGGACAAGTCAAAAGTCATAAAACTACAAGCATACCTTGATTGATAAGTTCTTGAAGGGAATATGCAGCTCACATGGTGTCCGCTGAGTGATCTCATCAACGGGGCAGGTGGTTTCGTCCTGAGTTTGCATGGCATCCATGCTCTGTGATCCTACCTACCCCATTGAGACGCAACTGCTACGATTGCCTGATGGGCTGACCATTGCAGGAGGAATGTACGGCTGGGGATCCTGGGACCGATGTGTGGCCATGCGTTCATCCACCTTCCTTGCCACCTCCTCTTGCATGCTGAGCTCGTAGCTCGATACCCTGTACTCAAGATCTGCAATCTTCGCCTCGGTATCTCTCTTGCTCCTCATCCAACTCCTGTACGTATGGATGTTCTCCTTGAATCCAATCTTCCAAGGAATCACCCCTTTCCCTCGTGTTCGTCCTGGATGCTCGAGAGTCTGCAGGGCGAGTGACAGCTCGTCCTTCTCTCTGTCGGGTCAAAACGTGCCCTGAGAAGAGGCTTCCACTGCGTCCGTTAGTCGACTGGCAGCCTCGTGTATCTGATCGCTAAAGACCAGGGAGCCATCAACTGGGTTAAGCGTTCCACCGTGAGCATAGTACCAGAACTTCGATCGATCTGGCCATTTAGCGGTGGCCGGTTCGATACCCCTTTCAAGCAAGCTTGCCTTCATCTTTGTTTCTGTCCATCATCGCCTGCCCTTGTTGCCTTGTCTTGTAAGCAACGAACTCGTCCCAATGATCCCTTAGCTTCAGGAATGTGTTGAAGTTCGGTGTCTACCCCCTTTAGGATGTATTTCTGGTAGAGATCTCCCTTGAAGCTCTGAAACTGTTCTACCATTTTCTTTAGAGTCCACCTTTTCACTATGTTCTCTGTACCCGCAGGAAGGGTGAATGTCTTGAGCATTGTGGTCCACAGCATCTCTTTCTCCGAATCTGGGACAAAGCTCTCATGATCTCCGCGTGCCCTTGTTCTGCGCCAGTACACCGTACTGACAGGCACGTTATCCCTCACAACCCAACCGCTGTGTCGTACGTAATTCTTGACTGCTTCTGCCGGGGCACTAGGTCGGCCGTCTTCGTCCACTTCTGTTACGATGTGTCGACCCTCTAGCTTCTTCGCGGCACCTCGTTGTCCGCGTGCCCTCTTCTGTCCAGCGGAGGATTGACTTCCACTAGCCTCCTCCTCCTCGTTCCCCTCCGCATCCCTCTCCACGTTCCCCTCCTCGTTCAAGTACTGGTTTGGATCCTCGTTTCCCTCTTCTTCGTTCCAATACTGGCTGCTTCCCTCTGCGATTATATCGTACAGTATCTGTTCCTCATCGCGATCAGCCATCTGTTCATACAAGAAATATTTGCTAAGTCTATAGGTCATATTTGCTAAGCGTAATATTAAAACTCTACTAATCTTGTATTAAAACTCTAATAATCTTATATTAAAAATCTAATAATCTTATATTAAAATTGTAGTAATGATATAAGCTAAGTCTAACACTCACATATGCTAAGTTTAATAATCCTATATTAAAAATCTAATAATCTTATATTAAAAATCTAATAATGTTATATTAAAACTCTAACAATCATATATGCTAAGTTTAAGTGTCGTATATCAGAACCCTAGATAATCATATATGCTAAGTCTAATTAAGTGTCGTATATTAAACCTCTAATAATCTTATATTAAAACTCTAATAATCTTATATTAAAATTGTAGTAATGATATATGCTAAGTCTAACACTCACATATGCTAAGTCTAATAATCCTATATTAAAAATCTAATAATCTTATATTAAAACTCTAACAATCATATATGCTAAGTTTAAGTGTCATATATTAGAACCCTAGATAATCATATATGCTAAGTCTAATTAAGTGTCGTATATTAAACCTCTAATAATCTTATATTAAAATTGTAGTAATGATATATGCTCAGTCTAACACTCACATATGCTAAGTCTAATAATCCTATATTAAAAATCTAATAATCTTATATTAAAAATCTAATAATCTTATATTAAAACTCTAACAATCATATATGCTAAGTCTAAGTGTTGTATATTAGATCTCAAATAATCATATATGTTAAGCCTAAGTGTCATATATTAGAACCCTAGATAATCATATATGCTAAGTCTGATTAAGTTTCGTATATTAAACCTCTAATAATCCTATATTAAAACTCTAATAATCTTATATTAAAATTGTAATAATCATATATGCTAAGTCTAACACTCACATACGCTAAGTCTAATAATCCTATATTAAAAATCTAATAATCTTATACTAAATCTCTAATAATCTCTAACACTCACATATGCTAAGTCTAATAATCTAATAATCTCTAACATTCACATTTACTAAGTCTAATAATCTAATAATCTTATATTAAAAATCTAATAATCTTATATTAAATCTCTAGCAATCATATCTTTACATCACTTACCTGCGCGAATTCCTTCGAAGGCTAGCTACCACTTTGGCTTGAAGGACGACGACGACGACGTCTTTTCTGCAACATGCAAAAAAATGTATTACTCTAAACGCAAAGGAACATATATTGTATTTCACGTTTTCAAGTATATATAATCATATATATATATGCTAAGTTTAATAATCGTTTAATTATCTCGTTCGTACACGTTTCGTTCGCGTTCGTTCTCACACTTTTAGTTCAAGTGCCTTCACGTTCGTTCACACGTTTCGTTCATGTTTCATTCACGTTCGTTCACGTTTCGTTCACGTTCGTTCGCGTTTCATTCACGTTCGTTCATGTTCGTTCACGTTTCGTTCACGTTCGTTCGCGTTCGTTCACGTTTCATTCACGTTTCCTTCACGTTCGTTCACGTTCGTTCTCGTTAAGTTCACGTTCGTTCGTTTGCGTTTCGTTCACGTTCGGCAATGACGGGGTGGCAATGGCGGCAGCGGAGCGGCGGCGTGGCGGCACGGCCTGGCACCGTGGCGCAGCGGCGTGGCGAGGCGGGGGCAGCGGCATGGCAGTGGCGTCGGCGTCGTCGGCAGTGGCGGTCGTGATGTTATACGTCGTCGGCGGTGGCGGCCACATCGAAGTCGGGGTCGGCATCGGCGGGAGGCGGAGTCGGGGTCGGCCGCGTCGATGTCGGCGGCGGCGTCGGCAACGAGGCGGCGGCGGTTTGGAGAGAGAGATCGAGATCGAGAGAGAGAGAGAGAGAGGCGGCGGCAGCTCTCACCCCATAGATGCGGCGGCGGCGGAGGCGGTGACGACGACGACCGCAAGACGACGGCGAGAGACGATGGCTGCGTCGGCGCGGGGATGCCCTAGGCAGTGGCGACGAAGGAGAAGCCGAGATCGGAGAAAAAACTTCTAAGTGTTGGTGGAGAAGAAGAGGGCGCATCAGGAATATATATACCTCTATATCTTTAGTCCCGATTGGTGAGAACAACCGGGACTAAAGATATCTTTAGTCCCGGTTCGTAAGAACAACCGGGACTAAAGATAAGGGTTCGTTAGTCCCGGTTGTTCTTACGAACCCTTATCTTTAGTCCCGGTTGTTCTCACCAACTGGGACTAAAGATATTTTCCCGCTATTTCCAAATTCTTTTTAAACCCGGTTAGGGTTAAGAACCGGGACTACAGATAATAGCACTGAATATTGAATTTCATTACGTATGTGTTTCTAAAATAGTAAATAATGCATTAAAATTATTTAAAGTCAAAAAATTAATGACAAAACCTTCGAAAAAATATTGTTGTCTGTAGTAAATTAAGTGGATAATATATAATAAGCACATAAATGATTTAAAATTGTTAAAAATTCTAATAATCATATATAATTAGCATATGCATGATATTAAATTGTTAAAAATTCTAATTAACATATGTAAATACCACATGCATGATTTAGAACTTTTAAAAATTCTAATTATCGTATATAATTAGCATATGCATGATTTAAAATTGTTAAAAATTCTAATTAACATATATAAATACCACATGCATGATTTAAAACTTTTAAAAATTCTAATTATCGTATATAACTAGCATATGCATGATTTAAATTTGTTAAAAATTCTAATAATCATACAAAATTAACATATGCCATACAGCAATTGATTTATATGGATATTCAATACATCCAAAATAGTTTACATCGTGTACATAACAATTACGGCAATACATCGGCGGTGACGGTTGACCGCATGTACTTTCTCCTCACTATTGTTCCTTCCTTGTGATCGCTACGTGAGTAAGGGGTGTCTTCATTTGATAGGAGGATGCTATGGTCAATCGTCACCGTGAAAGGGGGTTGCTCATCAAACTGATCGTAATCCTCATCAGTCTTGTCCTCTACTCCGACGATTTTTCTTTTGCTTGGGAGAACCACGTGGCGCTTCATCTCGTCAGGCCCTTTGCCCTTCTTTCCTTTGCTAGACATGTTCTTCACGTAAAAAATTTGCGTTACATCATTGACAAGGACAAAAGGTTCGTCCGAGTATCCAACCTTGTTAAGGTCAACCGTTGTCATCCCACTGTCATCAATCGTTACGCCTCCACCAGTCAACCTAACCCATTGGCACCGGAACAGAGGGACTTTGAGAGGACCATAGTTAAGTTCCCATATGTCCTCGATGGCACCGTAATACGCGCCAGTTGTACCATCGTGTCCCATGGCATCGATACGAACAACACTGTTTTGGTTCGAGCTCTTCATGTCTTAGGCTCTCGTGTAGAATATGTACCCATTGATCTCATATCCCAAGAATGTCGCGATCGAGCCAGATGGTCCCCTCGCCAGGAAGGCCAGTTGTTGGTTAATCGTCTCGTTACCCATGAGATGTTGTCGCAGCCACGCGGGGAAAGTATCAATGTGATGCCGTGTAATCCATTCATCGGACTTACCGATGTTTCTGGCGCGAACTAGAGCCAAGTGCTCCTCGATGTAAGGAGCCACCAATGAAGATTGTTGCAGAACCGTGAAATGGGCTTTACGGAATAAATTGTTGTCTACCGTCATTATTGCTTTCCTTCCGAGAGTCCCCTTTCCCCGTAGTCTCCCTTCATGGCGTGATTCAGGTACCCCGATTGGGCGAAAGTCTTCAATAAATTCTACGCAAAATTCAACGACCTCCTCTGTTCCATACCCCTTGGCTATGCTTGCCTCTAGACGAGCACGGTTACGAACATACTTCTTCAGAACGCCCATGTACCTCTCGAAAGTAAACATGTTGTGTAGGTACACAGACCCGAGAATACCGATCTCTTTGACAAGGTGACAAAGCAGATGGGTTATTATATTGAAAAATGAAGGTGGAAATATCAACTCAAAGCTGACAAGACATTGCACCACATCATTCTGAAGGGATTCTAATCTATTCAGATCAATGACCTTCTGCGAAATTGCGTTCATGAAAGTACATAGCTTTGTTATTGTTGCCCGGACATTGTCTGGAAGGATACCCCTTATTATAACTGGTAGCAGTTGTGTCATCAACACATGACAGTCATGAGACTTTAGGTTTGTGAACTTCTTCTCCTTCGTGCTTATTATTCGCTTTATATTCATGGAGTATCCAGACAGTACCTTGATGCTCTCCAAGCATTCAAACATACTTTCCTTCTCTGCCTTTCTAAGAGTGTAGCTGGCTGGACTCAAGTAATGGCTTCCTTTCTCCTTTGGTTCCGGTGAAGGTCGCCGCGTTGTTCCATATGCTTCAGATCATTACGTGCTTCCAGTGTATCTTTCGACTTTCCATATACACCTAGGAAGCCAAGAAGGTTTATGCAAAGGTTCTTAGTAAGGTGCATCACGTCGATTGCGTGGCGGACGTCCAAGAATTCCCAATAGGGTAACTCCCAAAATATAGAGTTCTTTTTCCACATCACTGCGTGACCATCTTCGCTCTCTATAGGCTGGCTGCCAGGCCCCTTTGCAAACACTACTTTAAGATCTTTCACCATAGCAAACATTGTTTTCCCGCTGCGATGTTTAGGCTTCATACGGTGGTCAGCCTTATATTCAAAGTGCTTGCCTTTCTTCAATACTGGGTGGTTTGCAGCAAGGAATCAATGATGACCCATGTACACAACCTTTCTACAGTGCTTAAGATACGTACTTTCTGTTTCATCCATACAGTGAGTGCAAGCCTTGTACCCCTTGTTGGACTGCCCGGATAGATTGCTAAGTGCAGGCCAATCGTTGATGGTTACGAACAGCAGCGCTCGTAGGTTAAACTCCTCCTGTTTGTCCTCGTCCCACACGGGGACACCTTCCTTCTTCCACAACAGTTTAAGACCTTCCTTCTTAGATACACATCGATGTCGTTACCAGGTTGCTTGGGGCCTTGAATAATAATCGGCATCATTATGTACATCCTCTTCATGCATAGCCAATAGGGGAGGTTGTAGATACACATCGTAATGGGCCAAGTGCTATGGCCGCTGCTCATCTCTCCAAAAAGATTCATGCCATCCGTACTTAAACCAAATCGTACGTTTCGTGTGTCCTTTCCAAAGTCTTTAAATTTTCTGTCGATGTTTCGCCACTGCGAACCATCGGCGGGGTGTCTCAGCATCCCGTCCTGTTTACGTTCTTCAGCGTGCCAACGCATCATTCTAGCATTCCCCTTGTTCCTGAACAAACGCCTTAGCCGTGGTATTATAGGGAAATACCACATCACCTTAGCAGGAATTCTCTTCTTTGTTGGCTGCCCGTCAACTTCACCTGGATCCTCTCGTCTAATCTTGTTTCGTAGTGCTTTACAAACAGGGCATGCTTCTAGATTCTCGGACTCCTCACCGCGATATAGGATACAATCATTCGGACATGCGTGAATCTTTTGAACTTCCAGTCCTAGAGGGCAGACTATCTTCTTAGCTTCGTACGTTGTCTCGGGCAATTTGTTTCCCTCCGGAAGAATGTTCTTGACGAGTTTCAATAAATCGCCAAATGCCTTGTCACTAACACCATTTTTTGCCTTCCATTGCAAGAACTCTGGAGTGGTATTCAACTTTTTGTGCCCCTGCTCGCAACCTGGGTACAACGACGTTCTGTGGTCCTCTAACATCCGCTCTAATTTATGGGTCTCCTTTTCACTTTCACAGTCCTCCTTTACGTCCTACAACATCTGACCAAGATTATCCGCAGCGTCGTTATCGCCCGTATCCTTGTCCACCTCGTCCGTTTGATTTCCTTCAAATCTAGCGTAATGAGCCCAGTCGGGGATGTTCGCGTCCTCCGCTTCATCTTCTTTCATTTCAACCCCTTACTCACAGTGGGATGTCCAACAATTATAGCTTGCATGAACCCAACTAAAACAAGTGAAAATGAATAGTCTTGAATGCAGAATACTCCTTCTAGTTCTTACACTTATCGTATGGACAACAAATAAAACCGTTATGCTTGTTAGCTTCAGCCACTCTCAAAAAATAATACACGCCCTCGATAAACTCTTTGGACCGCTGGTCAGCGTACATCCATTGCCAATCCATCTACATAAAATAAAAAAAATCGTACATAAATAAATTTTCGTACAATAATGACAGTCAAACAATAATGATAAAATAATTAAAAATTCTTTCGACAAGCATACAATAATGACACATAATTACTCCTACAATTAATAATTATAAAATAATCCAACAAACAATTCTTATTAACAATTTTTGAAGTTCTAAACTAATATTAATAGTGTACTTCTCTTAATCTTCAATTTATTTTGTTTTCTATTTTTTAAGATTAATTTTCATCATATTTTAAACTATGAGAATAAAATTCTTTTAAGTAAACAACAAAATTTCTATATATTCTTCTTCCCCCACCCAAATTTTCTCTCTCATCAACTTACAATAAAGTTTTGGAGAAAAAAAATGTGTGAAACATATCTCCAAAAGTAATATAACAACAAAAAATATTGGAGGATGAAGTTACTAACCTTTTAGACACCTCCGATTTGTATATAATCACTAAAAAATTTTACAAAAATTTTTGGCATGACCTCCCCTCTTTCTTTGAGAAATTTTGAAACTTACTCGGACTACAGGAGGAAGAAGACATATATAAACGGAGGATTTTTAGTCTCGGTTGGTGTTGCCAGGATCTTTTAGTCCCGGTTGGTAACAAAGTTAGGATCTTTAATCGCGGTTGGTACCAACCGGGACTAAAGATCCGGGGGGCCTAACAACGTCTGACATCTTTAGAACCAGAACTAAAGATAATCTTTAGTCCCGGTTGGTGTTATCAACCAGGACTAAAGATCACATATGCCCGTTATAGCCACCAACTGGAACTAAAGATGATCTTTAGTCCCGGTTTTAAATGGATCCGAGACTATTGTGAATTTCGGCCAACCGACCAAAGATGGTTTCTCCGCCAGTGGATCCGACCAACTCTTAGCTATAAGAGAGATGAGGCACTTCAAAATTTAAGAATTTGAATTCCATAAATATTCTGATTGGAAGCGGTAAAACTAGGGAAAAAATAAACGAAATTGAAGGAGAAAAAAGAAGGCCTAAAGCAAACAACAAGGTCAAAAGGATCCAGGATGAGGAAAATTAGCAGCAAACCTAAATCAAAACGCAAGACCACCGCTCCACCGCTCAGCTCATCCTACTTCTTCGTGGAACGAGAACAATGCGGGACGACGTCTCGAACGCTGATGGATCATGCCCCGACACAAGGAGGTACGAGGAAGAAAAATCTGAGAAGGGCAAGCTTTAGGGATGGGGAATGCACCGAGGTCACTGCCGATCTGCCGCAATGGACGAGCTGCTCCCTCCCTGCTCACTGTCGTTGCGCCTGAGAGCATGGATCCGGAGGAGCGCCACCGCCGTCGCGCCGAGGCCGCTGCTCACCGGAGTCGCCGCCGCCTGTGCCGAGGCCATTGCCTCTCCCGCTCGACGAGGCCGAGGTCGCTACTCGTCGGGGCTGCTGCTCGCACCGGTGCTGAGGCTGTCGCCTCTCCCGCTGCTCGACGAGGCTGAGGGCGCTGCTCTCCGGGTGGTGTCACTGCCACGGCTCGCAGGGGACGAGGCCAAGGTTGCGCTGCTCCCTCCATGGGCAGCTGCAAAAGGGGAAAAGGAAGTGGCTAGATGCAGTGCACTGGTGGGGACTGGGGAGGAAGAATCGAGATTGGTCTTATCCTATCCCCTCTGCAGCTTTAATTTTTTTTTCTCTCCTATATAACTCAAGTGTCAAGAGCGTTTGAGAAAAAAAAATAAAGGAATATAATCACTGCTGCTTTCTTTTTTACCTCTTGTCCACCCTGTTTTTATTCTTATTCTGTCTTTATTTTCCTCTCTTTCTGCTTTGCTTTTATATTTTTATTGTCTATTTTTAAATATTTAACCCCAAATGCATAAGCTGAAAGCAATACTCACTTACAAAAAAACATCGATTTTCACTATTTAAGATGTGACGTCAGCTTTTGCACGTCATGATTTAGATGTATCATCAATTCAACTTCATGCATTTTCTTCATATATCAATGCACGGATATATTCCCACAGTTAAATTACATAGAGTGCTCTACATAAAAGCAATCTCATCGTTTATCCTATCATTCCAACAATCGAAGCCACACGTCAAAAACAGTATCCACATGATAATTGTTCATAAATTGCGGGCTAGCGGCTTGATGCGATGCTTGGGCATGGAGGTGGCGGTGGGGTTGGCTGCGACACCGGGTGACAGGTCCGCAGCGACCAGGAGCAATGACAAGGCTGTCGCAGAGGATGCCGACAGGGCCACCACAACACCGATGAAGGGTCGTTCTCCAACGTCATCCCCCAGCCTGACCAGGCAACGGGTACCGCACCTGGGCATGTAGGCGGCGGTGGGAGCAGCTGTGGCATTGGGTGATGGGTTCGCAGCGACCGGGAGCGACGACGAGTAGGGCGCTGTTGGTATTTCTTACGATCACAGATAAAATCCGCAAGCGCACGGATATACCGATGTAGCACTTCCCCTACGGAGTATTTCAAGGGTATCGAATCCAAGGGAACGTGTGTGATCCGATCTTCCTCCGGTTTATCCAAGGACACCAAGCAAATGATAGGCCAAGAGAGAGAGGATTTACTAGTGAGAAACAGTGTCTAGGGAAAGCTTAACTTTAATCGTAATGCAATACTTCAGGCCGAAACCCGAACCTGGGCTGGGCCCTCCTGGCCTGGCCTTCGGTCGGTAGACTCCCTGTACCTTCCTCTATCCATTTCTCAGAATTTTAGGGTGATTCTCTGGTGTTTCGATGAAGTTCACAACCCCTCATTGTATGGATACATAATTCTCATCACTTTAGTCTGATTTTCCTCCCAACTTTAGGGTTTATCATCTGCATACAAATACACACCAACACTTATGGAATGTGTGAGATTAAGCACCTATCACTATGTTGATTGTTTTTTTATCTAAACTTTATGCAGATGTTGACGGTATAGAATTGATATTTAACAGCCGCTAACAGGCACAAAGGACGCTGACCGTGATGCCAACGGGGCCAACACGACACTGATGATAGGCATCCTTACAATATCCTTGTTGTATCAATTACTCTACTATCCTTTTTAATTATTTATTTTTAAAATTCTCTCGTTTAAAAATACATATGTCATCGAATGGCCAATCAGAAAAATATCGACAACGATTTTTTCTCAACAACAAAAATTTTAAATAATCAGAAAAATATCAACATAAACTTTTTCTCAATAAAAAAAATTAAATTAACGGTGTCACTGTTAGGTGGTGTCAAGACGAGGCGTGTGACACGTTAGCCGTCAACCGCTATGGCGATGTGCAGTTTACCATCATCCCACCAAGGATGAAAAATATGTACCGTTAAGGACAAATGTATTGCATTTTCCCTTTTTCCCATTGCAAGAATTAAAATTGCGATCAAAAGTTTAATATGTTTTAGTCGAAAGTTTCGTACATCGCCTAAGTCCGATTGCACCTGATATCATCTCGGCGGGCGAAGCAGTTCGCGTCCGATTCTTGTGTGCCTGTCCTTCCTGTGTCAACCACGCCGACCGAATCCGTTTCTGTCCGGAGGCAAGACAGCGATGGGCACACGCCTGCAGAGGAAGGGCATGTTTGCTTCGTGCCTTGGAAAACTCGCCTGACTTAGGCATGCATCTCAGGCATCCGATTTTGTGCGCATGCGGCTGGATGGACCTGCCTGAGCCAGGGCAGCAACCAAACAAGCCCGAAATGCAGAGGCCGGCCAATCCATCTACTCGCACGGCTGTGACCGTACAGTGGTGATTTTGTGGCGAATTGCTATATCCACCCAAGCTTGTGCACCAGAAGATTTTCAGATTTTCGCTTCGTGCATGTAGCGGGAAATTAATTCATCAACATTGCTTTTGTTCTGTTTGGGTACAAGACAGCGATGGGCACACGCCTGCAGAGGAAAAGCAGAGGCCGGCCAATCCATCTACTCGCATGGCTGTGACTGTACGGCTTTCCTTAAACCCCTCCGGCTGATTTTGTGGCGAATTGCTATATCCACCCAACTTTGTGCACCAGAAGATTTTCAGATTTTCGCTTTGTGCATGTAGCGGGAAATTAATTCATCTGCATTGCTTTTGTACTGTTTGGGTAAATCAAATTTAGGTTCAGTTTTTACTAAGCTCACATGCTAAATTACTAGGAGGTTTTTATGAAGATCAAAATACTTCTTCTTTTTCACCCAAAGTGTATCGTGTTTCTGCTAGGTTCACACATGTTTATACCAATAAATAGAATTTATTCCCAATCACGAGTTTGGAGTATGGTATACCTCCTTTGGATTAAGGGAAGATTCGGCCGAATTTTAGCTGAACTAAAGAGAGGTAGTGTACTAGACCGTGGCTGAAAAGGAGAAAAGAAATAGGGGTTCGACCTAAAAACAAAGAATAATTTTTATTAACTTTTTAATTCTATTGTAATGTATAACGATCATAATGTTTTAATTTATTATTCAGCTCCTTGTATAAAAAAAGACCTTACCCGTTGCAACGCACGGGTATTTTTTCTAGTTCTTATAAAATTGAAGATGTTTTTGCCGGTATTTTGGTACGTCATCAATGTATGAGTCGGTTTTTAAGTTTGTTTGATTTTGAAAATACATATTTGTATTTAAGTCGGTTTTTAAGATCGTTCACTTTTGGTAATACAGAAGGAATCATATAAGAAATTTGTTTAAAAAAATTTGCATGCTAACTTGAGACGATCGGACTCCTAACTGTAGCTCATGATTTTCTAAATATATATATATATATATACAAGCGAACTCCCACAGTGAATTTTATCTTAACTAAACTATATAACAATAATAAGATTAAAATAGACTTCACCGGTTGCAACACACAGGCATTTTTTTAGTAGAGGAAAAAAAAAGACCGATCTTGAAAGACGATTTCGATGACATGACGTCTACATAACAATGTTGATCTGATCTTCATCTCACGTGGTATCGACGTGACATTTATGTGACATTAGAATTAAAAAAAAATGTGAAACCTATTTATGGGATCCACTTAAAGTATCTCCAACAGACTACCTAAAATAAGCTCTCCAAACACCCATATAGCCATCCACCCAATCGGGGAAGATTTAGGCCTCGTTCGGTAAGGCCCGGAATGGCCTGGAACAGCCTTTGTTCCGGGCGGAAAGAAGTGGCCTGTTTCCAAATCTGGTCTGGCCCGGAAGCGTCGTTCGTTTAGGCCAGCCCGGATTGGAAATGGGCATGGTTTGGCCTCCCTCCCCCTGTTCCTGGACCGGATTCAATCCCCACCTCCCCCCCTCTGGGCTCCGGCTCCAATCCGGGCGCGAGGCGGCGGTGTGCGGCTGGTGACGCGAGGAGACGGCGCGGCGGCGCATCGACGTCGACGGCGGCAACGATCTCTTCCCATCCGCCGTCCGCGCTCTCCGCTGCCTTCTCGCCGGTAACGTCTTCCTTTCTCTCCCTGGCACTAGGGTACTTCGTGGAGGAGCTCTGGGAGCGGAGGGGGGAGGGGGAGGAGGAGGAGGAGCGGGCGCTGGCGCCGCTCGCCGCCGCGCTCGAAGCGGCGCTCGCGCTGCTCCGGCTCGGCCGCGAGGGGAGCCACATTAGGTTTCTTGATTTCTTGATTAGGTGAATTTGTGATGGTTGACGGCGGGTGACCTAGGTGAACTTGGTTCTTGATTTCTAGCGATTTTTTTCTCTTACCAATTTCCTAACTTAAAACCTATAATACGATTGAACCCTGAGTTTGGGGGGTCTGCTGGACCATTAGGAAACCCATAAAGGGTGGCGGTCTGGGCGAGCAGCGAGGGGTGCCACCTCAGCGTTTTGCTACAGTTCTACAGTGCGCGCGGGGTGGAAATTTTGTGAAAAGGCCCTCCGACTTTATTTAATTGCGTATATGTCCCTCTAGAACAGTAGTAATAGAGGAGATTCCAGGAATAAGGACCTATATGTAAAAAGTGGAAAACGTAGGGCTTTTTCCGCAAAATGGCGCCCACTAGCAGACGCCCCAGACCCTATTCGTTGCCGTCCGAGCCTCCCCTCTCACTCTCCGGCACCGCCAGCTCCGCCACCCCTCGCGCCGTCCCCGTTACTGACTGCCGCCGCTTGCGCCTCCCCCTCGCTCCGCCACGTCCACCCCCGCTGCCGCCGCCGAGCGCCGCCTCCGCCTCCGCCTCTGCTTCACGTCGCCGCCACCGAGCGCACGGCTCGCGCCGTCGCCTCTACCATCCCTCGCGTCGCCATCTCCGCTAGCGTCGTCGCCGTCGCCGTCACCTCGCCTCGTCACGGCTGCCTCCACGACCCCTCGCGTCGCCACCTCCGCTGTCGTCGTCGCCGCCACGCCCGCCGCTGCCTCGCGCCGCCACGCCCGCCGCCGCCTCCGGCTTCCCCGTCGCCTCGCGTCGTCGTCGCCGTCGCCCGTCCCCGCCACCATCGCCAGCTCCCCAAACCCTAGCCGCCACCGCCCGCTCGTTCCGACGGGGATTCGGAGGGGGTGGAGAGGAGGCGGAGGCGGAGGCGGCGGCGGTCGGCGAAGAGGACGAAGATGGTGACGGCGGCAGCGGCGGAGGAGGCGGACGCGGCGGTGGGAGAGCGAGAGGGTGGTGATGGCGGTCAGCGGAGAGGACGATAATGGTGACGGTGGCGGCGGCGGAGGAGGCGGACACGGTGGCGGGAGAGCGAGACGGTGCTGATGGCGGTCGGCGAAGAGGACGATGATGGTGACGGCGGCGGCAGCAGATGCGGCGGATGCGGCGACGGGAGAGCGAGACGGTGGTGATGGCGACGACCCGCGCACTCTCCCATGGCAATCTCAGAGAAGTGATCGTTCTTCCTCTTCTGTTTATGCTTGTGTATGGGCATATGGCTGTTGTTCCTAGTTTGAGCTCGCCGTCCATCGGATAGTCTCGCCGACAGCGCGTGGCACTTCCCCATCTGTAAGTGGGAACTCATAAAGGTTGGCAGCCTGGGCGAGCAGCGAGCTGTGCCACGTCGGATTGCTGTGCACTGAGCTGGTTACTGTTGCAGTCATGCGTGGTTCAATTGCTGTCATGACCGGAAATAACCCAACGGACGTTCCTTACGTGCGTGTATTATTCCTTGTCCCAGGAGGCAAGGTACACCAAAAGTTGATACATTTCAGAGTTTATCAAGCGGAAGCATATATAGTTAATTTATTACATGGACGGCGAAGGCCCAGCACACACAAAGACAAACGGGAAACAGCGGAAGACTAGGGCGACGACCACAGGCGCTTGACGGCAGGCACGAGCTAAACACCAAAGCCTTCATCATCCAGGGGCTCCTCTTCTGGATTTGGGAAAAATTGAGCAAGACTGAGTACAACCACCGTACTCAACAAGACACACCCATAAGTGCAGAATAAATGCAAATGAGTACAATGGAGTTATAATATAGGGGGGTTAGGGTTTTGCAGTAAACAGCATTTAAAGACACTTGGTTGCTCAAAGCTAAATTTAAAACACGATCCTAGAACTATTTAATATTATTAAACAAGGCCGTGAACCCACACGAACCTGCCTTAACCCAAGGCCTACGATGATTCAGACCGAACTGGCAACCCGACCCTGGGTCCCAGCTCGTCCCAAGCCAACCCAGGCCAAAAGTTCGCCGAGTACTGCGCCGAGCTGGGAATGCGGCGCGAGCTCACGGCGCCCTACTCTCCGTAACAAAACGGCGTCGTCGAGCGGCGAAACCAATCCGTGGTGGGCACGGCGCGGAGTATGCTCAAGGCGAAGGGGCTGCCAGGTATGTTTTGGGGAGGGGTGATAAATACCGCCGTGTATCTGCTCAACAGGTCGTCGTCCAAGAGTATCGGCGGCAAGACCCCGTACGCGCTGTGGAACGGCGTTCCGCCGGCCGTGCACCATCTGCGCACGTTTGGGTGTGTGGCACACGTGAAGACGACCACCCCGAACCTGAAGAAACTGGATGACAGGAGTCGTCCAATGATCTTTGTCGGCTACGAGCCGGGGTCCAAGGCGTATCGCGCCTATGATCCGGCTACTCGGCGTGTTCACATCTCCCGCGACATCGTCTTCGACGAAGCGGCCCAGTGGGACTGGGATGCTGAGGCGGCCGCTGATCTCAACACCGACTTCGTCGTTGAGTACACCATGGTGTACCATCCTAGCTCGCTGTCAGGAACACGCCAAGATGCTGGGGAGCCGCCTGCTCGATCTTCATCATCGCCGCGAATGCCATCAGACTCACCGACAGCCGGCCGAACACCTTCGGTGCATGGCGATGCGCCGGCGGTTGAATTTGTGTCGCCACCAACTGGAGCAGCTGCTAATCTTGATGCAGACCACGACGACGCACCACTCTGTTTCCGCACGATGGACAATGTGCTGGGGCCGGCCGTGCTGCCAGGTCTCGCTAATCGTGAGGTCCAGGAAGAGTTGATGATGGTGAGCGGAGAAGAACCGGCAACGTTCGCTCAAGCTGAACGCGATGAGGATTGGCGTCGGGCAATGCTCGATGAAATCTCTTCGATAGAGGAGAACAAGACCTGGAGGCTCGTCGATCTGCCTTCGGGACATCGGCCAATTGGGCTGAAATGGGTGTATAAGCTGAAGAAAGATGCTCATGGCGTTGTCGTCAAACACAAGGCGAGATTGGTGGCAAAGGGCTACGTGCAGAGGGCTGGAATTGACTTTGATGAGGTATTCGCTCCTGTTGCTCGTCTTGATTCTGTCCGTTTGTTGCTCGCTCTCGCTGCGCAGGAAGGTTGGATGGTGCATCATATGGACGTTAAATCAGCGTTCCTCAATGGGGAACTGATTGAGGAGGTGTATGTTGTTCAGCCACCGGGGTTTGAGATCGATGGACAGGAGAACAAGGTTTACAGGCTTGATAAGGCGCTGTATGGACTTCGCCAAGCACCCAGAGCTTGGAACACCAAGCTAGACTGAACACTGAAGAAACTTGGCTTCAAGCAGAGCCCGTTGGAGCATGGGCTGTACGCGCGCGGCGATGGCAGTGGGCGACTGCTCGTCGGTGTGTATGTGGATGATCTGGTAATTGTCGGGGGTGACAGTGGCATGATCAAGGGATTCAAAGAGCAGATGAAGGCTGAATTTAAGATGAGTGATCTTGGCCCTTTGAGTTTTTATCTTGGGATTGAGGTACATCAAGAAGCTGGAATCATCACTTTAAAGCAAGCAGCGTATGCGTCGCGTATTGTGGAGAAGGCTGGGCTCACCGGCTGCAACCCCTGTGCAACACCGATGGAACCACGTCTGAAGCTGAGCAAGGAAAGTGCAGGATCGCTAGTTGATGCGACAGAATACAGAAGTCTAGTGGGAAGCTTGCGCTATCTGGTGAACACCCGACCAGACCTTGCATATTCGGTTGGTTATGTCAGTTGTTTCATGGAGAAACCCACGGACGAACACTTGGCGGTAGTGAAGCGCATCATAAGGTATGTTGCTGGTACCATTCATCTTGGGTGCCGCTATGTGAAGGAAGGTGAAGGAGGACTGCAGGGTTACAGTGACAGTGATATGGCTGGAGACATTGACACTCGCAAGAGCACCACAGGAGTAATTTTCTTTCTCGGCAAAAATCCTGTTAGCTGGCAGTCTCAAAAACAGAGAGTTGTAGCACTCTCCTCCTGTGAATCTGAGTATATTGCAGCTACAACAGCTGCATGCCAGGGCATTTGGCTTGCCCGGCTCCTCGGTGACCTCAGGAATGCAGCAACTGAAGTCGTCGATCTCAGGGTGGACAACCAATCCGCTCTGGCCCTGATGAAGAACCCTGTTTTTCACGATCGAAGTAAGCACATTCAAACAAAATTTCATTTCATTCGTGAAGCTGTGGAGAATGGGGAAATCATGCCGAGTTACATCGGCACAGAAGGCAACTTGCAGATATCCTGACGAAGCCGCTTTCTCGAATCAAGTTTCAGGAGCTGCGGGAACAAATTGGTATGTTTCCTGTATAATCGGCACATCAAGCTTAGGGAGAGTTTTGTTAGCAGTAATCTTGTGTGCCACGGTTAGTTAGTTGATTAGTTATCTGCATGTTTCTTTTTCCTAAATAAACGCATGAGCTCACGTGTTGTGTGATAGCCATCGCGTGGAGTCTGTTATGAGGGTATCCGAGTTTAGCTCGTTGCCCGCGTCTTGTGCTAGGAGCTCGGATCACGTCGTGTGGTTGTGGGGATGGACGCAGCTAGAGCATGGCATGAGAAGTGGTCTTGGTGGTTAGTTGTTTCCGTTGTATTCGTTCCTTTATATATGGAAGTAAATAGAAAAGCAGCTGAGTCAAGCGCTGCACAAAATTTGCTCTGTTTCCTCTGTTCTGCGAATTTGCAGGTTTAGCCACAGTACGCGTGCGTTGTGTTCGTCCGGTTTCCTGCTAGCGATCGCTGGGGAAATTCCTAACAATATATACTCCATATCTCTTGAGATCTCATCTCAGCTAAAGCCTCAGCTTCAGTAAAAGACAGTAACTTAACTGTCAAAGGTTGGATGGCCAGCTGCAGCTGGTAGATTTACAGCTTTGTTGTTGTAAATTTTGTACACATATGCAAACAGCCATACTTTGTCTGAAGAATATAATGAGACAAATTCACTGCCTTTTTTTTTATTCGGGGGTAATTAACTTCAGTTTGGTGATGATGTACAGTGAGACAAATGCACTGGCTTTTTTATCAGGGGGTAAATTATCTTAAGTTTCATGATGCTGCTACTCATTTGTAACTGTATTAGTTATCAATTATCATAGCTTGCATCAAAGAATTGCTTTACTCATAAAAAGTTGCTCTGCTAATGCATTTCTAAAACTAGGCTAACTCACATGGTGAGATGCCCTCTATCAGTTATTTTCATATTATCATGCTTTGATAATAAGTAATTATTTTCTGAAACTAGGCTGACCTTTACATTTTTCTTTTGCTATTCTGTTCATACATTTGTCAACTAGGGGGCCTCACATGTACAGATGCCATCTGTCCAGTTCTTCTCATATCTGCACTTTGATACTAATAAGCAATTATTTGAAATTATACTTGTCTGGCACATTAATTCTTTGCCTTTAGGTAACATTGTTGCAAACTTAGTACCTTGCATCAAAGTATTGCTTGTTTCTAATCCTATGCCTGAATAAATGAATGCTTACTACATATTCAGAGACCGAATACTTCAGAAAAGTTACAAATGCTGCCAAACAGGAAGGAATCAATTAGCTTGGAATTGAATCATCAATACGGATTATTTTAGTTGTACTATATTATTGTAAAAAAATATTTTAGTTGTACTATTGGGAGACTATAATTCTTGTCCTGTAACTAGATACTGGCCTCATGCATGCATATGCTAACATTCCTAGGCAGGTCTGTCTTTCCCACTAGGTCATTATAATGTGATTAGAACACTCTAATATTTTTACCCAACTGATGGTTGTCTTCCAGTGTGATCATGTTGGTGTGTTTTTACTGAAATAGTACTAGTACCTACATATTGATATCCCAAATTTTACTGACTGGTGTAGGAAAGTGACGATAACTGGAACATCAGAAGCTATTCAGGCAGCAGACTCTGATAATGCAGAGGATGGAGATTGTCAAGTTAGGAGAAAAGAAGTCTGATGCCAAGTTAGGAGAGGATGGAGATTGTCTTTTCTAGTTTTAGCACTACCCGCAAAAAAAGCTTGAGAGAAAATTTAAGATAATCTATTGTTCCTTATTGAGTTTGATTGTGTTAGTAACTGGAGTAGTCAGTCAATCAGCTGTTCTATTTATTTCTTTTTTTTGTTGGGAATAGGATTATATTTCATATTTTTTTGATGACTGAAACATTAATGTTTGATCAACAACAGCAGCAGGAAATTTTATGATATTGATGTTATGATAGATGATGAACAAATTGAGTCAATATGTGACTACCAAGAGGAGACGTTGCTGCTGCTGTTGTTAAGTACTACTATAATGGTTAGGCACGTGATCAATCCTGGTAGGATTCAATCCTGGCTGGATCAGTGACTACTGGAATGGATCAGTGACTCCACCTGGATCCATTCAATCCTGGCCTGGATCAATTCCAGGCCTGGATCAGTGCCTGACCTGCCGAACAAGGCCTTAGGGGGAAGAAGGGACGGACGCTGGGCCGTGCCACGTCGGATTTTTGCTACAGTCCTACAGTGCCGGGGCTTTTATTTTCGGAAAAACCCTCCTATTTGTTCGTAATTCTAAGTAGGTCCCTACCGAACAGTACCTCTGAGGCAATATTTTAATTTTAGGCCCTTATAAAAGGAGAATATTCCATTCGAAGGATGGAAAAACAGACTGCGCTGTAAAAATTGAAAAATATAGGGTCTTTTTTGCAATACGACGTCCACTACCCCACACCCCCAACCCGCCGTCGCCGCCCGCTCCTCCTTCTCCCTCACGTCTCTCCCTCCCGCTCTCCCGCTGCTCCGCCGCGTCCACCGCAGCCGCCGCCGCCGCCGCCGCCGCGTCGCTGTCTCCGAGCGCCGTCGCCGTCGCATTTTCTCTACCCCTTCTTACCCTGAAAAAGCAGGGTCACCTTGTGTCCTTAAACCTATAACCATCTTTCGGCTAACCTAGCCTCCTCCGTCCCTCCGTACCAACAAGGGGTAGTACAGGAATATTGACCTGTTGTCCATCGACTACGCCTTTCGGCCTGATCTTAGGCCCTGACTCACCCTCCGTGGACGAACCTTGCGGAGGAAACCTTGGGTTTTCGGGGCATTGGATTCTCACCAATGTTTTCGTTACTCAAGCCGACATTCTCGCTTCCGCTTCGTCGACCCCCGCTTTCGCGGTTGCTTCCCTCTAAGGCGGAACGCTCCCCTACCGATGCATTTTGACATCCCACAGCTTCGGCAGATCGCTTAGCCCCGTTCATCTTCAGCGCAAGGGCGCTCGATCAGTGAGCTATTACGCGGCGAGGCGAGCAGCCATCTCCGCCTCGGCCCCCACCGTGGCCGAGCGCCGCCTCCGGCAGCCGGCGTCCGGATCTGGACTTCACGTGGTCGGAGGACGTCGATCTGACCGCCAGATGTGACGAGGAGCTCGGCGGCACCACACGGAGCTCAACCTCGGCGGATCGGGCGACGGCGTCGGCCTCGGCGGTGAAAAGTTTCTGTTGTTGCTGCCGCCGTCGGGCAGTCAAGGTTTTTCCGGCCGGTAGAGGTGAAAGAACTCCTTGTGTTGGTTTAGGGCTAGATCTGAATGGAAAAATGTCTCCTTGTTGATGGCTCCTTCTCCCTCTTCCTCCAGCGCAACCGCCATGCTGGCGCCCTTCTCTCGGCGATACAAGTGTGGTACGACGACGATCGTCGGCGAGAGAGGTATGAAAGTTCAGCTGTACCATTGGTTGTTTGACGGATTTGGGAGGAGGGAGCTCAGATCTGTGGATGCTAGAGGGTGGGGGTTGGTCGGGTGGTATAGTATCCCATTAGAACATGCTTTTTGATATGCTTGTTGATTCATCGATGGTCTGAACTCCCAGGTGGGAAATTTTTATCTACAAATTAATTTGGATTTGGATGCTCTACGCGGCCGGATCAGTGCGGTAGTCCGGTGGTGTTACGGTTGCTAGAGGTGTAAATCCTTGCTTGAATGGCTAGAGAAACGCAGATGCACCTTTGCTGCATGTTTCTTCCATGTTTCATGTCTTCTTTTTGCAGCTGTTGCTGTTTAGGGTCAACTAGGAGGAAGTGTCTGTGCGGTGATTCATCACAGTTGCAGCGGTGGCCTCCTCGACCTGCAGCATATGTGCATGATCGATGCGTGGCAGGAGCCGAAAAGGATCATCCATTGTCCGAGTGTGCTCTATGCGGCTGGTAAGCAATCAAACAATTATGTTTCACTGTTAAAGTTTGGCTGTAATATTCGATTAAAAATGTCTTTGATAATTTTACCTCCAAGGATTGTTTTGCCTTTGATTTAAATTGTTTTCCCCCTGATGGCTGATGCAGTTATGCAGTATGGAAAAGAATCTTCCATGTGCTAGGGCAAGGAAGCCTTTTGTAGTCAGCTCTCTAGAGTTGCTTATGCTTCTGCAGTGAGCACCCAGCAATATGGTTAGCTACATTTTTCTTGGCTTAATGGTTCGGTATGAATACATGTAATCTTGGCCAAATGGCTAATATTGGCTAATATTTAGAACACCACATAGCTGGTTGCCTGAAAGGCCATTCTTAAGGTTTGGTTATAACCAACTTTTACATGCAATTCAATCAACGAAATTTGGCAAACACAATGGGAAGTGAAATTCTAGAATTAATATGGCACCTTAAAGCTTCATCTAAGCAATAGTAACAGGGCACTATTAGTTTTCTATCTTGAAATATGCCAGAATCTTACTATCTTTAGCTGCTATAGAAAGCTAAGTGGTCATATATATCGTTTAACCTGTGCTAGAGAGATGACATTGGGGTAATTCATTGTGCGCATAGGCCGCGGCTCACAGTTTTTTGTACCTATGTTGCAGCACCTTCTTGATGGCCACTGTTTTCTGTATCTCCAACCACCTAGCCTAAATGTTAAGATCAGATTTCTTGTTATGGTTAACTATCCAGACAATTTACCATGGAATAGGCTGGAAAATCAACATAAATTCATACAAATCCCTTGTGTTGTATCTTGATGTGCAATCTTTTGAATCTAGGCTTAGATTTGCACAATTAAATTTATGATTTATATGCCTCCAAGTTCCATTACAGCCCTCTTTGTATAATATTATACTTCTTTCTTGACCAGGTTAAAGGAATTATCCAGGCAGATGGGATTTGGGGCCTTGCAGAAAGAGAACGAAGATCAAGTCAAATAAACGCCTATCTCACCAGGTACACTGTCGCCTCTTGCTCCATCCACCCCCAATGGCCCTTCTCACCTCATCGTTCCTCCTCCCTTCCCTTTCACCAGCATGCCGATCATGATCTCCCTAAACCTATCCATGATCAACCTCATCGATAGCCTAATAAGCTCTTAGATCTACCGTCAATAAACATGGATCTACCGATAGCAACATTCGTGCACACCAAAACATCATCCGCTAACAGAGTAGCATTTGATCTATTCTTTCAGTATAAGGGGTGCTATCGCGCCGCTGTCAACAGCCAACCCCTGCTAAATACAGGCTGCATAAATGCTAGATACCACACGGTTCAGGATAGCACAACAGCACACACACACCATCTAAATATTTTTTACTATATTTTTTATTTCCAAGCTTTGCCTTTCCAATCAAAGCAGCACTATCTTATCCAGGGCCAATCTCCTAAACGTTCCTATTAAATTACGGCTAAAAATCTTGCCATGTAACTGGTGTATAGTAGTAATCCACAGTACAGTATTACAACCCCTTTAGCACTGCATCTTACAGCTTACTTACAACGATCCATGAATTAATATACTTGCTTTACATAATCATTAGCACTGCAGATAAAATTTTACCGTAATGATCTCCTTGCTTCTTTAAGGTATATAAAATCACCAACAATGCTTCTGCCTACCCTCTTCCCAGTCCTCTTCCACACAGATAGATCCAAGTACCTTTCATTTATATATTTGCTAGCTACATTGTGCTTTACATTTAGTCTTGTTTTTTCTCCTGCTTGAATGAAAGTGCATGAACACAGTAATTCCGCCACATGAAATTATCATTCTTACCAATTTTTCCCACGGGGAGCTGCAATTAACATTGTTCAGCATACCACCTCCAGAAAAGCTATTTCTTAACAAAGTAGCCAAAAAAAATTATGTCCCTGTTCAGGTTCATTCAACCAGCAGGCTTTTTATATTTTTAACTGGCAGATCATAAATATTAGAGTAAATCTCACAAAACTACATGTTTTATGGTTCAAGTTGCATAAAACAACACACATTTTGACACTTGGCACTTAAGTACATATATTTTGGCAGTTTAGTTTCACAAAACCACACTATCGATGAATGGATTCACCCGTAAGATGACGCGGTTGTTCCATCTAGGATGAGGACGTTGCATCCTATTAATTTCGTGCGATGGCTGGTAATAGGATGTCATGTCCTCGTCCTAGGTGAAACAACCACGTCATCTCGTGGGTGAATCCATTCATTGATAGTGTGGTTTTGTGAAACTACAGTACCAAAATATATGTACTCAAGTGCCAAGTGTCAATGTGTGTGGTTTTCTTCAACTTAGACTACAAAATGTGTAGTTTTGTGAAATTTACTCTAAATATTATTATTCTGTTTTAGCACATACCCTTACACATTCATCTGTATCAAATGCTTATTGACCTTCTCCCGCAAGGATATACCTTTTTTCTTAATAGCAACAAAACCAAACTTTCTATTAGCAGCAAAAATCTACACTCCTATACTACCCATGGCCATCGGCATACATACACTTTGCTGTTTAATAATATGGTTCCCTCTTTTCACACATCTTATATGAGCTTGTAAACCTTTTTATATTCAGGCAATAACAGGCGCACGTTCAGGGATTTGTGCTTTTGTGCTTTTGTGCGAAGAATGTCAAAAGCACGTCTGACTTGAAAACCTACATGGAATACATCAGAGGGTGCTTAGCACCCTCAAGTAAATTCTATGCCGTAACTATGAACGACACATTCATGAAACAGGGTAGAGTTGTAAGTTCCTGCATCCACGCTTCTCTTTCATGCATCTATAATCAGACAAAACTTTGTCTAGATATAACAAGCCGCTAATGTATACTTTCGATTGCAGTACTTTCCTAGAGAATTTACAGAAGCATACATAGAACCGAAATTTGAAGTCCTTTGATTTTCATTTATTAAAGAGTGTTTAAGTCCTTGAAGTACTTTGAAGTTTTGTTTCAAATTGTCAAGGAGCAAATGCTTTTTTAACAGGATCTGATTATACGTTAGTAAATAGTAAGATGAAGAAAAATTCGATATACTAGGTGCAATAGTACCTAAGAGTCCCGAAAAATTTCGAAAGAGCCCCAAAAATTTTGGAATAGGAATTCTAGGATTCGATTCTTTTACCCCATTGGGATTTTTTGAATTCTTAAAAAAACCAATTCGAGAACAGTTGGATGCCGACAAAACCATCAAAGATTGGTATTCCTCATTGAAGGCAGAAAAACACTCAGTGTTCAGGTTCAAGCATCAGGTGGTATTTCAACCAACTTGATCCTCCACATCTGAACTGACGGTCGCTGCAACTTGAAGAAAGGGTGGATGAACTTTACAGCCCACAATCACATATATGTTGGATTAGTTTGTATCTTCCACTTCTACAAGGAAACTCGCGTGGAAGTAACTATCGATATTCTATGAGCAGCATGTTAACGATCGTACTTATATTAGGATCTTCCTTTTGCTAGCAGCAGGCAAATTGTACGCTGCCAAGATGAACCACTTACCAGCTCTACCGCTGTAACTACGCTAATTAGCTTTGCAGCTTCACTGCTTACCATATATACTGAACCGCCTTGCATATGTTAGATAGTACCATCTATATATGCTTGTTATCAAATATTCCTACCTATTTGCCTCTCTTTTTCGCGCTTCCTTTCCTGTTCTTTGTACCTTGTTATGTATGATTTCAATTTTGTTGTCTCCAGGCGGCGCGCCAACGGTGCGCCCTAGTATCTAGAGATGGCAACGGGGCCCCGCGACCGGAAACCTGTTGGGTTTTTACTCTATTAGGGTGTATAAACATTCTAAACATCATACCCATGGGTACGTTAACGGGCAAAACCTTCACCCATCGGGTACACGGGTGTGGGTACGTTCTCCTGTCACCCGAACCCATTAACCCGTGGGTTGAAAATACCCGTAGGCCTAGCCCAATATGCATATGGCCCAAGCCCACAACCATCAAAACCCTAGATATAAATCCTATTTTCCTCACTCCTCTAAACCCTATTCCCCTTCTCCTCCTCTCATCTCCCTCCTGTCTCCGTTTCTCCACTGCCCCCATCCCCCAAGCGGCCAAGCCACGGCCGCACCGCACGGGCGCACGCCACACGCCGGCACGCCACCGCGCAGGCACGCACGGCCGCAGCACCAGCCGCTAGCCGGTCTCGGTCGCGCCAATGGAGTAGGGGCGCCGCTGTGCGGGTAGCCGCCAGCGTGGGGGCGGACATCCACCGCGTCGGTCGCCGCCTGGGGCAGAGTCCAGGGAGCCAGGGACGCCGCCCTCCTGGGGGCGGGAGAGCCACCGCGTCGGTCGCCGCTTGGGGGCAGGGACGCCGCGCGCCGATCAGCTGTCGGCAGGAGCGTTGCCGCAGGTGCAGTGAGGTAGGTCGCTGGATCCGGCTGGGGCGTGACCATGAGTAGAGATGGCTTGCTGTTGATTTTGCAATGTGGATGGCTGTATGTATCCTGTATGGTTTGTTTGAGCCTTAGTTTTTCAATCTTGCTGTGTACATATCATTGCAGCCTATAACCTTATTGAGTTATTGTTGTGCACAATTGAAATTGTTGCAACGGGTGTGGGTACCCATCACCCGTGCGGGTGCGGGTATGGGGGAATTTCTCACCCGCGAGCGGGTGTGGGTTTTTTAGTGGGCAGATTTAGTTTCAATGGGTGTGGGTACGGGGAGTGGAAACCTGTCGGGTCCATACCCGTTGCCATCTCTACTAGTATCTAGTTGATTTAGCAAGCCAAACTCATTACTCACTCCAAGAGACTCTATCTACTCTTTCCATTTTGAGTCCATGATATTGGGACCTATAGTCTATGATATTGGGACCCATATGTCAGTCTCTGCTACCCCTTCTCTCTCTATCTTCCCTTCAACATTTCTTCCCCTCTTCTTCTTCTGATCTTCTCCTAGCCCTTGTACGGATAACGACAGCGGATGGCGACGATGGCGGCAGCCATAGCCTAGGCCTCGGCTCAGGGAGACAGAGGCTGCGCGCCAGCCGAATCTGGTGACAATGGCTGGCGACGGTGGGCAGGGGAAGTTGGCGACGACGACCTGGGTCGGCCACCGGCCAAATCCGCACGGGGGTGGAGGTCACGCACCCCCAAATCCGCGCCATGACAGCCGAATTCGGCGGGGGCGGAGGAGGTGGCAGTGGCTGCTCAAGGCAAGGGAGCATGTGGATGGGAAGTGTGTGGCGGTGGCGCCGTTTCGTGGACGAATCCACGACGGTGGCGGCTTGGCTACAACGATGGGAGAAGGCCGACGCTACACGACAACCACGGCAGCTACAGCAGATGGCGCCCTAAACGATGACGGTGGCGGCACACCGTATGTCAGTGTTGGCACCTGGAGGCGATGGCAGTGGTGCCTAGAGCACATGGGGGAGGAAGAGAGTGCGGAAGGAGAGAGGAGGAAGAGAGCATCTCGCGTAGGGCCCACGATTAGCAAGCCAATTTGGATTGGTCAAGTTTGGCCATTGAGGGTGCCAGTTTGGCTAGCCAGATGAATTGGCCATCCGTTTAGCAAGACTATTAGAGCTCGTTTTTGGTCCATAATTACCAAATTTTAGCTTGAAGAGTGGGATAGCCACTCTGTTGGAGATGCTCTTACATGTGGAAAGGGAGATAAGCGAAATGAAGGGAGGAGGAAGAAGGGAGAGAGGGAATGACATGTGGGCCTCACATGTCAGTGGGTTCTACCATATTTCTTTTTAAATGACAGATGAGTCCGGCATATATATTTTTTAATTCTAATGCTACATAAGCTCTATGTCAATGTCGTGTGGGACAAAGATCAGGTCAACATCGCCGCGTAAGTATCACATCAGTGAAACCGTCCTCTAAAACCGTCGAGAGAATCGAATTACACTTGTTTTAACAATTGAAGGGATCGAGATATCCAGTATTATCCTTCATAGATACGAATCATGTTCGGGAGAGTTAAGGTGAACTTATTTCATCGGGGGTAGAGTGTTCGACCAGAAGTCCAGAACTCTTAATTGGGCTTAGCCCGGCCTGCCAAGCGGCCTATTATATATATATATATATATATATATATATACATATATATATACATATATATATATATAGAGAGAGAGAGAAGGGGGGGGGGGTGGGGTTGGATAGGTGAAGTCTCTATCCCGGCAGAGGAGGAAACCCTCGCCGCACACAAACCACCACCATACCCTTCCCAAATTCACAAACCCTCAATCTTCCACCTCGATCTCAAACCCTCAATCTTCGACCTCGATCTCGCCCTCCCACCGGCCAAACCAAGCAAAGCGGAAGTGGAGAGGAAGGGTCTCCGATGCCGCTGAAGCAGGTCCCGGCGGCCTCCAGTGGAGGAGGGGACGGCGGCGGGAAGAAGAAGAAGAAGACTGAGGGGAAGAAGAAGATCGAGGGCCCTTCCAGGTCCAGGGACTCTGGTCTCCGTGCGGGAAGACCTACGCCCCCGCGACCACCTCTCCGACCGAAGACGCCCTCGCGACCACCTCTCCTACCAGTCGGGACCGCCCCAGGCACTCCTCCTGAATATTCTCTTCCTTGTGCCGATGAAGTTGATTTTTGGACAGGAGGTCCTCGCGTTCCTGTTAAAGGTTTTGAGGATTGGGATGATCTTTCTTGGTTTCATGGTAATAATAAGTGGGTAATTTGCGACGAACTCGCTATTGATTGGACCATCAGCGAAAAAAAGATTGGAGCTCCTTCTACCACCACAAGTAGAACGACGTCTGCTGCTCACACGAATTTGCCCCTGCATAAAAGTCAACAGCTGATCAGGTCGAGTCGTGCCGCTTCCTCCTCGGATGATCATCACAGCACACGGGCAAAGCGAGAGAAGCCGCCATTTCTTACGGGCATAGCACCACCAAAGCAGAAGGTGGCAGTACCCTTGGCTGGAGGTGATTCTGCTGCCAATCACCGCACACACAGACGCACAGCCATAAAGAAGAACAAGAACATGAACGACCAGGGGCCACACAATGGCTGTCATGTGAAACAAAATCAGACATTTCTTAATTCCTCGCCCGCACAGATGGATGACCAAGAAAACAAGACAGAAGAAATGGACCTTGCAATGCAGGAGATGAGCGAATTGGGCATGAGAGAGGAAATCACAAGCGACGACCGTGCAATGCAGGAGCTGAGCGAATTGGGCATGGGAGAGGACATCACAAGCGATGAGTTCCTCGCTTACATGGAGCAGCTGCCACTTAATCCACCTTATGTTAATACTCATGTTAAACTCAATCTTTCAGAGTTACGTCAACTACGTCAGCGCCATGCCTTGTTTCGCATCAAAGCCTATAAGGTTTTCACTTCAATCGATCTCCTTGCTTATGTTCTCACTCCTACTAATTAGTTTGACGAATAACCATATACCATGTCATTCATGCATTCTGCTGTCACTTGCCATCTCCTTGAATATGTGTTCCTACTCCTACTTAGCTTGACTAACAATCCCATGCCATACATTGTGTTACTTGCCATAAAGTTGTGTATGTTGCTTACTCATGCTTCTCCTAGTTAACCCTGATTATCATTGTCCATGAGCCATTCGTTCTACTTACTAACCATCTGTATATATATGCTGCTTTCATCTGATTCATGTTTAATTTAATCTCATGCGTGGGATGTGTTTGATGCCACTGTAGTTATCACAACTAGTGCCCAAGGAGCAGCTGGATTATGATATATTGAAGGCGTCTTATCCTCCAGACGTTCTTAAGGAGGAGAGATATTTTCTGCGCTTTGAAAGTGATGGCACTTTAGATTGGTCCTTCTACCCTGATTACTGCACCATTGCTGCTTTGGACGACTACCAACGACTAGTTCCACATAATGCCGTTATAGAACCTGTAAGTACTTATCATTTCAAGTTACAGTATAATATGCTGCAGGTAAAGAGAATATCTGGTTTTATGTCATTTGAAAACATGTGCATGTGTTGTGGATGAGATTGCTACTCCACTAAGGCCCAGTTTCTTTTCTCAATTCCAAACTTCAACTTCCTCCTTTTCCGTTAGCATGCTAAACTGTTAAATGGTGTGTTTTTGACAAAAAGTTTCTATGCAGAAGTTGTTTTTTTTTAAAATTAAATAAATCCATTTTCAACTTTATAATAGTTAATACTTAATTAATCATGTGTTAATGAGTTTTCTCGTTTCGCATGCGTTGAAAATATCCCTTCATTTGAAGAGATCGAATGGGTCCTAAGTATTGATATTTCATTGCCTTCAACAGAGCATTTTGCAGTTTTATATGCTTTGAAGTGCATACGATGTTTGTGAAAGACTGGCCGTTTCAACTGATTCAAGTATAGTCCCCATTGTCAACCTAGGTCATTGTTCTCTCGCCCTGCTGCTCTTACTGGTGCCCAATGCTATTTTTCTTAATGAAACATTCTTTGCATTTTCGCGAGACTTTATTCCCTCCTATCGCTTTAATTGATTTTGCCGAACAATTTTTTTTCTGATATATTTGTTGAGTACCAGCATCCATTTCTGTTTTTTCTTCCTCCTGTTCTTTGAAACAAATTTAGTTAAATTGTTTTTCCATTATAAAGCTCACATCAAGCTGTTCAAAGATAGTTTCTGTTGTGTACCATTCCAAAAAAAGTGTGTGAACTTTAATTGGTTTCCTCTCCTCTACTTTACATAGTATTGCTTTGAATACAACGACTGGGAAGATTACCGTGGAGCTTTCCATAGCTATGATATTGAACAAAACTATGCTGATTACTGTGACGAGTTAGCAAAGCAACTTAAGGTATGTATTCTGTGAATAATATAATAAAGTTAGTCAAATATAAAAGTTTCTACATTGTTTTAAAATTAGTTTGTCCTGACATCATATCTGGATACAGTGGCTTGATGCTTATATGAAAGTTGAGATGCCATTGGTAAGTACATATAACCTCACAAAAAAAAAACATGGTGTTAATATGTATTGTAGCATTACTGATCTCTCTTCTGTTCTCCAGTGGGGAAGAATAAGCTCGAGAGCAGCTTACCAAGCGTTCAAGATCGCAACTGGCTTTCCTAAGATACCTGTTGGTTTAGTTTACACTGCCTACTATGTAGGATCCCTCGTGTGTTTGTTTATCTAAATTTAGGTTATATATCTACCATCTAAAAATTGTATTGCTTTGCTTCAGGACTATTTAAAAGGTGTGGACTTTGATAATACATGGTACAAGGAGGTAGACGAAATGCATTGTGAGATTTGGAAACGTATTACCAAGCAAAAGGTCTGTAGTCCACTAGTCTTTACACAAGTATTAGTGGTGCTTCCATGTGCTTATGAATGGAGCATATGTTTACTGATGCTTCTTTTTTGTTTGCTGGCATTCAGAAGAATTTTAGAGATGCTTTGGATGAAGTATACAAACTGAACAAGTATCCCTTGCGCCAGCATAGAATGCAATATGCATTGGAGGTGGATTCTTCCTTTATTGAAGAGGAGGTAACTGTTTTTTCTTCATAGGTGCTTTGCAAATATGTGCTTTTATCTTCTATTGTAGTTTTAATGTTGCATAATGCTGATGCTGTTATCCTTTTGCACCCCTTTCAGTATTATACCTGCACCGCTAACCTCACTGAGGAAGTAAGTAATACTGTAATATGTTGTGTTTGACATGCGAGCTGGTTCTGTTGCAATATGGTTTTCTTTACATTATTCGGTTGATCTGCTTTTAGGTTGCTGAGGATGAAGCTCGGGAATTCATTTTAGAGGCCTTGAAAAAGCTGGTATTGCAGTAGTATACAATTGTCTGCATGCCTGTTTTAATAAATATATGGTTTGCTGAAATGAGAGACATTTTTATTTTTCAGAGGGTAAAACCAAAGTACTATGAGCAGTACGTCAAAAAGAAGATAAAGATTGCAAAAGAAATTGGGCTGATAACAGAGGTATGCTCTTAATTGCATTGATAATTGTTCAGTTTTTTATCGTGTGAATATACAGAACACCTGCAGCGTGCTGTGTGATAAGGCTGAAGCTGTTGCATATTATGTGTTCCTTTTCAGGATCAACCTCGGAGTGATTCGATTTGCTGACTGCGGCATCAGTTGATCTGGAAGATGGGAGACATTTTGCTATCCTCTAAGCTTTCTGTTCTGTGCTTTGTGGTCGACATGGATCAATTGTGATTGTATATAGGTTCACAACTCTGTGTAGCTACATTACGCTCAAGTTTAGTATCAATATTTTGCTGCTTTATGCAAGTTGCCAGCAAATTATTTTGAAGCTATTCATTAGTTTTACAAGTTGCCAGCAAAATATTTTGAAGCAATTTATTACTAGTTTTATCTGGCATGAGATTACGCTTCATGAAGCTAGTTTTATCATGTATGGCTGTATGGGTTATCAGCAGTTATTAACAGCTGAAACGCTACCCTTTTTCTCGGTTTTTGATTTTTTTTAAGTACAACATTCAACAGTTCTTTTGATGAAAAACTTTCAAGTATAATTTAAGACTAATTACATGTACTTATTATATGTGCCTCATATAAAACACTGAAATCGTATGGCAAACTTTCAAAGTATAATTCGAGTTTAAGTATATGTAACTTATACAAGTCATGAAAAACAAACTAAAGTCTTGTGTCGCTTGATTGGCTAGCATCACGCGCTCGATTCGCACATTGCAGGTTCGAAATCTTCGTGCTGCGCTTTGATGAATTTGTACCCCTTAGTGTAAATCTAAATGCATTGAGGGTTCACAAGTCTGAATTATCTTTTGTAACAAAAAATATAATGGATTTTTTTAAACGGAAATATAATGGATTTTGATTGGATATGATACATACTAATTCTGGAACATAAATAATACTTATTTTAGTGGAAGCATCTTGCTCATTCTTCATTAGCACGTTTTTTCAAGTGGTTAAACGACTTATCTTTTCAAAATGAACTTTTTTATATATTTTTTTAAAAAATAAACAAACTGCTAATGGCTTGCCACGAAGAAACGAACTGAGCCAACGTGGCTGCTTTGGGTGTACATGGAGGCCACGCATGTCCCTCCCTATTTGACATATTTAACTGTCGGTCACTTTTACAATTCGTCACTGGACCGATATGTCGTAGATTTATAAAGATCTACATGAGATGTCACACATGTACTGTAACTTAATAGTCCTAGTCTTACGTATTTTTCTAAATGCGCTTGACACTTCAGATAATACTTTAAAAAAGGCACTTGATGCTCTAAAAATGGTGATGCACTCTAGAAAATAGGCTCTGTATTTTTAAGGCAAATTTTACTATATGACACTCATTATGTGTGGTTTTAGTCCAGAGACACCGCAAAAACGTGGATTTGGAAAAAGACACTCCATAACCTTGGATATTTGCAGATGGACACCACGCTGTCTAACTAAAGCTTGCCGTGCTGACGTGGCGGTCGGGAGCCCGGTTTTTTACCTGGTCAGACCTAAATGCCCCTGGGCCTTATCCTCATATTAGACGAGAGAACACGAGAGAGAATGAGAGACCGAGGGAGACAGCTCTCTGGACGGCGTCGACGCATGGCCAGAGGCGTGTCCAACGCCAAACACCTCCTTTTCTTTTCCCAATTAAGTCCCAACTCAATCGCCCCATCTCACTTTCCATTCCACTGTCGACCACATCGAGAGAACGAACTCTAGCTGCTCCTTTCTTCCTCATCTTCATCACTGGCCACAAAGAAGATGATGGCTGCATTCGTCGATGAGCTATGGTCGTCTCTTCTCCTCTCATGTTCTGTTACCTTCTCAAGATGCCGATCCATTCCCTCTAATTTCGCCCTTTTTCATGTAGTGGATCGACGGGAACACCGTCGTGCCCAGAAGAGCTCTAGAGCGCGCACTGGGCGCTGCCGTGACAGCATCGCCACCGACGCCGTCGATCTGGACCAAGCTGGGCCAAGCTGTCGCGCCAGCATCTTTGCCTCATCCTCCCCTCCATTCCCCCTCAAGTACCCTGAAGAATGGTGCACCGTAGAGGGAGAGCACGCCCCTTTCTTCCTCGGCGCCAATCTGAACCCGCCGCCTAGCACCATCGTTGATTCCGCCTCCTCTGGTGAGCCATTTATCGATTCTTTGTGCATGAACCATCCCTAGAACCTCTCTAACACGAAGGACATACATTCATGGCAGTTCTTGGAGCAAAACACGCTGTCGCCGTCTTCCCGAAGAAGAGCACTGCCACCGAGTGACCGAGATGTTCCGCCAGCCGTCGCTGATGACCAAGCTTCGACATCTCTTCCCGACAGTTTGGTGAGCACCCTGGAGCCTAGAGGACCACATGCATGCACTTCATCCACTTAGAAACGGCCTCCAAAACCACATGCAACACCACCCCGAGAACCACCGCCGCTTCCATCACCATCGTCATTGATTCCGGCCACCATAGCTTGCAAGATAAACACCTATAACCTTGCCTTGAACCCCTCTACATTTTCTCTTTAGGTTGCATGCCGAGATCTTCCACCGTTCACCGCCGGCGAGCTCGAGAACGAGCTCGGCCATGACTCACACATGAAACAGTCATAGGACTGCGGGTTGGTTCCTAGAAAACTCAAGGGCCTTTCTGCATATTCGCACGGCATTTAGGTCCAACCGAGGCATTTAGGTTTGTATAAGGTGCAGGGGCATTTAGGTCCAACTCAGTAAAAAACCGAGCTCCCGACCGCCACGTCAGCACGACAAGCTTCAGTTAGACGGCGTGGTGTCCATCAGCAAATATCCATGGTTATGGAGTGTCTTTCGCCAAAGCCACGATTTTGCGGTGTCCCTGGGCTAAAACCACACATAACGAGTGTCCTGTAGCAACATTTTCCTATTTTTAAAGACACTTGATACTCTAGAAATAACGATGCAGTACTTTAACCTCTAAAACATTATTACATTTTTTTTACAGAAAACTCATTAGTTTTATTTTTATGCGATATCTTATATAGAAAAACCATCAGCTTTCTTACACGAGAATACGCCACATCTTTATCTTTATCTTTATCTTTACCAATCCTGACTATTATAAAAATTTAAGATGTTTTTGCCGTAAATCTTGGTATGTCGTCCCTCGGAATATCCTATACGTGTGCATCTGACTCCAAGTCCAAGCGGTGTGATACACCGTCCTTTGAGCGATTCTGCTTTCATCCGTCCATCCCGTGCATCATCAAAAGTTTGTATCCCGTGCGAGTGAACCAGAAACTTAATTTGGTCGTCGCAACAATAGGAGGTGTGTGTGTGGCTGAGCGCCTCGCCGGCATGGCGGCATCGGATTGGCAGCACATGATGTGCGCCACATGAATGGAGCGGCAGCGAGCACGCGGTCATGGGTGGAGAGCGTCAGATCATACATGGAAGACCTGGCAGAATTCGCCTCCGTCATGAAGCACCTACAGAAACCTTGATGTGGACAAGGGTTCCCGATCTTCCGAAAGGTTTTGGTAGGCAGTTGATTTGGGCGGAGTCGCACACAACTCAACCCGGCTTCTGAACGAACACGCTCTTGAGCCCCGTAATCACAGCACCACATCTCCTCTAGTTATCACCCCTATCGAAACGCGGATGACCTCGTCGAGAAGGCTAATCCCTGTTTGCGAATTGAGGAACACAAACAAGAACAAGGAAGAATACAACCAAAATTGCAGATGAATGATTAAGCTCACAAGTTGGGGTCTTACAACCCGATCTAGCGGCGGAACTGTTCTTGACAGAATAATCTAAGCAAAACCCCAAACCCTAGGTGATGGCAGGTACTGATATATAGAGTTTAGGGTCGTGCAAACAACCCTTGACGCAATTCTAATGGGTTCCAACATGTTACACGGTCCAAAGGCCCAAATACGGTGACGCAACACTGGAATAGATTCTGGACGTCAACTTGTTTGGTCGATTCCTGTTGACTCGAAAAATTTTGGACTTGGGACCAGGACCATTGGAACAGTTATCTTCTTAGCTTTCCATACATATAAAGAACGCTCTAATCCGAGCACGTATGCGACCTGGGCACCCGTTTTAGTGCAAACTAGTCCTAGACTCCAGATCGTACTCGAAGTCAACTTGGTTTGGGCCTCCACCTTGACTTGGACGTCCTTGATGATACCCTATGCCTCTAAGTCCTTCTCTAAGTGTCTCCTTGTCCTCTCCATTGTTCCTAATCACAACATAATCATTAGATAGCAATCTATTCTCAAAATCATATAAAGAAGAACATAGGAACGAGCTCACCTCTAATAAATTCAACTATCATCATGTCCTCTTAAGTTCTCACTATTTACCATCTACTTACAGTAATCTTCCTATGAATATGTTGTATAGAATGTAACACATCATTAGAAAAGCAAGAGTAGTTTTTAATTAAGGTTTGATGAGGACATCACTCCTTCGGATACACACAAAAATCCTCCATCGGTCATTCAAGTACCAATAACTACTTAACAAGAGCTCTTGTTATTGGTCAAATCCATCCCAACTTTGGTAGGGCAGTTACTACCGACCTCCCAATGACGGTTATGGCGTTAAAACCAGTAGAAACTGTCATTAGAAAGGACACTTGGCATGAGAGGAGTGAAGATGCCCTTTGGATTCCATGGAGGATCTCCACATTCCCAAACAAGCTTACACTATAAATACCCCTCTCCTCTCTCAATCTCACACACACTTGAAGCATGAGCTGAACTACAAGAGGCTATAGTGTACTTTGTTGTATATTAGAATAGTGAGAGAGTAGAGTAGAAGAAGTTGGAGGAATTCCGGAGTTACCGGTAATCCTCTTCCTATTTCATTCTGCTCTGTTTATTACTCTGATTATAATTGAAATATATTTTGAGTAATTTAGCTTTACTCGGTGAGAATTCTTTCTTGGTTAATTCCTATTCAGAGTACATGATCATCGCTCACCATAATCAACTAAAATATAGTGATTGCTTTAGTGAGTTATAAACACTAGAGTAGTTATTAACTGCGTAGACGCGGTGTCTAGGTAGTTGATTTCCGGTGTTTGCTCCACATTCCATAGTAGGTGTGAGGTGGGTGTAGAGGTGGTGACAGCCCTCAAGACACTAAAGTCCTCCCTGTCCGGGTGCACAGTAGAGCGATATCTGGGAGCAGCGAGCTGGCCGGTGCCCGAAGTACCTCATTAGGATTAAAGTTAAGCTTTCCATAGACACTGTTCTCCACCAGTGAAACCTCTCTATCCTTTCCCTATCTAGAGCTTCGTGTCCTTGGATGAATCTGAACCGGAGTTAGCACACACGTTCCCTGTGGAAATCGATACCTGAGAATAGTCTCGGGTGAAGTGCTAGATCGGTATCTTCCGTGCGCTTGCAGATTTATCTATGATCATAAGAAATACCAACAAGCATTTCTGGCGCCGTTGCCGGGAAATAGTTGTTGTTCATCTCCGAACCTTGTTCATCCTCGTATCCTTTTTACTTTTCTTTCTTCTACCTTTACCGCTGCTATCCCCGATAAGCGTTCCAGTAAAACCTTCTCAATCGATGGAGCCACAATCTATTTTTCAACTATCTGCTCCGCGGGGTGAATTTAACAAGCCACCTCCTTCATTGGAGCCTATTTTAACACCTGGCTATGAAATTCATCCCGAATTCATTAGTATGGTTAGAGAGAAATCTTTCTCTGGTTTAGGCTAGGAAAACCCCTACCTTGTTTGTACTCTCATACAAGATTTATTTATTTATTTAAATAAAAATGCTAAAAAAAATGACAATTTTACGATCGTGATTGGTGCCACTTTTAACCTTAGTGAAATTTAACCAGACCCGTTCCTTTTGGTATCTGAGTGTTTTCAATGGTGATAAAATCTTTCTTTTAATGTCTTGCTATTTTAAGATTTTGACAGGGGTGTGCGGTGTAATTCCATTGATTTTTGGATTTCGATCGTATCTAAGATCCTAGTTTATCTAGGTTGCTAACTCAATGGTAGAGTACTCGGCTTTTAAGTGCGACTATGATCTTTTACACATTTGGATGAAACAAAAAATTCGTCCAGACTCTTGGTAGAGTCTATAAGACCGCGACTGATCCTCAAGGATAATGAATGGAAAAAATAGCATGTCGTAATAAAATCAATTTCTTATTTTGGATTTTTGGAATGGAATAAAAAAATTCTGATTTTCTAGGTCTAATGAATAAATGGATAGAGCCTGGCTCCAATTCTGGTAAAACAAAAAGCAACGAGCTTAACTTCTTAATTGGAAGAACTCCCTGATCTAATTAGACGTTAAAAGTAGATTAGTGCCTGATGTACTGCGGGAATTCGAGCAGCTTTGCTCGTGCCTTAAGATTCGAGGCATGATCCAAGAGACTGTTCGGTGGAAATTGTTTCCATTCTCTCTTCATGAGAGAGCGGAAACAATGGTACACATCTACCGTCGGGTGTGTAAACGGTGACTGGGATAAATTGCGAGACAAGTTCTGCCTCGCATTTTTCCCTGTAACCCGTATTACTACTTTTCGTGTAGAAATTCTAAGTTTCCAGCAGATGAATAAAGAATCGATTGGTTAGCCTGGTTTAGATTCACTAATTTAGTTCAGTCTGGCCCAACCCTGTCTATACCTGATTACGTGCTATTGCAGCATTTTCAAGCGAGTTTAGATAGGGAGTCTGCATTCCACCTTGACATAACTGCTGGAGGGTAATTCATGCACAAAACTCTTGCCGAAGGCAAGGAAATTCTCGATCGCATATCGGAAAATACCTCCTTTGTCGGGCAGTGTGATGAACCCCGTCCAAAGGCTTTTGTGTCAGGAAGGGGGGAACCTTCTTTTGCCGAGCCTGAACCTGTGCCTTCAACATCTTCGGGTCTAACTAAAGAGTCCTCCTTAGAGCCATCGCCAAATTCCAATGAAATTCAAGCTCCGGGTTGCGCTCCTAAATTTAGAGATGATCCTCATAGCAATTATAAGAAAACCTTGACAGACATCCTCCCTGATAATACGCCAATAGAGGAAGTAATGGCGGTCTTGCCTCACAAGTCCCCTGAACCTCTTCTAGAACTGGTTGCTCATCAGTTCATTCAAAAAGAAAATTTTGGCGAGACCCTTGAATTGCTCTCCATAGAACCACCATCACAACCTCCTATCGAGCCTAAACCTTGTCTCTCTAACCTTCAGAATGTTGTTCTTGATAATCATCTTGAGAAGGGGAACTTTTAGGCCAGGGATAAGTTTGAGACATCAACTTTGGAGGATCGAAAGTCCACAAATGAGCATGAAAGCTTCTCTTTCAAAGTTCCTCAGGACTCATGCTCACTTAAGGAATCCCCAGAGTCCTATCCGATTAGTACCGCTTCATTTCTATCATAATTAGAAGTATGGTTGTGGATGCTTTTGTTTATCGTAAATACTGCAAATCTCGTATGTGTTAGTGGCACTAATCTTGCAGCGAGATGTCTCCATGGTCGAGCTTGAGATCACAAACAAAGCATAGCCGGGAGATACCCCAAATTATCTTGGTAAGTTTTCTTTCCAATAAAAGTAAGAACTAGTTTTTAGGATAGTATGCACCTTCGGGTATTCTTGGTCAGTAACCATTTCAGGTTAAGATTAAGAACGAGGGACGTACAATTCCTAAGAACATGGGAGCTACATCAACTGTTCATTTTGGTGATCCTTGGTGTTGGAACACAGTTTTATGAAGATCCCAGTCTCACACACTTGGTTTTTGATGACTCATGACACAAAAGTCCAAGTGTGGGGGAGGCAGGTCAACGAGCTTGCATGGCGAGTTCCGTCAACCAAGGCTATCTCGGTTTGAAGTTGGTGTTAGTGTTACCTTGCGGAAATAAAAAAGAAAAAAACATGAGGAAGATAAAAAAGAAAGAAAAGAGAGACGGAAGAAAAAAAAAGAAAAAGATGGGAGAAGAGGAAGATAGCAAGAGGGCTGACGGGCTACATCTACATCTAGGGCGCATTATATGCCAGCCTTTAAAATATGGCTATACACCTCGCCAATAGCAATCATGCTGCTTGGCTGCACCCAGCCCCTCTCTTGAGCTCATGTGCCGCCTTGGTTTAGCCTTCATCCACTTCTAGCCATGCACAACATCTCGCTCCTGCGGCACCTACACACATACAAGCAAGAGTAAATGCCCTCTTCTTTTCTAGGTGTTTGCTACTCCACTCTAGTTGGCACTTGCATATTTTCCCAAAAAGAGATGCATCACATGTCTCTACAGCATTGTGCCAATGGAACACGCCTTCAAGGCATAAGGTTCTTGCACCTGAGGTGTGTGCAAGACCAAACCGCTCGCCTTAGTTGGGAAAAGTGAATGGTGGAGGGTTGTGATTGGTTGAGAAGAGAATGTTGGTGGAGAAGTTGTTATATTTTGGGACAAATAATAAGGGCTAAAAGTTGTTATATTTTGGGACATTTGGAGTATTAAAAGTGGCATTAATACCTTCATCTATAGAACTAGATACGAGTTTTCAAGCGGACGAGATACCTCATCACCACTTACCTCGTTGATGGTGATTTTTGGAGTAAAGCTTGGCTTGCGAATAACCCCTTGACGAGTCTTGATGAAGCACCCCTCCAAAAGCGCCTTTTGCGTCGTCAAAAGATGTTGATCAATCTCTCGATGTTGCTCCTCATCCAAATCCTCCAATGAGATTGGAAGAACATTGGTAGGATCAAGCTCCGACTTGCTCATGATGAAGACGTCCCTAGCGGAGTCACCAAAAATCGTGTTGGCAACTTTTTGACAAGTAGAGAAGCACGATCGCAACACCTAAACGCCTTGCGGTGATATGTAGAGTCGCCAAGCACTCTAATCCAGCAAAAGCTAGACTAAGATGGGTTTTGATAGATTAAACCGGCTAGCGGAGCCGATTTAGATAGAATGATGGATAAATACTCGTCTCGTGGGCAAAACGGAAGATTTTCAGGACAAACTTACAAAGGATTTTGCACTCTCGCAGGGAAGGCAGACGTAAATCGATAAAGATGGACGAACTAAAGTAGAACTAATTGAAAAGTAAAAAGCAATATTGAAAAATCGATTCTATTGATTGATCGTAGTGTGATACATTTTTTTGAACTGGCCTTGTCCCTTATATAGGAGTTGGTCTTGCCCTCTACAGAACCTCCTCCACGTTCAACTCGGAGTAGAAACTAATGGAAACCCGAAACATACCTTCCCGAGCAAGGAAACCCAAGACCCGACGAAAACAGACTCGGGCTCGGGCTTTGCCAGTCAGACTGACCACATACCACCGGTCTGACCGGCCCTCTGGCGGCGGTCTGATCGGCCCATACATAACGGTCAGACCGGCCCTTCTGGAGGAAACCGACAGAGTTCCAAATTTTGGCAAATTTTTCTATTCCAATTCTAGGTACCAAATTCGAGTATAAACAATTCGAGTATAAACAAGCTGCCGAACGTTTGAAGTGCCCGGGCGCGGGAGCTGGTCGACGACGGCGCGTGTGCCGAGCACGCAGATGTTTGCACCCGCGGCTGCAGCGGTTGGCGTTGGGCGGCATCACCTGCTAGCCCTTCGAATTGGTGCCTTCCAGTAATCCGATCCTTCGATCGCACCCCTGCATGTATTTATTTTTTTTCCGTTTGCTATAAGTACAAGATCATTTTTACTTGAATTAATCACTAAGATCTGAGAACCGGCTGGTCTGTAGTAAAAAGGATGCGCCTGTGGGAAACAATAGTGGAAGAAGATACCGATGAGGCCGGCGATCGGGAGAAGGACCCACTTGCCTCCACGCGCTTTCTTTTTTGCATCCGCCCTCTTCTCCCCCTTTCTCCTCCCTTTCTTCTTTTTCTACTACAGTACACGGTACACCACACAATTTTTTTTAAAAAAACAAAAGTTATAAAAATTTATGTATAGAAATACTATATATAAAAAAAAATTTGAATTTAAATTCAAATTTGAATCGGGTATGTAAACTTTTGACTTATAAACTTTGGGTCTATAAACTTTAGGTGTATAAACTTTAGATGTATAGAAATACTATATATAGACAATATTTGAATTCAAATTCAAATTCTAATCGGATATAATTCAAATTCAAATTTGAATCAGGTATGTAAACTTTTGACTTATAAACTTTGGATCTATAAACTTTAGGTGTATAAACTTTAGATGTATAGAAACACTATATATAGAAAATATTTGAATTCAAATTCAAATTTGATTCAGATATAATTCAAATTCAAATTAGAAACGGGTATATAAACTTTTGACTTATAAACATTAGATCTATAAACTTTAGGTCTATAAACTTTAGGTGTATAAACTTTAGATGTATAGAAATACTATATATAAAAAAAAATTTGAACTCAAATTCAAATTTGAATCGGATATATAAACTTTTGGTCTCTAAACTTTAGATGTGTAAACTTTAGGTATATAAACTTTAAGTGTATAAATTTACTAAAATAGGAAAGTAATGCGGTGCCAAAAAAGGAAACCAGGTGAGGGGCTGGAGGGAGGGAGGGAGGGGGGAGTGGATCGATCGCTGATCCATCCCCATGGCGATCGATCGCGAAACAGGATTTCCGCCATCTTTAGGGCTTGTTTGGTTCCCAAAAAGTTTTTTCCAAAACATCACATCTATTCTTTACACACATCTATGAAGCATTAAATATCTACTTCTACTCTACTATCTATCTACTACTACTTAAAAAGTAAAACCTGTTTCCGTCGTCCGTATGACGAAAAAAAGGCGTGAAAAAAAAGCGAGAAAAATAGTCCGACTCCCATCATAAAAAAAAACTTATGAAGCGATGTATGAGGATGTGAGGGGCATTCGGTCTGAGGTTGGAAGGATTTCAACTCAAGTCTCTTCTTTGGATCGGCGCATGACAACTTTGGAAAACTCTTATGCATATGTCTACTCTCGTCGCCGTGACCCTTCCTCTACATCTCACTATCCCATTCCTCGTCCTCCTTCTCCTCCACAAGAGTGAAGCCTTTTTGGTCCTTGATGCCAAAGGGGGAGAAGATTTCTAGGCTTGCATTTTATTTTGTGGGATGGGACTAGGAGTAGTGAGGTTACACCTCCTATCTAATAGGTTAAGGTGGTTTGGGCTATACTATGTATGGGAATAGGCTATTACTCTCTATATTGTGTGTTCTTTATCGTTTTGTTGAACTCTGTCATTTGGACCCTTCATGGTCTTGTAATAGCCTATGTTTATTTGTGAGCCCTTTTAGGATGATTTGTGACTTATGTGGTTTGAATGGTTAAGTGATGTGAACTTGTGCGATGATGGATGGTGTTTGTGATATTGATATATATATGACCATCTTATGCTCATGGATGAATATTTCTTGAAGTTCACATTGAAATTTTGCATATGTGCTTGTGTTATGTTGAATTGTGAATGAGAGTGCATATGTTGCATAGTTGCTATTTGTGTTTGATATGCACATGTTTAGGGGGAGCATTTTCAATTCATTGCAAAATGTCCATGTGTTTCATGTTCAATTATATATAATTGTGGTGTTTGTCATCAATTACCAAAAAGGGGGAGATTGAAGCATCTGGGCCCTCGTTGTTAATTTTGGTAATTAATGACGAGCACTATTTGTGGACTAACCGTTGTCTTTGAGCTATATATTTTGAGTTAGGTCCACGTCATATGTGCGCATGGATGATTATCGATGGATTAAAATTTACGGCGCAAAGCAAAAGGGAAAGAAGACGGTAAAATTAGTGCTTTAGTTTTAAAATTGATCGAGGTGTAGGGCGATCAAATTTGCTAGTTTATTTTTAGCTTCGCCGTACTATTAAGAGGGGTAATGACCTAGCAAAGAGATGATTTTAATTGCCACATTAGGTCATTGCTTTTAGACTTGTGCTTACTCATCACACACACACAATTCACTAGGTTCGGCCTGACCAGGGGCGGTCTGACCGGCGTGCCCTGGCCGGTCTGACCGGCCCCAAGAGGGCGGTTTGATCGGCGCATAAGGCCGGTCTGACCAGCGGCACTTGCGCGGTCAGACTGGCCCCCTGGAGGCCGGGATGGTGCTGCTCGGGGTGGCCGATACAGAGCCGACGGAGCCGTATTCGGTAGCTGATGGCGGTTTGACCGAGCCGAGGCCGGTCTGACCGGCTACAAAACGTCGGTCTGACCGGCCAGGCCGATGGGGCCCTCTGACAGGGCTACAATGGCTAGTTTCTAGCCGTTGCAGAGTAGCACGGTCTGACCGGCCACATACCTCCGGTCAGACCGGTAGAGCACTGAGTTGGGGGATTTTGCCCCCAACGGCTAGTTTTGGTGGGTGGGAGTATGAATACTCCCCCACCAGCAGCAAGGGGACTCTCTTGGCACCCAATTCAATTGCATACACCCCTTGCACCTCTCTCACACACATTTGAGCTTAGTGTTCATCCATTGTAGTGTTGAGGTTGTTCTAGCCAAGAGTCAAGTGCATTTGCTTCCATTGTAGAGCTAGTGTGGCACTTGATTGATCATCTCCACGCCGGGTCATTGCTTGTTTCTCTTGGAGGTTGCCGTCTCTTAGACGGCTTGTGGAGGAGTCGCCTAGTGACCTCTCCGAGAAGATTGTGGAGGAGGCTTGGTGCCGGTTTGTGAGTGGTTTGAAGTTCACCACCTTCGAAGTGAAGGAAGAACTACCCCGAGTGATCGAGTCTTGGGTAGTCCTCTCCGTGGGCTGGCTCCCGCCTTGCCCACCCCTTGATGAAGGGGGCGTGCGGTGGCTTCGTGGTTGAGCGGTGGAGTTGGGCTCGCCTCAACGGGGAGTAGGAAACTGGCAAGTTTCCGAACCTCGGTGAAATATCTCTTGTCTCCTTGTCTCATTTACTTGTTGCATTTACATTTGTGCAATTTACATTTCTAGAGACCTACTAGAGATCATTTCACCCTAGGATTGCTAAACTAGACTTAGGAATTGTGATTTACTTTCCTAGTGATATACTTGAGCCACTTTCACCCTAGGATTGCAAAACATAACTTAGTTGCTTAGTTAGTCTTGTCCCTCACCGAGCCTAGCAACTTAGGTTAGTTTTGATTAGGTGTCATTTATTTTTGGTCGCTATTCACCCCCCCTCTAGTCGACATCTCGATCCTACACACTTTTAGTCCATAGAAGACGAGAGATCAAGTTTTACACGCTTTGGATTCGAATTCGGGCCTCCTGACAGCATCAACTTCAAATGGACCTAATCGCTGATCTAGAAAGAATTTCAGGGCCTATGAGTACATGTTGGAAAACTTATGGAGTCTACTTTCAGATGGTTTTGGTCCCACGTCAAAATTCCTACCGAGCTACTGGGAATCTGGAAAATAAGCCACGTAGCTCATCCAGTCCGAATTTGATTTTGAGTTTTGGGCCTTGTAATTGTGTCGTGGGCTTAGCCCAATGGGGTGTGCCCCCTAGGGCAAACCTAGGACGTCCCTAATCATACTTAATCCGTAGCCGTCATTGTTTAGAGTTCGGTTTTGCTTAGATTAATCTGTCGAGAACAGTTTCGCCGCTAGATCGGTTTGTGGAACCCCAAATTCGTGTGCTTAATCATTCATATACAATTTGGTTGCAATCTATCTTGTTCTTGCTTGTGTTCTTCGATTCGCATGTAGGGATTAGCCTTCTCGGTGAAGTCAACCGGTTTTCGGCACGGTTGATAACCAGAGGAGACGTGGTGCTGCGATTGCGGGGCTCAGTAGCGTGTTCGTTCAGAAGCCGGATCGAGTTGTGTCGCGACTCCGCCCAAATCGACTGTTTATCAGTATCTATCGGAAGATCAGGACCTAACTCCCTCATCATAAGAGATATGCAAATTTTGTGAACAATGTTACTATCACTTTATCGGATGAAGAAATGACCAAAATAAAAGTTATAGATATTAATGAGTTATACAACTTTGCTGTTGATGACTTTTTCAGGTGAAATAATTTAGTATTTGAAAATGTTGTTTGCAGTTGTCATAATTTGAAATTCAAATGAAAATTATTAAAACAGAGTCATACCAAAATGACCAAAACAAAAGTTGTAGATATTGGTGATTTATACAACTTTGTTGTTGATGACTTTTTCAGTTGAACTCATTTAGTACTTGTAAATGTTGTTTGAAATTGTCATAATTTGAAATTCAAATTCAAATTATTGAAACAGAGTCGTATACCAAAATGACCAAAACAAAAGTTGTAGATATTGATGATTTATACAATTTTATTGTTGATGACTTTTTCAGTTGAAATCATTTAGTACTTGTAAATGTTGTTTGAAATTGTCATAATTTGAAATTCAAATTCAAATTATTGAAACAGAGTCATATAGCAAAATGACGAAAACAAAAGTTTTAGATATTGATGATTTATATAACTTTGTTGTTGATGACTTTTTCAGTTGAAATCATTTAGTATTTAAAAATATTATTTGAAGTTGTCATAATTTGAAATTCAAATTTTATATAGTACAATCAAACTCGAATGGAGAAATGACTAAAAAAAAATGGTAGATCTAAATGAGTTCTACAACTTTGTTTTTTACAACTTTTTCATACGAGTTCATTTAGTATGACTTTTGTGTGTTACTTCACAATGGTATAATAAAAAAAAAGAAAAAAAAGGTTAAACATAGAAGGAATGAAACAAGGCCTGTTATGGGCCAGCCCATTTTGCTCCTCCCTCTCCAAGAAGTCCATTATTCCTCCCTTCTTTCCATTAATTTCAAAATATTAAACCTTCGAATCGAATTTTATCAAACTAAATGAACTTATGTGTAAAAGTTGTCAAAAACAAAGTTGTATAACGTATTGTGGTCAACCTATTTTATTTTGGTTATTTCTCCATATGAGTTTGATTGACCTATATAAAATTTGAATTTCAAATTATGAAAACTTCAAATAACATTTTTAAATACTAAATGATTTCAACTGAAAATGTCATCAACAACAAAGTTGTATAATTCATCAATATCTACAACTTTTTTTTGGGCCATTTTTCTATATGACTTTTTTTAAACAGTTTGAATTTGAATTTCAAATTATGACAACTTCAAACAACATTTTTAAATACTAAATGATTTCAACTGAAAAAGTCATCAACATCAAAGTTGTTTAACTCATTAATATTTATAACTTTTATTTTGGTTATTTCTTCATTCGGTAAAGGGATAGTAACATTGTTCATAAAATGAACATATCTCTCCTATAGTTTATAAACTATAAGAGAGATATGTTAATTTTGTGAACAATGTTACAAATTGTTTTATCGGATGAAGAAATGACCCAAATAAAAGTTATAGATCTTGATGAGTTATACAACTTTGATGTTGATGAACTTTTCAGTTGAAATCATCTAGTACTCGTAAATGTTGTTTGAAGTTGTCATAATTTGAAATTCAAATTCAAATTATTGAAACAGAGTCATATAGCAAAATGACCAAAACAAAAGTTGTTGATATTGATTATTTATGCAAATTTGTTGTTGATGACTTCTTCAGTTGAAATTATTTAGTATTTAAAAATGTTGTTTGAATTTGTCATAATTTGAAATTCAAATTTTATATAGGTCAATTAAACTCAGATGGAGAAATAACCAAAATAAAATTGGTAGATCTCAATAAGTTATAAAAATTTATTTTTACAACTTTTTCATATATGCTCATTCAGTATGCTAAAATTCGATTCGATGGTTTAATATTTTGAATTTAAATGAACGGAGGGAGGCAAAATGGACTTCTCGGCAAGGGATGAGCAAAAGGGCTGGCCCGTAACAGGCCTTTTGCTCCTCCCTCGCCAATTAGTCCATTTTGCTTCCCTCCTTTCAATTAATTTCAAAATATTAAACCGTTGAATCGAATTTTATCATATTAAATGAGCATATGTGAAAAAGTTATCAAAAAAAAAGTTGTATAACTTATTGAGATCTTCCTATTTTATTTTGGTTATTTTTTCATCTGAGTTTGATTGACCTATATAAAATTTGAATTTTAAATTATGACAATTTCAAATAACATTTTTAAATACTAAATGATTTTAACTGAAAAGGTCATCAACAACAAAGTTGTATAACTGGCCAATATATACAACTTTTGTTTTGGCCATTTGTCTATATGACTTTGTTTAAACAGTTTGAATTTGAATTTCAAATTATGACAGTTTCAAACAATATTTACAAGTACTAGATGATTTCAACTGAAAAAGTCATCAACAATAAAGTTGTATAACTTATCAATATCTATAACTTATGTTTTGGGTATTTTTCTATATGACTTTGTTTAAACAGTTTGAATTTCAATTTCAAATTATGACAGCTTCGAACAACATTTACAAGTACCAGATGATTTTAACTGAAAAAGTCATCAACAACAATGTTGTATAACTCATCAAGATCTATAACTTTTATTTGGGTCATTTCTTCATTCGACGAAGTTATTTGTAACATTGTTCACAAAATGTACATACCTGTTATACCTTTATAAACAATAAGAGAGATATGTAGATTTTGTGAACAATGTTACAAATCACTTCGTCGGATGAAGAAATGATCAAAATAAAAGTTATAAATATTGATGATTTATACAACTTTGTTATTGATGACTTTTTGAGTTGAAATCATTTAGTAGTTGTAAATGTTGTTTGAAGTTGTCATAATTTGAAATTCAAATTCAAGCCATTGAAACAAAGTCATATAGAAAAATGACCAAAATAAAAGTTATAGGTATTGATGAGTTATACAACTTTGTTGTTGATGATCTTTTCATTTGAGATCATTTAGTTTTTGAAAATTTTTTTTGAAGTTGTCATAATTTGAAATTCAAATTTTATATAGGCCAATGAAACTCATATGGAGAAATAACCAAAATAAAATTGGTAGATCTCAATAAGTTATACAACTTTGTTTTTAACAACTTTTTGACATAAGTTCATTTAGTATGATAAAATTCGATTCAAAGTTTCAAAATTTTGAAATTTCCAGGTTAAATGACCATTTTGTCCAAGTAAGTTGTATAATAAGTTTCCAGATACTAGGGTTATTCTGGTAAAATCGCATCAAAATAGCTTCTTATACATATATCCAAACCCTAGCCATCCATCCTTCACGTTCTCTTTCCCCACCCTCACGCCACCGCCCACCACGCCGTCGTCGTCCTCCTCTTCTCTTCCCCCACCATCCACAGCCCCCTCGGATCTCGCCGCCCCTTCCGCCTCCCCCTCCGCTCCTCTCATCGCTCCTTCGTTCTCCCCCTCTTCGGCAATCTCGCCAGTGTCCCAACTCCAGCGGGAGCGGCAGCGGCAGCAACGAAGCGCGGCGGCAACGACCTACGGCGGCGGATCCGGCGGCGCCGTCCTAGGGAAAGCCGGATCCGCCGCCCTAGGGAGGAGCTCCGCTCTCGGCGGCGGGCGGCGGGCACGGCGACAGCCTGCTCCGGCGGATCTAGCGGCGCCGTCCTCGAGAAGGCCGGATCCGCCGCCCTAGGGGCTCTCGGCGGCTAGCGGTGGGCACGGCGACGGCTTCCTCACCCCTCGCTGCTTGCCACACCGGCATCCGTCTCCGTCGCCGCCTGGCGCGGGAACGGTGGATCCGCCGCCGTCGGCGCCTCCCAGTCTCGTGCGCCGCCGCCGCCACCATCCGCCAGCGACCACCGGAGCGAGGCAGCAAGGGGAAGCGGGCAGCGTGGGCGCACGGCCATTCATGCAGGGCGGCCTCACGACAGCCAGCAGCACAGCAGGCCGCTGGAGGGTGGAGGCGGCGGCGGCGGCTCCCCTCCCTCCTCCAAGATCTGGTGGAGGCGGCGGTGGAGGGCGGATGCAGCGCGGAGGGTGGCGGCTTCGCCGGGAGGGTGGAGGGAAGATAAAATCCTCAAATGCCCCCAAATCAACTTACCCAGATAGGGAAAAGAGTGGTAAGCAGCTCAACTATTTTCTCATACTGGTTTGCTTCACTAGGAATGCTCTCTGGCAGATTACTGGATATGTTAGCTTCAGCCTTGCAATAGTTGACAGCTTCTGAGGAAACAACAGATCATTTCATCATTGCCGTAAGTAATTAAAATCGGAGCAACGAGTGTTTAATAATGAGATTATTCAAGAAAGGCCAAGAATATAGTTTTGCTGATCTGTAGGATCATTAATCATTTGGATGAAATTGCACTATTTCAATTCCTCTTTCAATTCATGTATCGATAATTACTCTTTCAATTCCTATAACACCGGATATATCACGTCATGGAATCGTTTGCATATAATCTATGGTGTTTAAATGCAATGGACTCCTATAACTAGCATCAGGATATCATGCCACATTCCTATTTCATCCAATGTTTTTATTAATCTTTTATCTGTTAGAATTGATTTTAATGTATTTGTTATTTGTAGTTCAGGTATGCTTTTACCAGTCTTAAAAACATATATTATATTCATTGAGAATTGAAGATTTTACGTGCAAATATTTTTTTGCCTCACAGGACCATCGTTCTTCTATAACCACTTTCTATTTCACTTTCTGCTTTCTTATTCCTTTCAAACGAAAAATTACTAACATATACTACCTCCGTTTCAGGTTATAAGACTTTCTAACATTGTCTATATTCATATAGATGTTAATGAATTTAGACACGCATATATGTTTAGATTCATTAACATATATATAAATATGGACAATGTTAGAAAGTGTTATAATATGAAACGGAGGAAGTATACCTCGTCATCTGACGTCCTTCCTGCTAATCCACTGCTGCTTTACTGTAGTTCCGCCCAGGCGGCGCGCCAACGGCGCGCCCCAGTCTCTAGTAGCAGTTAACCTATGCCACCGGTGACCTCATCCACCACGCCGTCACCTCCTCTTAAGTCAATGCTCTAAGCAGGTAAAATACTGCCTCCTCTCTCTCCTGCTCACTGTTCCCTCTAGTGATGTCAACAGCATGTGACCACTGCCATATGAAGGTTTGCAGTTCGCACGTATATGATAGCATATGAACTACACTTGCTTTGGGTGCTGATTTTATTTGTGGCCTATAAATGAATGCTAGTTCATCTTTCACAAACATTAAACTGACTCTCCAATATCCTACAAATAATTAAGTAAGTTTGTCAAGGCTTCATTGTCCCTTAGCTAAGGCAAGACCCTTGTATAAAGTTTGTTGGAACGAACCGCACCTCAGACTACTGCGTTCTTCTGAAGAATTTGTCTTTTAGGGTGCTTTAAAATGGCAGTGAGATAAATCGGGCTCTATCAAGCACAGAGTGGTGGCAAAGCCAAATAGCAACACTGCTAGCCACGGCATTTGTTGCTACTGATATCCTTTCCTGATTTACTAAGTACTAGTACATAGGGCACACATCCACTAATCTTATTTGGACAGTAGTTACAACATTCAGACTTGAATTTGTAAAGTCAGTTATTTTTACTGTATTGGCAATTTTTAGGCAAGAAGCTCATCTCTGCTCTGAAAGGCCATCGAAAGATTTAGTTGATAGAGACTAAACTGTGAAATTAAAAAAAAAAACATGTTTAAGTTCAGCATATAAATCTGTACTGAACCAAGCAAAACGTGGAGTGTAACAGCTGATGTGTTCTTTATTTTAGGTCCGTGGGTGATTGAAGCCGAAGCATGTGGTCATGCTACCTCAGATCTCAATATATTGTTTGATTCTGGAAACAGAGTATCTGAGACTATCTGTTATTAGGTTTAATCTGAGATGAACTATTGTTTGAATTCTGTTGTATTCTGATTGTATCTGTTATTAGTTGAATCTGATATGGTATCTGTAATTCGGTTTCGGTTTGAATATGAAATGGTATGAGAAATTGGATTGAATTTGGTGAGCTCAAATTTAATTGAATCTGAAATGGTATGAAAAATTGGATTGAATTTGGTGGGCTCAAATTTAATGGGCATGTTTAGTGGGTTTTGATCTGATAGTTAATTGATAAAATGGGCTTGTTTTGAAATAGGCCTAGTTCTAAAATGGGCCTATTTTAAAATGGGCCAGTTAAAAAAATTAATGGGCTGTTTAAAAATTAATGAGCCGTCCAAAAAATAATGGGCCGTTAAAAAAATAATGGGCCGTATAAAAAAGTTGCTGACGTCAGCTGCCACGTCATCAGTGACACGTCATCGCACACGTGTCAAAATGACCACGTCAACTGCCATGTTGGCCACCATGTGGCAACATCTGTGACGTTTAATTTCGTCACAAAGGTTGGGCCTGGGCTGGACTACACAAGCCAATAAGCGTTTTACGACGATGGTTAAAAAACGTCATAGATTGTGCTGATCCGTGACGATTTCGGAGAAAACGTCGGCAGATTTAATCTGTGACGCTCAATAGATGACGATAGGTATAATCGTCACAGACAAATTCCTGTGACGAATTTCCAGTGATCCATGACGAATTTTTTTCATCATAGATTAAATAGATTCTTGTAGTGAACACTCATGCCTAGTAAAAAAAAGTCTAATCTGAGTCCCACAAATATAGTCAAATTTGATTTGCATGTATCAATTTGTCCGACTATTAAAACCGGTGTAAAATGACTCATAAGACAATATTGATAGTGGTTTTCTCTAGGTGTTGCTTACATCCCTGGCATGTTGACGTCAGGGTTTAACCTTTCGTTTACGGCATTTTTATCGGGCGTGCCGATATTCCAAAATTTTGGTGAGAAATTATTTGAACCTTTAACATAATTTGGTCAAATTTTAACAAAATATAACCAAATTAAAAAATTGGAAAAAAACTCCGGCCAAAATAATATCATATAGGGGAGGGCGATAGAACCGAAATTTTGAACCGGCTTGACGTTGACATAGTTTTTTTTTTTTCCTACGTGACATGTGTCAGGAGTCATAATCATAAGAGAAAATACTAAAGGCAAAATTTGCTACAGGACACCGATAGATTGCTGATTTTATTGTGAGATACCCGAAGATCATATGTTTGCTTGTGGACTCTTAAAAAATGTAGTAATTAGCTGCTGGACACTTCTCCTATTATTTTGTTATTTCCAGTGAAAATAGAGAGAGAGTTGTATAAGTACCAAATACCCCAGCTCTCTCTTCTTTTCTTTTCCCTTCTTCTTCCTCGCGCTTGCTACTGAGCCGAGTAGAGGCGCAACGTGCGCGGCCAATGCGGCCGGCCCGAGCCGGGATGGCTAGGCCACGGCAGAGCGGTGGCGGCGCATCGCTTGGGTTCACCACCGATGGCGATGACGCACGGCGGCGTCCCGGTGCACGGCGCAATGATGCACGGTGGCACCGAGCTCTTGCCGGCGATGCAGTCCGTGTACAACACCGTCGTCGCGTTCGGGCTGCAGGGCCAGGTGAACGTCACGACGACGCACTCCCTGGACATCATGGGAAGCTCCTATGCCGTGCAGTACATCCAGCCGCTGCTCAACTTCCTGTCCATGGCGAGGTCCCCGTTCCTGTTCAACTGCTACCCGTACGTCGTCTACAAGGCCGACCCGGGGAGCGTGCCGCTGGAGTACGTCCTCTTCCCGCCCAACGCCGGCGTGACCGACCCAAACACGAAGCTCAACTACGACAACATGCTGTACAACCAGATCGACACGGTGTACGCGGCGATGCCGCAGGCGCTGAGCCACACCGATGTCGACTTGAAGATCTTCGAGGCGCTGGGCCCAGATGAAGAAGATGAACAGAGAAACAAAGGAAGAAAGGAAGAAGATGAACATAGAAAGAGATTGACAAGTGGACCCATGGGCAAACTTGTCTTTAACTAAAGCTTCTCTCTCCGTTTCCATCGGAAATAATAAAATAATGCGGCGGTGTCCGCTAGCTAATTAACATATTTTTTAAGTGGTCACGAGCAAACACACGATATTCGGGTGTCTCACAACAAATGCTGCAATCTTTCGGTGTCCTGTAGCAAATTTTGTCAAAACTAAATGGAACCATGTGTAAGGTGTGTTTGGTTGGGTGGATGAGCCTATATGGGAGATGGCCGCCTAATTTTTTATGGTGTTTGGTTGGAGGGTAGGGTGGATGGAACGGCCCAGAATAGGGAATATTCCCTCAATATGCTAGATGAGTGCATCCGGTCGATTTGGTTGGATGAAGCCGTCCAGTTTTGGTCTGGGTGATGTGTCCTATTCTGATTGGCTGTGGTTGGTTTGATTTTCTGTTAAGCAAGCTCTAAATGATTTTTTTCTAAACCTAAACCGTTTTTCTAATTTATGGTTTGATTACACCATTATATTTGTTACAATTAAATCTTTGAAATAAGATCCCGGATGATTATATTATGATAAATATATATATATGACAAACGGGTCCCACTAACTTATGGCTTCTCCTATCCATGCTATATCCCTCCAACCAAATAAAAAATTAGATCGTCATATCCAACAAAATATGGATGGCCATATCCCATCCATGTATGACCGTGAACCAAACACACCATCCATCTCATCTAGTGCATCAGCTAGCTGCTAGTTCACAATTCCGGCCGGGCACTGCACTGCCAAAGAGCCAATTAAGGGCCTGTTTAGTTCGCGAAAAGAAAATTGGGTGTCACATCGGACGTTTGACCGGATGTCGGAAGAGGTTTTCAGACACGAATAAAAAAACTACTTTCATAACTCACCTGGAAATCGTGAGACGAATCTTTTGAGCCTAATTAATCTGTCATTTGTACATGTGGGTTACTGTAGCACTTATGGCTAATCATGGATTAATTAGACTCAAAAGATTCGTCTCGCGATTTTCGTCCTAAATGTGGAATTAGTTTTTTTTTAATCTATAGCAAATATGCCCGTGCGTTGCAACGAGATTTAGTAATAGAGGTTAAACGTTCCGTTGCTTTGTTGCACTCTACTATAGTATGTTTTCAGTTTTTTTAATGCTAAAAAGGAAAAAGGTAAAAAGCCATCTGCAATGGGAAAGAAGCACACACTTTGTAGTATGGAAATAAAATCTTTAGTGGAATATGTTCGAATTCTAGAAATAATTTAATATTTAAGGAAATAATAATTATTTCGACATAAAACATATCAACTTTGGTCACATACAATATCATATAATTAATACTTTCTAGATAAATATTTTGTTGGTTTCATTTATCTAAAAATAATCTACTAAGTGATTAAATAATTGATCATAATTTCCTAGCAATTTTAAATGGCTTAAAACTGATTTTGGCCTTGGTTTAGTAATTATCTAGGACAACTGGAGGGACCAAAACTGAACTTATCCGTGCGGAGCATACATCTGGCCCAATTGTGTGGCGGCCTGGGAACGGCAGCCCGAGTGGGAGAAGCCATAGCCGTCCGATCTGATCGACCGTCTCGATTGATCCGAACATATATAAAACGTTGGCAGCCCTAACCCTAATCGTAAATCATTTCCTCTCCACCTCTCTTTCAAACGACGGCGTTGGCGGCGCCGCTCCCCTTCCCCCTCCCCCATCAGCGGCGACGCTCCCCCTTCTCCCACCAGCGGGGACGTTCCTTCTCCCCCTCTCCTTCCAGTCTCACCGGCATGGCACGGCGTCAGCGAGTGCTCGATGCAGTGCAGTGACGGCAAGGGTACGACAGCGACGACGACGGCGGCGATGACCATCCTTCCCCTTCCCCTCTCCCTGTCGGCCTCAATGGTGGGGCTACGAGCCTACGGCGCGGAGCCTTCATGCCCGGTGGACAAGCGTTGAATGCTCTCACTTAGGGTATTAATAGCCCCAAGCACCGGGTTGAAGTACTCATTGGGTTGCATTCAAAGTAAGCATACTGTGGATGGAAGAAAGCATTTGGATCATACCTAGGAGGAGGAGGAGGTGCGGAGCTTGAGCTAGCTCCAGGGTGAGAAGAGGGCACCGTCCTAGGAGCACGGGAAGCTCCAAGCTGAAGGCGGGGCTTGTGCTGCTTGTGCTTCTTCAAATTTTTCCCAGCAGCCCCAAGCTTGTCTTGAATCAACCTCATGATGTAAGGGGCATAATAGATTCCCTGAGTGAATGTCCCCTTGGAAATAGCAATCTCTTGCATCATGAGGGACACAATGTCGAACTGACGACCCTGAATGATTGCATCGATGACGTGCCAAGCCACACCCCTAATGTCATCATTGTTGCCAAGTTGAGGGAGGGTAGTGGCTCTTACAATCCTAATAACCACACTGGGGATAGTCCTCAAGCCGTCAACCTTCCCATGTGTGTACCGTTCTCCATCTTCATAGAACTGAGAGAGATAGTCTATGGAGAGCGGATTGTGAGTGTGCTCCTCATGCAAATCATCTCCAAAATCCAAGCGAATATTGAGGAGCCGCCGAAACTGCCTCCGAGAGATAGAACACTGGAGGGTGTCAGATATCCACTTCATCTCACTATAGTCTCCAGCCACCCACACTGTAGCATAAAACTGCCGGATCAAATCTTCATTGTAGTCTTGCTTGAGGGTCACAATGCGGTCAATGCCAACAGTCTTGAAGAGATCATGCAAGCTCTCAAACTCTGGAGTCTCATTGATGTCTCTCCAAAAAATCCACTTATGCTCTGCAAAAGCTTTCCCTGCATAAACCTGCTCATACACAGTTTTCTGGAAAGCGGTGTGAAACCGGGGATCCGTGGTGTCCCGAGGCCTCAAGAACTGATCATGATGCCTCAAGATGGTATACTGCGCTGGATTCCTCATGTTCACAACAAACTGGATGGTGGGATCAATTTGCATCTCATCACCTGCTTCATCCTCATCCTCCCCACTTCCACTGACATCATCTCCACTTTCCTCCTCACTAGCCCCCTCAACATTGGCCTCAACCTGTTCATCACTCTGAGCATAATTCTCTCCGCTCGACTCCTCAGACTCACGGGAACCGGAGTGGGCGCACAACGACCATGGCGAATGCGGGGAGGATATTAGCAATAATTCTAGAAACAATTTGGAGAGGTGAAAATTTGCTTATATCCTGTGGAGGGGTGGTCAGACCGCAGCCAGTAGGGCGGTCAGACCGACGGCATCAAGACGGTCAGACCGCCCATGGTGGCCGGTTAGACCGACGGCTGCCGGCCGGTCAGACCGGGCGCGCACGCCGGTCAGACCGGCGGCTGACCCACGGTCAGACCGCCTGTGGCTCCGGGCAAGCCACCTCCCACAAGTTCAAGCATCCCAAAATTTTCACAACTACACATTTGGGTCTAAAATTTGCTAGAACAATATTGCACAAGTTTGGAACTTGAACATCAAAGGGTATGGCCTATTTCATCAAGATTGGAATAATGGGGGAAACTACCCTAAACCCTAGAGATTGAAATAGACCGATTTGAGATAATGCATAAGAGGGAGAGTGATTTACCGGTTGAAGGAGTTGAATCACACAAAGAAACTACCCACTATTGGTGCAAATCGAAGAACACCTCGTGCTTCACCTAGGGTTCCATGCCATGGATCAAAAACTCAACAAAAACACAAATCAATCCATGGAATAGAGAGAGGAAGCGGAGGAGAATCACTTATGGTGTAACCGGAGAGAAATCCGTGGTCAAACCGAGGGGATTTGGTGGAGGAAAGAGTTAGGGTTTGAGGGGAGGTGAGAGAGAGAGAGTTTTTCGAGTTGGGGATGAATGGGGATGAGATGGAAGAGGGTAGGTGCGGGATGGAGAAGAAAAGGGGCAAAACTGCTTAGGCCCACCTCGGCCGGTCAGACCGGCCCTATGTGGCCGGTCAGACCGCCGCACCTGGCCGGTCAGACCGCGCATATAGCGCCGGTCAGACCGCCAGGCCCCCTGCCGGCTGTGCACAACCCTTGCACAAGCCGGCAACCCCCACACAATAAAATTCAACAAAATTTTGATTTTTGGAGCAATTTTGAAATGTGTGAGTTGAAATATTACCAACCATTCATAACATTTGAAAATTATGAAGATTTGCAACAAAACTCACTTGAGTGCTAGGAGGTGACCTTTTATGGTCTATAGGGGTTTTTGGGCGAATTTGATTTTCAAACAACTTTCGAAATATTTGACTTTTGAGATAGGTTTGAATACCAAAAATATTTCAACTCCTCTGCTCTACCAACTTATTTTTGAAACTTTTCTCAAATTCCTTCTCAATCTCATTTTGAGGATAAATCTTATTTTGGCCAAAACTAAGAATCTAGTTTCTTCAAAAGAGAGCCAAAATGACATTTTCATTCAAAAAAACATTTTTCTTGCAATGAGAGGCTTGGAAAACATATAGGGAACCTTTTGAAACATTTTCCTAGAGATAGTTTTCAAATTACATTCATTTTGCAAAAGTTTTGACTTATGTTGACTTGGGCATTTTGAAAATACTACTAGCACCACTAGTTGATTTGCTCACATATAAAACAAAATAGAGCACATGCAAGAGTGCAAAACTCCCCCTTAATGTGACATGCTCCATTTTCACAAAGAAGAACCAAATGGCAATAAATCCAAAGCATAAGAGCAAATGAGAGCAAATATACAGTATGCAAAAGAACCAACCATGGTGCACCATCTCAAGCCACATTAGAGAAATCTATGACATTTAACTCATTCCTCAACTTGCAAAAGCGGGTTTCATCAAGTGGCTTGGTAAAAATGTCGGCTAGTTGATCCTCGGTTCTTATGTGGCTAATGACTATGTCACACTTGGCAACATGGTCTCTTAGGAAGTGATGGCGAATATCAATATGCTTGGTTCTAGAATGTTGGACCGGGTTATTGGCTATCTTTATGGCACTATCATTATCACATAGGAGTGGGGTTTTGGTGAAAGATATGCCATAGTCCAACAAGGTTTGTTTCATCCAAATTAAGCAATAGGGCACAACAACTACCCGCCGAAACATATTCCGCCTCGGCAGTAGAGAGGGCTACGGAGTTTTGTTTCTTGGATGACCATGACACAAGGGATCTACCAAGCATTTGGCAACTATCGGATGTGCTCTTTCTATCCACTTTGCAACCGGCATAATCCGAATCGGAATAGCCAACTAGCTTAAACTTAGCACCTTTTGGGTACCACAAGCCAATAGTTGAGGAATGCTTTAAATATCTTAGAATCCTTTTCACGGCCACTAAGTGACACTCCTTAGGAGCGGCTTGAAACCGTGCACACATGAAAACACTAAACATGATATCTGGCCTAGATGCAAGGTAAAGCAAGCTACCAATCATGGAACGATAAAGCTTTAAATCTACCGGTTTACCTCCCTCATCAAGGTTGAGATGCCCGTTGGTTGCTATAAGTGTCTTGATGGGCTTCGCATCCTCCAAGCCAAACCTCTTGAGTAGATCCTTGATGTACTTGGTTTGGCTCACGAACGTCTCATCCTTGAGTTGCTTAATTTGACATCCAAGGAAGAAGCTCAACTCTCCAATCATGGACATCTCAAATTCCCTAGACATCATATCACCAAATTCCTTGCAAAATACCTCATTAGTAGAACCGAATATGATGTCATCAATATAAATTTGACACACAAAGAAATCATCACCAATGATTTTTGTGAAAAGGGTGGTGTTAACTTTTCCAATTTTAAAATCCTTTGACAAAAGAAAATCTCTCAATCTTTCATACCAAGCCCTAGGAGCTTGTTTTAAACCATAAAGAGCTTTTGAGAGTTTGTAAACATGGTTAGGATTTTTAGGATCTTCAAAACCGGGAGGGGCTTCAACAAAGACATGTTCGGCAATTTCACCATTTAGAAAAGCACTTTTCACATCCATTTGAAATAGTTTTATATCAAAGCATGATGCAAATGCAAGAAGGATGCGAATAGCCTCAAGTCTTGCCATGGGGGCAAAAGTTTCACCAATGTCCAAACCTTCAACTTGTGTGAAACCTTGTGCCACCAACCTTGCCTTGTTTCTCATCACCAACCCATTCTCATCTTGTTTGTTCCTAAAGACCCACTTTGTCCCTATGACATTGTGGTCTATAGGTCTTTCAACCAAAGTCCACACCTTGTTTCTTGCAAAGTTGTTGAGCTCTTCATGCATAGCATTCATCCAATCCGGATCACAAAGAGTTTCATCTACATGTTTTGGCTCAAGACAAGAAACAAACGAGTAATGTTCACAAATCGAAGCGACACGAGATCGAGTTTGAACACCCTTACTAATGTCACCCAACACTTGGTCAATTGGGTGATCCTTGGAAAGAGCGGTGTGTATCCTTGGTGGCATAGGTGGATCTTGTACCTTCTCCTCCTCCATTTCAACTTGAGCTTGACTTGGCGAAGCGGAAGTAGATTGTGGACCCCCGTTTTTATAATAGGAATCAATCGTGTAAACAGTACCATTTCCCTGGATCAAGTAGTCTGGTATACACGAGTTCATAGCTGAAATACCAAATGCACATACACGAGAGTCTAGTGCGAATTATTACATCATAAGCCCGCAGGCATAGTCTTAGATCATCGGACCGAGCGGTCCGGAATACATTCCAAAAGCAGAAGTAGATAAGGCAACGGAGTTAAGGCAGCGGCACGCCATTGCCACAGGCAACGACCGTAACTAAGACCTACTGAGCGCCATCGTCTCCATCACCCTCCTGGTAGTAAGCGTAGGGATCCTCCGAAGCTTCATCTCCGGCCTCTGATTAAGTTTGTATATTGCAAGGGTGAGTACCAACCGTACTCAGCAAGCCACCACAGCAACAATGCACATGATAGGGGTATTCAAAGGATGGCTATGGTTCTTTTGCGCAAAGCAAGTTTTGTAATTCTTTTCACAAGCCTAAGACCTAGCATAGACTAATCAAATTTTAGTACCAGTGTTCACAGTAAACAACGACGGTTCTGTCCACCATCCATTGTGATCCCAAGGATAGCTTCCCGCCATTGAGTCGTCATGGTTTTCTGATGACGTCCACCGTCCCGCCTCTCAGGAAGTGGCTCCAACAGCATAAAAATCATCATGCAATATCCCATCCCACACAAGTTAAGAATTTACAGACTAGCCAAGTGTAATATATGTCCCGGTGCTCAATAACCGCGAGCACGGCTATTCGAATAGATTTGATTTACTCACACTGCAGTGGATGTTCACTTTACCCGCACTCCGCGACTGCCCAACACATGAGCCTCGTCCCAACACATGAGACGCGTCACGGCAAAGCTTTTCGATAACCTCGCATTGGCAGTACCCGCTCCATGAAGTTAAATCCTCATGCACTCTAGGCGTCCATGTTTCTAGCAGTGAGAGTAGTTCTGGCGCTCCCGGGAAAGAGAAGTCTCACACACATATTAAATTATGGTTCAAGTTAAGTTCTCTCTCTCACACACTCATGGCAGTCCTACCAATGGCGACACCGATGTAGGGCACGCCTCTCGGCCCTACCTCAACGGCTGTCCCACCGTAGCACACCTGCCTCACTCAGGGGTGAACCATCTATGTAGGGATACTGCCTCCGCTCGGCTATCTAATCCGCTAGGTCTATACCCATACGAGAAGTGCGGTTGTACGGGGGTCGTTTCATGCTTAACTTCATGGCTCGGTCCTTAATTGACCGGGGACGGTACTAGCCTTTTCCAGATACCACCGAAATCCTCCGTCCGCCCCAGTCGAAAACAGTTGTTTAGTTTATTTCTCCTTTCACAAATCATGTCATCAATATCATGGCAATATGGCGCTCATGTCTCCACATGCCGCATCTCAATTACCTTCCCAAAGGTAATTGCCCAAGCATATAGCATTTGATAAATATGAGTATGCATGATTCTAGAATAGCATTTCTAAGCAATTGTCATAATTGACTAGGGACTCATATGTAAACATGGGTACGAAGGAATAAGGGTAAACAATAATCAAGGCATGGCATCATCACAAGTTGGATGTTCATCATTGCATGCAATTTTATTTGTAAACAAAATAATTTTGCAAATGGGATCAACATGTTCAAAGAATAGTGATGACTTGCCTTGCTCGTAGTCCTGCGGGTCTTGATCCTCGCTCGGATCCGCAACTCCCTCGGGCTCTAAAATTACGTGCGAAGAACGATTTGAATTCAATTAGAATTCAATAAAATCCAAATAAACTCCAATAAAAGTCAAACGCGAATCGATCTTTCTATATCGACTACAAAGTTTGCGAAACCAAGTTATTCCAATTTTAGGGTCATTCAACCTAAGTCATTTTGTGATTTAGAAGTACATTCCTAAAAATTCAACATAATTATTTAGTTCTTAAATAAATCTAAATTCCTACCGCGAATTGATTACTTATAGATATTACCAAAATAATATATAACTATATTAAATCTTGCAATTCTATGACTATAATTAATCTATAATTAAATTCTAATTATTTTAAATTTTCTAAACCTCCTCAATTTCTCTCAAATTTTCTATTTATTTTTCCTTTCCTTTTTCTCTCTTCTTTCTTTCTTTTTCTCTCTTTTCTTTCTTTCTCTTTTTTCTCTCCCTCTTCTTTCTTTTTCTCTCCCTCCCGGCTTCTCCCTTCCTTCTCGGCTCACTGCCTACCTGGGCGTCAACGGCGACCAACAGGGGCGGGGGCTTACCGACGACGGTGGCGGCGACGGCGGCGCAAGGTGAGGCGACGCATGGCACGGCACACGGCGCGGCGCGGCGGCACGAAGGCGGCGGCGCGGTGGAGAGAAAAGAGGGGAATGGAGGGGGATTGGTGTGGGGAGGATTGGAGAAGGATGGGGGTTTTTATAGGGCACGGGGGAAGGATGGCCGGCCCTAATGGCGTTGGGACGGCACGGCTTGCGGGGCTCGAGGCGGCGACGGCGACGGGCGAGCGGCGCGGCAGGCGGCAGCGGCGACGCGACGCGTGCGGCGGCACGGGCCTCGGAGCGATGGGACGGGCGGCGCGACGCGGGGCTCGGTGCGGCTTGGCACAGGGCTCGGCGCGATGGCGACAGGCGACGCGATAGTGACGCGGCTCGGCAGCGGGGCAGGGCGCGAGACGGCGAGTGCGCGGCGCGAGGCGACGGGACGACGGCGCGGCGCGGCAGCGGCGATGGGACAGCGGCGCGGCGCGGCAGTGGCGATGGTGACGGTGCGCGGCGACGCGACGGCGACAGGCGGCGATGGCGACGGCGCGCGGCGGTCTCAGGGCGCAAGGCGCGCGCGGTAGGGGAGGGGGCATGGCTAGGGAACGCACTCGAACACCTGGCGGGCAATGAATATTGACTTTTTCTATTTTTTCCTAATTGGTTGTTTTTCCTATTCAAATCTTGTCCCGTAAATTCTAATTTTCACACAAATGAGGTTTCCCCAATATTTGTGTTATTCTAATCAGAGGGTTCACCCGAGATTAATATTACCCATATTTTATTTTTATATAATTTACTTGAATTTAATTAGAGTTAATTCTTATTCCATCGCACTTAAATTTAATTGTTACCAATATGGTCGCGATAATATTTTATTTATTTCCAACTTCACCTAATCTTTATTTTAAATTATATTTTAATTATTTATCTTGCCAATTCAATTTTTAGGTTTTATTCCTAATTAGTTATCCTTTATTCGCGATCAACAAACTCCGAAATCAAAATCCAATGAAATAGGCGAATAAAATCGGCATGATGCAATTTATTTAAAAAGTTGTTGATGGCCCATAATTTTAGAGTTTTGATTTTTGTTGGTCGAATTTTCAGGGTGTTACAAACCTACCCCCTTTAAATAAATCTCGTTCCGAGATTTCTTACCGGTTTTCGAATAGATGCGGGTATTTCGCCTTCAAGAATTCTTCGCTTTCCCAAGTGGCTTCATCCTCAGTGTGATTACTCCATTGTACCTTGTACATACGCCACACTTTGGTCCTAGTCCTGTTTTCAGCTTCATCCAATATTCGGACTGGGTGTTCTGGATACGTGAGATCATTGCTAATATGAATTTCTTCCAACGGAGCTTGTTCCTCCGGCACTCGTAAGCACTTCTTTAATTGAGACACATGGAAGACTGGGTGCACATCGGCAATATTTTCTGGTAGCTGTAACTGATATGCGACTTCTCCTCGTCTAGCCATGATTTGGAAAGGTCCCACGTATCTTGGCGCTAATTTTCCTTTGACCTTAAACCTTTTCGTACCTCTCATCGGAGAATCCTTCAGATAAACATAATCTCCTTCCTTAAATTCCAGGTTTTTTCTTCGGGTGTCAGCGTAACTCTTTTGTCGTGATTGTGCCACCTTTAAACGGTCACGGATCAGGCGAACCTTTTCTTCGGCTTCTTTGATAATGTCAGGTCCAAATACCGCCCGTTCTCCAGTCTCGGACCACATCAGTGGGGTACGACATCGTCGACCAAATAATGCCTCATTTGGCGACATCTTTAGGCTAGCTTGGAAACTGTTGTTGTAGGAGAATTCGGCGTAGGGCAAACATTTCTCCCAATCCTTGCTAAAATCCAAGGCACAAGCTCTCAACATGTCCTCCAAGACCTGGTTTGTTCTCTCTGTCTGGCCATCTGTTTGTGGATGATAAGTTGTGCTAAAAGTAAGGTAACTTCCTAGGGCTTCATGTACTTTCTCCCAGAAATGTGAGGTAAACTGTGTGCCTCGATCGGATATAATTCTCTTAGGCACACCATGAAGACATACTATCCTGGTCATGTACAATTCGGCGAGCTTGGCACCGCTATAATTTGTCTTGACGGGAATGAATCTCGCCGTCTTGGTGAGTCGATCCACGATCACCCAAATGGAATCATATCCTGTTGCTGTCTTGGGCAATCCAACAATAAAATCCATACCTATCTCATCCCATTTCCACTCGGGAATCCAAAGGGGTTGCAGCAAACCTGCCGGTTGCTAGTGCTCAGCCTTCACCTTCTGGCATACGTCACAGAGTTCTACATATTCTGCCACATCTCTCTTCATGTTGGGCCACCAGTATCCTTCCGTCAGATCCTGGTACATTTTCGTACTTCCGGGGTGCAATGAATATGTTGATTCGTGAGCTTCCTTTAGGATTAATCCTCTCAGTCCACCCTGTTCAGGCACATAGATCCTCTTTTTTTACCACAAGACATCTTTCTCATCGGTCGAAAATTCCTTCGTGAACCCTGCAGCTAAGCATTCCTTCACCTCTTGGATTTCTTCGTTGTCCTTCTGGGCTTCTTCTATTTGGGTTCTCAAAAGAGGGTGAATGTCCAGGGTGTTTATCTATCGACGAGGTACTATATGTAGGTTTAGCTGGGCTATTTCCTCTTTAAGCTCAGGAGCCATCCCTTCCATTCTCAGATGATTGCAATGGCTCTTACGACTCAAAGCGTCGGCCACAACGTTTGCTTTGCCTGGTAGTGAACCTCTAGATCATAATCCTTGATTAATTCCAACCATCGCCTTTGCCTTAAGTTAAGATCTGACTGAGTGAAAATATATTTCAGACTTTTGTGGTCAGTGTAGATATCGCAATGGTTTCCAATCAAATAGTGTCTCCAAATCTTTAGCGCATGAACCACGGCTGCTAGTTCTAGGTCATGGGTCGGGTAATTTTCCTCGTGCGTTCGTAGTTGTCGCGATGCATAGGCCACAACCTTTCCGTCCTGCATCAGTACTCCTCCTAGTCCTTGCCTTGATGCATCACAATATATAATAAAGTCTTTCCTATTGTCGGGGAGAACTAGAATAGGCGTAGAGGTCAACTTTTCCTTGAGCTGCTCAAAGCTTTCCTGGCACTGCTCTAACCACACAAACTTCTTTTCCTTTTTGAGCAGTTGAGTCATTGGTTGAGCTGTCTTAGAGAATCCCTCGATGAACCTTCGGTAGTATCCAGCCAAACCTAGAAAACTCCGAATCTCGGTCACAGATTTGGGTGCCTTCCATTTTGTAACGGCCTCCACTTTGGCAGGATCCACTGCTACTCCACCGGTTGAGATCACGTGGCCTAGAAAAGCAACTTCTTTTAACCAGAACTCACATTTACTAAACTTCGCATATAACTTATGCTTCCGAAGTTTCTCGAGTACCAATCGCAAGTGCTCCGCATGCTCTTCCTCGTCTTTGGAGTAGATTAAGATATCATCGATGAATACTACCACAAATTTGTCCAAGTAATCCATGAACACTTTGTTCATAAGATTCATAAAGTATGCCGGGGCGTTGGTTAATCCAAACGACATTACTGTGAACTCATACAATCCATAGCGTGTTGAGAACGCGGTCTTGGGTATATCCCCGGTCCTAATTTTCAATTGGTGGTATCCTGATCGAAGGTCAATCTTAGAGAACACCTTAGCTCCTTTAAGTTGATCGAAAAGATCATCAATCCGTGGTAATGGATACTTGTTCTTGATAGTTACTTCGTTCAGTGAGCGGTAGTCTACACACATTCTCATGCTACCATCCTTCTTTTTGACGAATAACACTGGGGCTCCCCAAGGTGACAAACTGGGGCGTACAAATCCCTTCTCTTGCAACTCTCTGATTTGCTTTTTAAGTTCCTCCAAGTCATTGACTGGCATCCGATATGGTCTCTTGGATATGGGGGCAGTTCCGGGTATCAGGTCAATAATGAACTCTATGTCACGATCTGGTGGCATTCCAGGTAAATCTTCTGGAAACACATTGGGGAATCGCTGCACTACGGGCATTCCTTTCATGGGTAGCATGGTAAATATGCCTCCGGCACGTTCGGCTAGTCTAGGATCTTGATCCATAGTTGCTCTCATATCCGATCCCCAGGGTGTGGTCAGGGTAACTTCTCTACGTCTACAGTCGATTACTCCTCTGTTCTTTGTTAACCAATCCATACCCAATATGACATCAAGGGTCTGAGGTATCAAAACCATAAGGTTGGAGGGAAACACCACATCCCTAAGGTGAATAGGTACGTCAATGCAAGCTGTATCCATGGCTATCTCACCCCCAGGTGAATGTACTAACATTGGTTGCCTTAGTTTAACCCTGGTCAAATTGTGTTGTTGGCTTGCTTTCAAAGATATAAATGAATGCGATGCTCCTGAATCAAAGAGAACTTTAACTGGAGTGGAGTTGATAGAAAACATACCCATCAGTACGCCCTGGTCTTCCTGGGCCTCTTCAGCTCGAACATGGTTCACTTGTCCGCGTCCAAATCCGGTACCGGTTCTGTTAGTCTGCGGAGTCCTGAATAGACCTCGTCCAGCAGCAGGGGTAGTAGTCCCGTGAATAGCCGTTGCATTAGCTCCGGTGTGAATGGGTGTCTTGTTTGGATGAGGGCATTTGTTAGCGAAATGCCCGTACTCTCCACAGTTGAAACAGCTTCCTGGCCTCATTACTCAAGTAGCGGCCTGATTCGGTGCAGGAGCTCGGTTCTGAGTGGTAACCGGCCCGTTGAAGTTGCTAGGTGCGGTAGGACGATTGGTTGTTACCACCGTTGGTTTCCATCCTGATGAGGTAGTACCTTTAGGACGCTAGGGTGCGGCCTGAGGCGGGCGGTTCATGGCAAGCCTCCTCTTACGATTGTGCTCCACAACCTTCCGGTCGTTCTCCAGCCTAACGACCTTATTGATCAAACTCTGAAAACTATCATGGTCTTGTCCAATCATGGGCCCACGCAACTCGTCGTTTAGGCCTTCGATGAACTTGTTGATCTTTTCCTCCTCGCCGGCAAGATCTCCAGTTGCGTAACACGCCAGTTGAGTGAAACGATTCAGGTACTCTTGTATAGTGGTATTTCCTTGTCGTAGTCTCCTGAACTCATTCTTCTTCATTCGCATCACAGCGGCAGGTACAAAGTTGTCACGGAAGGCCGTAGTGAATTCCTCCCAGTTTGGTTCTCCAACATCTTCTTCTCGGGCTTCTTTGTAGGTGTCCCACCAGTCTCCTGCTGGTCCTTCCAGTTGGTTCGCCGCAAAGATTACTTTATCGGCTTCACGTACTCGAACAAGGGTCAGCTTCTTCTCAATAATCCTTAACCAATCTTCAGCGTCCATAGGTTCTTCAGCTGTGGCGAACGTGGGTGGCTTAGTTCTCATGAATTCTCCAAAGCTTGATCCTCCACGGTTGCCTTGATTATTTGCGATGGCTTGCAGAAGTTGGGTTTGAGCAGCCATGACTCCGGCCAGGGTGGTTAGATCGGGTGCTTGGTCTCTTCATTGCTGGTTGTCGCCCGACGTCGGCTTGCCATCTGTGTAGGCCGATTAGGTAAGTATCCTAATTTCCTAACTAGCCCTTATGGTTTTATCCCATTAAGGGAGTTGTTTTGATGTGAACTTTGTTTTGCAAGCATGGTGGAATAAACTCATTCATAACACAACAGTAATAATATCATAAAGAACCTCACAGAGTTCCACAGATAGTACATAAGTCATGATGCAATCGACTGCACATATACGCAGTCCAAATAAAGTTCATCCAAAAGATACATCGAACTAATCATCAAGCTACTCGTCAATCTAGGTAGGGGGTTGTATCTCGCATGCTATCCAAAAACCATCTGAAGCGAGATCGAAGCTGCAATAGTCCTCCAGTCTAGTCATCCAACCATCCGCAGGATCCTGGGGCAGGAAGAGGGTGGTCGCTGGCTCGTGCAAACCTGAGTCCCCACGGCTCGGAAGTAGTGGCCTCAGGATCTGGCTTGGGCTTCTTGCCCAGGGGTCGTGTGCTCTTGCGGGCAGTGCTGAGGGTGCGAGGGCCTCCGATAAAGGTGATGCGGTGGATAGGAGTCTCGTCCTCTGAAGGATCAGTGATGTCCGGCTCTATCTCTGGCTCAGTGTCGGTCCCATCTGTCTCGGAGTCAACCTGGATCGGAGTCTCCAAACTGGAACCCAGCTGCGGTGACGGAGTAGGGATCAGTGGAGTGTGCACAATCTCCGGGGTAGGTGGCTGTGTCACTGTCGGGTCCACCAGGTAAAGTGCTGACTCAGTAGCTAGCATACCAACCTCTCCCAAAAGAGCGTGGAACGCTGGTGGGTACGGCGGAGTAAGGAAGAAGTAGCGGTCACGCCCTACTGTTGAGGAAGTAGAAGCTCCTGTGGTGCTAACTGTAGCTGCTCGAAGCTGCTCCTTAAGCTGGCTGACGTGCTCCTGACTCTCTCTCAGCTGCTCCTCGAGTGTATCCATCATCCCGCGGCGATCATTGTACTGATCAGATTGCTGCTGGAACTGGTCGCCGTGGACCTGGAGCTGTGCCTTCAGTGAGTCTATCTCACTGCGCCAAGCCTGATGCTCCTCCTCTAGCTGAAGCTGCTGCACTGTGAGGTCAGTCACCTCGGTCTCCAACTCTCCCAAACGCCTCTGCTGGTCGTCGATCTCTAACAGAGCCTCCTTGTAGAAGTCGTCTACTGCCTCAGCCCATCGGGACAGTCGAGTCACCATCGGGTTGTAGCAGCAAGGTGTGTCCTGGACTGTGCAGACGGAGTTGCTCTCCTCCCGAAACGGATGGTGAGCAAACTCGGTACTCGCCAACTCATCTCGGTGAATAGAGCTAAGTCGGAGGAAGGCCTCCCGGGCCGCGTCCTGCATCGCGGTCTCCGGTAAGTCGCGACAGTGGCGTGTCAGAAAGCTGTAGTCTGACTCTGAAGGAACTCGTGGATGAACCTCAATCCGGGCCTCCCAAACGGGTCCACACTGTCTCACTCGGTAGATCGGAAATCTGGGGTACCTTAGGCGCCTCATCAACCGATGTAGCTCCATGACGTATCCCTCTGAGCGGAGTACGCCCATCTCCCAGGTAGTGTGCGAATCCTGATCTGCCATCTAATTTTAAAAAAACCCAAAGTCAGCTAAGAGTAAAACTCATTTTGTAAAGAAAATAGTTAAGAGTAAGATGAAAATCGTATAGAGTTTTGTAAGCATAGCGTTTTTATTTTTGAAAGTATTACTAAGTGGGAATTTCTCCCTTGGCCAACTAGAAAAGGGGTGGGGCGCCTTTTGGTCTTTTCCTACAGTCGTATGGCTCTGATACCAGCTCTGTGGACCCCCGTTTTTATAACAGGAATCAATCGTGTAAACAGTACCATTTCCTTGGATCAACTAGTCTGGTACACACGAGTTCATAGCTGAAATACCAAATGCACATACACGAGAGTCTAGTGCGAATTATTACATCATAAGCCCGCAGGCATAGTCTTAGATCATCGGACCGAGCGGTCCGGAATACATTCCAAAAGCAGAAGTAGATAAGGCAGCGGAGTTAAGGCAGCGGCACGCCATTGCCACAGGCAACGACCGTAACTAAGACCTACTGAGCGCCATCGTCTCCATCACCCTCCTGGTAGTAAGCGTAGGGATCCTCCGAAGCTTCATCTCCGGCCTCTGATTAAGTTTGTATATTGCAAGGGTGAGTACCAACCGTACTCAGCAAGCCACCACAGCAACAATGCACATGATAGGGGTATTCAAAGGATGGCTATGGTTCTTTTGCGCAAAGCAAGTTTTGTAATTCTTTTCACAAGTAGGATGTTCATCATTGCATGCAATTTTATTTGTAAACAAAATAATTTTGCAATTGGGATCAACATGTTCAAAGAATAGTGATGACTTGACTTGCTCGTAGTCCTGCGGGTCTTGATCCTTGTTCGGATCCGCAACTTCCTCGGGCTCTAAAATTACGTGCGAAGAACGATTTGAATTCAATTAGAATTCAATAAAATCCAAACAAACTCCAATAAAAGTCGAACGCGAATCGATCTTTCTATATCGACTACAAAGTTTGCGAAACCACGTTATTCCAATTTTAGGGTCATTCAACCTAAGTCATTTTGTGATTTAGAAGTACATTCCTAAAAATTCAACATAATTATTTAGTTCTTAAATAAATCTAAATTCCTACCGCGAATTGATTACTTATAGAGATTACCAAAATAATCTATAATTATATTAAATCTTGCAATTCTATGACTATAATTAATCTATAATTAAATTCTAATTATTTTAAATTTTCTAAACCTCCTCAATTTCTCTCAAATTTTCTATTTATTTTTCCTTTCCTTTTTCTCTCTTCTTTCTTTCTTTTTCTCTCTTTTCTTTCTGTCATGTCCCAAAACGACTCTAAAATACATCCTCTAAATTATGCCTAGAATAATTAAAATCCGTGTGAAAGCCTCCAACAATTAAAATGTGCAATGTTAAAAGTCAAATAAGGCTTACAGGATTTTTGTATATTTCCTAAAAGCCTAAAATGTGTAAATAAATTTTAGTGGAATTTTCAGAGCACAAATAATAATTGTTAAGAAATAAACAAAGTTAAAAAGGTTTTATAAAAAGAAAAACCCTAAAAGTCCCCCTTCCCTCCCTTGGGCCGGCTCAGCCCATCTCTCCTCCCCCCCTCTCTCTCTCCTCTCCCCGCGGCCCACTCGGCCTCTCCCCGCGCGCGTGCCGCTGACGGGCGGGCCCGCCCACCACCCTCGCTGACGGGTGGGGCCCACCCGTCATCCTCGACCTCCCGCCGCTCCCGCCGCCTCGCCCGCGCCCTAGCGCCGCCGCCGCCGCGAATCCCACCGTCCCCGCGTGCAATAAAGTGGGGGGAAATACTCCCCGTGATCCCCTCTCCCTTTCCCCCCATTTTTCCCTCCCTCCCTCCCTTGGATTCATTTGGAAACCCGCCCCTAATCCCGCCGGCGCCATTGATGGAGCCCGAGAACGCCGCGCCGGTTTCCTTCCCCTCCGGTCGCCCTCTCCCCCTTCCAACCCTATTTAAACCCTCCCCACACTTCCTCCGACCGTTTCCGCCTCTCGCCGCCCTTCCTCCTCGCCGGATTCGAGCTCGCGCCGTCGCCCTCTCTCTCCTCCGTCGCCGACGACCTCCGGCCAGCCTTCTCCGCTCGCCGGGACCGTCTCCCGCCCCGGCGTCGCCTCCTCCGGCTTCGCCGCACCGCCGTCGACCCCGTCCACCCCCTCGCCAAGTCCGCCGACCGCCGGAACGCCGTCGACCCCGTCGACCCAAGCCTCGCTGCCGCCTTCGTCCGCTCTGGCCGCCTTTTTCGTCGTCGCCGTCAACCTAGGGTGAGCCGTGGACCGCCGCCTCTTTTCCCCCTTCCCTTCCCCTCTCTCGGCCGCCGCTTCGCCGTGCCTATGGCCGCCGCCGGCGACCATAGGGGCGCGGGCGCCGCCTCCCGCCGGCCGCGCCGAGTGGCTGCCTTCGGGCGTGCCGAGTGGCCGCCGCGTGGGACCCGGCCGTCAGCCGCCCGCGCCCTCGGGTGCGGCTGACGCGTGGGGCCCACGGCGCCGGCCGGTGCGAGCCCGGGTGCGCCCGGTCCACCGTGGACCGTGAGGCTGCCGCGTGGGCCCCACTCCTGTGGACCCGGTCCGCGCGCCCTCTCTCCTCGGCTGACGCAATAAATCCTTTTTAAATTAAAATTTAAATGAAGAAATTCGTAAATATTCATTTAAAGAGCATATAAACTTCAAATGGTCATAACTTGGCCATTTGAACTCGGAATTGGACCGTTCAAGTCTCTAATTTTTCCTTAAGAAGTCAAGAACCCATTTTTGTGCTTTGTTCCTACTTGTTATATGGAGTTTATTAGAGTAAAAGCCGTTTTATTTTCCATTGGTCGTGTAGACGCTGCAGCTTCGGAAGATCCGCTCTTCGTGGAGGTTGAAGCCGACGTTTGGGAAAGCGAGCAAGGCAAGTCACATCATCCTTGAACATATTGAATCCCAGTTTATAAAATTATTTTGATTTAAATTATTGCATTATCGCTTTATTTAAATTCCCGCGTTATCACTGTTTTATTTAGCCATGCCTATTTACCTTTGTTATGACCTTATTATTGTTATTGTTATTATTACCTTGTTCACCCTAGAATAAACAAAACCCCAACTAGTGGACACTCTACTCATGGTACCACTAGTATGATTTTAGGTAGATGCTTCGCTGGTTAATTAGGCAACATTAGGTGGTTTTACAACTCTAGACTTTGGGAATATTCATATCACCTGGACACTATGGAATGGTTGGATTATTGTGGAATTGGATTCACACCTCCCCCTCTATTCAAAACCCTCAAAATGGTTTTAGGCTGGGCTCGGGGTGCATGGTTTTGATAGTAGCACCTCGGCCATATAAGGACCGGTCTTCGGGCCTCTGTTGCAAAGCACTACCGTACTTCCACATGTCTAGTGGGTAAGGCTTAGTTTGTGGCTCAGTCTGGTTATAAACAAAAGTACACGGATGGAGATGGACGAAGTCGGGGGTCGATGGACATCTCTAGGGCAAATGAAGGCTACACGAGCTGCGGCCCGGTAGTCAAGATGTCATGGCACAGGGTCGGTGTCCTGCTGCTAGGGGCTCAGTCCTGCCTACCTATCTCGGGGGTTCCGGCCGTAGGTGGGGTTGGGTCGGTACTCTTGTCTATGGCTAGGATGGGTTGGAAACTATGTCACGTCTTCCGTCCGTATACCGTGGTGGTATGTGGCACGTGGTTACACGTGAGGAAGATGTGTCTTGTGGGTAAAGATGTACACCTCTGATCAGAGTATAACCTATTCGAATAGCCGCGCCCTCGGTTATGGGCAAGCCGAGCAATGTACCCAAGTTAGTGTTTTAATTCTTAAAACCTGCTTAACAACTAAAATGTGGAATGGTTGGCTTGGGTTGGCTTGGGACGAGCTGGGACCCAGGGTCGGGTTGCCAGTTCGGTTTGAATCATCGTAGGCCTTGGGTTAAGGCAGGTTCGTGTGGGTTCACGGCCTTGGTTAATAATGTTGTATAGCTCTAGGATCGTATTTACAAAATAGCTTTGAGCAACTAAGTGTCTTTTAATGCTGTTTACTGCAAACCCTAACCCTTATATTATAACCCCCTTGTACTCCCTTGCATTTATTCTGCACTTGTGGGTGTGTCTTGTTCGGTACGGTGGTTGTACTCAGTCTTGCTCAATTTTTCCCAAACCCAGAAGAGGAGTTCCTGGAAGATGAAGGCTTTGGTGTCTAGCTCGTGCCTGCCATCAAGCGCCTGTGGTCGTCGCCCTAGTCTTCCGCTGTTTCCCGTTTGTCTTTATGTGTGCTGGGCCTTTGCCGCCCATGTAATAAAGTAACAATTTACGCTTCCGCTTGATAAACTCTGGAATGTATCAACTTTTGGTGTACCTTGCCTCCTGGGACAAGGAATAATACACGCATGTAAGGAACGCCCGTTGGGTTATTTCCGGTCGTGACACTTTCTTTCTCTATTTCTCTCCCTCTTTCTTTCTTTTTCTCTCCCTCTTCTTTCTTTTTCTCTTCCTCCCGGCTTCTCCCTTCCTTCTCGGCTCTCTGCCTACCCGGGCGGCAACGGCGACCAACAGGGGTGGGGGCTTACCGATGACGGCGGCGGCGACGGCGGCGCAAGGTGAGGCGACGCACGGCGCGGCACACGGCGCGGCGCGGCGGCACGAAGGCGGCGGCGTGGTGGAGAGAAAAGAGGGGAATGGAGGGGGATTGGTGTGGGGAGGATGGGAGAAGGATGGGGGTTTTTATAGGGCACGAGGGAAGGATGGCCAGCCCTAATGGCGATGGGATGGCGCTGCTCGCGGGGCTCGAGGCGGCAACGGCGACGGGCGAGCGGCGCGGTAGGCGGCAGCGGCGACGCGACGCGCGCAGCGGCACGGGGCTCGAAGCGATGGGACGGGCGGCGCGACATGGGGCTCGGCGCGGCTTGGTACGGGGCTCGGCGCGATGGCGACAGGCGACGCGACGGTGAAGCGGCTCAGCAGCGGGGCGGGGCGCGAGACGGCGAGCGCGTGGCGCGAGGCGACGGGACGGCGGCGCGGCGCGGCAGCGGCGATGGGACAGCGGCGCGGCGCGGCAGCGGCGATGGCGACGGTGCGCGGCGACGCGACGGCGACAGGCGGCGACGGCGACGGCGCGCGGCGGTCTCGGGGCACGAGGCGCGCGCGGCAGGGGAGGGGGCAGGGCTAGGGAACGCACTCGAACACCTGGCGGGCAATGAATAGTGCCTTTTTCTATTTTTTCCTATTTGGTTGTTTTTCCTATTCAAATCTTGTCCCATAAATTCTAATTTTCACACAAATGAGGTTTCCCCAATATTTGTGTTATTCTAATCAGAGGGTTCACCCGAGATTAATATTACCCATATTTTATTTTTATATAATTTACTTGAATTTAATTAGAGTTAATTCTTATTCCATCGCACTTAAATTTAATTGTTACCAATATGGTCGCGATAATATTTTATTTATTTCCAACTTCACCTAATCTTTATTTTAAATTATATTTTAATTATTTATCTTGCCAATTCAATTTTTTGGTTTTATTCCTAATTAGTTATCCTTTATTCGCGATCAACAAACTCCGAAATCAAAATCCAATGAAATAGGCGAATAAAATCGGCATGATGCAATTTATTTAAAAAGTTTTTGAAGGCCCATAATTTTAGAGTTTTGATTTTTGTTGGTCGAATTTTCAGGGTGTTACATAGATGGCTCATCTTGAGTGGAGGTGGATGGCTTGTCTTCCACTTCAATAGGCTTGACATCTCCAATAGACATGTTCTTCATATCTCTCATCAAGCCTTCATCACCTACATCATCCAGATTCTCGTGCCCCTCTTGGGAGCCATTAGTCTCATCAAATTGAACATCGGCGGTTTCTTCCACAATACCTTTGTTCTTGTTGTAGACCCGGTATGCCTTACTATTTGAGGCATAACCTAGAAAAAACCCTTCATCACGCTGACTTTCAAATTTGCTTAGTCTAACACCCTTTCGGTAAATATAACACTTGCAACCAAAAACTTGAAAATAGGCAACATTTGGCTTCCTCCTAACAATTAGCTTATAGGAAGCCTTTTTTAAGAGACGATGCAAATAAAGCCTATTGGTTGCATGGCAAGCGGTGTTTATGGCTTCCGCCCAAAAGGAATCGGAAACACCATATTCATCAAGCATAGTCCTTGCCATCTCAATCAATGTACGATTTTTCCTCTCCACTATACCATTTTGTTGAGGTGAGTAGGTAGCGGAAAGTTCATGTTTAATACCAAGATCATCACAATAGTCCTTGATATTGGTATTTTTAAACTCGGAACCATTGTCATTTCTAATTTTCACAAGAGTGCAATTAAATTCATTTTGGGCCCTTTTTGCAAACTTTTTGAAAAGCTCGGCAACAATAGACTTGTCATGCAAAAAGAACACCCAAGTATAGCGAGAATAATCATCAACAATCACAAGACAATGACTATTACCTCCAATGCTCTTATAGGTTGTTGGGCCAAATAAATCCATATGCAAGAGCTCCAATGGTCTAGATGTGGACATGATACTCTTAGTGGGATGAGAACATGCAACTTGCTTGCCGGCTTGACAAGCACTACAAAGCTTATCTTTCTCAAACTTCACATCTTTCAAGCCCACAACTAGATCACGTTTTGAAAGTTTGCTCAATTGATTCATGCCAACATGAGCTAGCCTCCTATGCCAAAGCCAACCCAATAAAGTTTTTGCAACTAAACAAGTTTTCAAATTTGCTTCACTAGAATTGAAATCAACCAAATAAAGATTTCCATATCTAAAACCTTTGAACACACAAGACTTGTCAAGAAGACTAGAAACAATCACCTCTTGAGGGAAGAAAGCACATGACAAGCCAAGATCACAAATTTGAGCAACCAAAAGCAAATTGAAATTTAGAGATTTAACAAGAGAGACATTGTCAATTGATAAATCATTGGAGATAGCAATTTTACCTAACCCAATTACCTTTCTTTTGCTATTGTCTCCAAATGTCACTTTCTGTTGTTCTTTCCCTCCTACTTTAAATGTGGTGAACATAGCCCTATCACTGGTCATGTGTTGAGTGCATCCACTATCAAGCACCCAATGGCTCCCACCGGTGCGGTAGTTCACCTACAAAAGAAGATCAAGCTCTTTTAGGTACTCAAACTTGTTTGGGTCCTTAGAGGTTAGAGACCTAAGCTTTGGGCACCCAAATGGCATTCTCTTTACCACCAAGTATAGCGGAACCCACATATCTAGAACAATGCTACCATCATGAGCCTTCCTAAGCATATAATGAGAATCAAACATGCATGTCTTAGAAGGCTTACCACCGGGGCAATCACTCACCAAATGTGCAACCTCACGACATTTGGAGCAATACTTACCATTGCTTTTGACAAAACGAGTGGCACGGTGAGAAGGTTTCTTACCCTTCTTTGGAATGAATCCAAGTCCCTCCTTGTTAAGGATGCACCGTTGCTCACTCAAAATCTTGTCAAGAGTGTTCTTACCCTTGAAGCACCTCTCCAAACTGTTGTTGAGCTTGGCCACTTGCTCCTTAAGCTCATTGTTCTCAACAACAAGTAAGGCATCACAAATAGAAACACAAGAGCTACAGCTAGAGCTAGGCATATCCACGAGATCATTACAAGAGGTAGAAATGCTAGATGATGCAACATGAGCAATATGGCAAGTAGCACTATCATCAAGCAAATCACAAGATATGCCAACATCAATGTGAGCTCCATGTTAAGTAGTGGAAAGGAGGTTGTCATGAGCTTCCTTAAGCTTCTCATGAGAAATGGTCAGTCTCTCATGAGAGGTCTTTAACTCCTCATACAAGACCTACAAAGAAGCATGATCCTTCTTTAGAGCCTTGAACTTGACAATCTCCTTCTCACTATAAGCATGGAGCTCCTCAAACATACTCACAAGCTCATCATAGGAAACATCATCACAATCATCATCACTCTCACTATCACTAGGAGATGTTACCTTAGAGGAGCCCTTTGCCATGAGACAAAGTGGAGCGAAGAGTGATGGAGCCTCCTTGATGGCAACAACAGCCATCTTCTTCTTGTAGCTTGCATCATCACCACCTTCTTCCTCGGACCCGGATGAGGCGGAGCTCTCCTCATTTGAGTCCCATTCCCCGATGAAGTCCTCAATCATCTTGCCTTCCTTCTTGAGCTTCTTCATGAGCTTGTAGCCTCCACTCTTCTTCTTGGAAGACTTGTCTCCATCATCATCCTTGGAAGGGCACTTAGAAGCAAAGTGTCCCTTCTCACCACACTCAAAGCACCTCAAGTTGGAGAGAGTCTTGTTGGGTCTTCTATTTCTTTCTCCTATTTGAGTTAGAGCCCCTTCCTCTCTCCTTTCTCCTTACTAAGAGATCATTGAACCTTCTAGCAAGAAGGGCAATCTCTTCCTCCAAGTCCTCATTGGCTTCATTCACCTTGACCTTGCCCTTGTCTTCAACTTCGGCTTGGAGAGCAATGCACTTCTTGGAAGGTGAGGCTTCCTCCATCTCCTTCTTCAACTTGTACATGTCATTGGTGTTGATCTTCCCCAAGAGGCTTGCGGGTGTCATCCTTGACATGTCGGAGTTGATGAGCATAGTGACAAGGATCTCATACTTCTCCGGTAGAGCCCTAAGCATCTTTTGGGCAACCTCAAGATCGGTGTAGTTTCTCCCAAGCCCCTTGAGATCATTCACAATGACATTGAGCCTTCCATACATGTCATTCAAACTCTCATGAGGCAACATAGAGAATGTCTCATATTGGATCTTGAGGAAATGAAGCTTGGCATCCTTGTACTCACTTGTACCCTCATGGATCTCCGCCAACTTGTTCCAAATCTCATATGCGGTCTCAAGGTAGCTCACTCTATCGAACTCCTCTTGGCTCAAGGAGTTGAACAAAGCATTCATGGCTTGAGCATTAAGTTGGAGGTTGCGGTGATCAATCTCTGTCAAGGGTGTGCCGGTGATAGCAAAGCCTACATCCACAATACTCCAAATATGGAAGCTCATAGTTTTGAGGTGAGTAGACATTTTAACTTTCCAAGTGGAGTAGTTTGTGCCATTAAACATGGGAGCCTTCCCTACATGGTTCACCTCGTTCGACATCTTCTCTCTAGGCGGTGAAGCCCAATCAAGAGAGACCAAGCACTGATACCACTTGTAGGATCAAGATGTCGACTAGAGGGGGGTGAATAGGCAATTTAAAAATAAATAACACCTAATCAAAACTAAGCTAAGTTGCTAGGCTCGGTGAGGGACAAGACTAACTAAGCAACTAAGTTATGTTTTGCAATCCTAGGGTGAAAGTGGCTCAAGTATATCACTAGGAAAGTAAATCACACTTCCTAAGTCTAGTTTAGCAATCCTAGGGTTAAATGATCTCTAGTATGTCTCTAGAAATGTAAATTGCACAAATGTAAATGCAACAAGTAAATGAGACAAGGAGACAAGAGATATTTCACCGAGGTTCGCAAACTCGCCTGTTTCCTACTCCCCGTTGAGGCGAGCCCAACTCCACTGCTCAACCATGAAGCCACCGCACACCCCCTTCGTCAAGGGGTGGGCAAGGCGGGAGCCGGCCCACGGAGAGGACTACCCAAGCCTCGATCACTCGGGGTAGTTCTTCCTTCACTTCGAAGGTGGTGAACTCCAAACCACTCACAAACCGGCACCAGACCTCCTTCACAATCTTCTCGGAGAGGTCACCGGGCGACTCCTCCACAAGCCGTCTAGGAGACGGCAACCTCTAAGAGAAACAAGCAATGACCCGGCGTGAAGATGATCAATCAAGTGCCACACTAGCTCTACAATGGAAGCAAATGCACTTGACTCTTGGCTAGAACAACCTCAACACTACAATGGATGAACACTAAGCTCAAATGTGTGTGAGAGAGGTGTAAGGGGTGTATGCAATTGAATTGGGTGCCAAGAGAGTCCCCTTGCTGCTGGTGGGGGAGTATTTATACTCCCACCCACCAAAACTAGCCGTTGGGGGCAAAATCCCCCAACTCAGTGCTCTGCCGGTCTGACCGGAGGTATGTGGCCGGTCAGACCGTGCTACTCTGCAACGGCTAGAAACTAGCCGTTGTAGCCCTGTCAGAGGGCCCCATCGGCCCGGCCGGTCAGACCGACGTTTTGTGGCCGGTTAGACCAGCCTCGGCTTGGTCAGACCGCCATCAGCTCGGTCTGACCGAATACGGCTCCGTCGGCTCTGTATCGGCCACCCCGAGCAGCACCATCCCAGCCTCCAGGGGGCCGGTCTGACCGCGCAAGTGCCGCCGGTCAGATTGGCCTTATGCACCGGTCAGACCGCCCTCTTGGGGCCGGTCAGACCGGCCAGGGCTCACCGGTCAGACCGCCACTATGTAGCCGGTCTGACCGTCCCTTGTTAGGCTGAACCTAGTGAATTGTGTGTGTGTGATGAGTGAGCACAAATCTAAAAGCAATGACCTAATGTGGCAATTAAAATCATCTCTTTGCTAGGTCATTACCCCTCTTAATAGTACGGCGAAGCTAAAAATAAACTAGCAAATTTGATCGACCTACACCTCGATCAATTTTAAAACTAAAGCACTAGTTTTACCATCTTCTTTCCCTTTGCTTTGCGCCGTAAATTTTAATCCATCGATAATCATCCATGCGCACATATGACGTGGACCTAACTCAAAATATATAGCTCAAAAACAACGGTTAGTCCACAAATAGTGCTCGTCATTAATTACCAAAATTAACAACGAGGGCCCAGATGCTTCAATCTCCCCCTTTTTGGTAATTGATGACATACACCACAAATATATATAATTGAACATGAAACACATGGACATTTTGCAATGAATTGAAAATGCTCCCCCTAAACATGTGCATATCAAACACAAATAGCAACTATGCAACATATGCACTCTCATTCACAATTCAACATAACACAAGCACATATGCAAAATTTCAATGTGAACTTCAAGAAATATTCATCCATGAGCATAAGATGGTCACATATATATCAATATCACATACACCATCCATCATCGCACAAGTTCACATCACTTAACCATTCAAACCACATAAGTCACAAATCATCCTAAAAGGGCTCACAAATAAACATAGGCTATTACAAGACCACGAAGGGTCCAAATGACAGAGTTCAACAAAACAATAAAGAACACACAATATAGAGACTAATAGCCCATTCCCATACATAGTATAGCCCAAACCACCTTAACCTATTAGATAGGAGGTGTAACCTCACTACTCTTAGTCCCATCCCACAAAATAAAATGCAAGCCTAGAAATCTTCTCCCCCTTTTGGCATCAAGGACCAAAAAGGCTTCACTCTTGTGGAGGAGAAGGAGGACGAGGAATGGGATAGTAAGATGTAGAGGAAGGGTCACGGCGATGAGAGTAGACATATGCATGAGAGTTTTCCAAAGTTGTCATGCGCCGATCCAAAGAAGAGACTTGAGTTGAAATCCTTCCAACCTCAGACCGAATGCCCCTCACATCCTCATACATCGCTTCGTAAGTTTTTTTTTTATGATGGGAGTCGGACTTTTTTTTTGACAGAAGTCTTTTTCTCACTTTTTTTTCACACCTTTTTTTAGTCATACGGACGACGGAAACAAGTTTTAGTTTTTAAGTAGTAGTAGATAGATAGTAGAGTAGAAGTAGATATTTAATGCTTCATAGATGTATGTAAAGAATAGATGTGATGTTTTGGAAAAAACTTTTTGGGAACCAAACAGGCCCTAAAGATGGCGGAAATCCTGTTTGGCGATCGATCGCCGTGGGGATGGATCAGCGATCAATCCCCTCCCCCCTCCCTCCCTCCCTCCCTCTACCCCTTCACCTGGTTTCCTTTTTTGGCACCGCATTACTTTCTTATTTTAGTAAATTTATACACTTAAAGTTTATACACCTCAAGTTTACACATCTAAAGTTTAGAGACCAAAAGTTTATATATCCGATTCAAATTTGAATTTGAATTCAAATATTTTTTTATATATAGTATTTCTATACATCTAAAGTTTATACACCTAAAGTTTATAGACCTAAAGTTTATAGATCTAAAGTTTATAAGTCAAAAGTTTATATACCCATTTCAAACTTGAATTTGAATTATATCTGAATCAAATTTGAATTTGAATTCAAATATTTTCTATATATAGTGTTTCTATACATCTAAATTTTATACACCTAAAGTATATAGATTCAAACATACCTGATTCAAATTTGAATTTGAATTATATCCGATTCAAATTTGAATTTGAATTCAAATATTGTCTATATATAGTATTTCTATACATCTAAAGTTTATACACCTAAAGTTTATAGACCCAAAGTTTATAAGTCAAAAGTTTATATATCCGATTCAAATTTGAATTTAAATTCAAATTTTTTTTATATATAGTATTTCTATACATAAATTTTTATAACTTTTGTTTTTTTAAAAAAATTGTGTGGTCACACCATGTACTGTAGTAGAAAAAGAAGAAAGGGAGGAGAAAGGGGGAGAAGAGGGCGGATGCAAAAAAGAAAGCGCGTGGAGGCAAGTGGGTCCTTCTCCTGATCGCTGGCCTCATCGGTATCTTCTTCCACTATTGTTTCCCACAGGCGCATCCTTTTTACTACAGACCAGCCGGTTCTCAGATCTTAGTGATTAATTCAAGTAAAAATGATCTTGTACTTATAGCAAACGGAAAAAAAATAAATACATGCAGGGGTGCGATCGAAGGATCGGATTACTGGAAGGCACCAATTCGAAGCGCTAGCAGGTGATGCCGCCCAACGCCAACCACTGCAGCCGCGGGTGCAAACATCTGCGTGCTCGGCACACGCGCCGTCGTCGACCAGCTCCCGCGCCCGGGCACTTCAAACGTTCGGCAGCTTGTTTATACTCGAATTGTTTATACTCGAATTTGGTACCTAGAATTGGAATAGAAAAATTTGCCAAAATTTGGAACTCTGTCGGTTTCCTCCAGAAGGGCTGGTCTGACCGTTATGTATGGGCCGATCAGACCGCCGCCAGAGGGCCGGTCAGACCGGTGGTATGTGGTCGGTCAGACTGGCAGAGCCCGAGCCCGAGTCTATTTTTGTCGGATCTCGGGTTTCCTTGCTCGGGAAGGTATGTTTCGGGTTTCCATTAGTTTCTACTCCGAGTTGAACGTGGAAGAGGTTCTGTAGAGGGCAAGACCAACCCCTATATAAGGGACAAGGCCAGTTCAAAAAAATGTATCACACTACGATCAATCAATAGAATCGCTTTTTCAATATTGCTTTTTACTTTTCAATTAGTTCTACTTTAGTTCGTCCATCTTTGTCGATTTACGTCTGCCTTTGCTGCGAGAGTGCAAAATCCTTTGTAAGTTTGTCCTGAAAATCTTCCGTTTTGCCCACGAGACGGGTACTTATCCATCGTTCTATCTAAATCGGCTCCGCTAGCCAGTTTAATCCATCAAAACCCATCTTAGTCTAGCTTTTGCTGGATTAGAGTGCTTGGCGACTCTACATATCACCGCAAGGCGTTTAGGTGTTGCGATCGTGCTTCTCTACTTGTCAAAAAGTTGCCAACACGATTTTTGGTGACTCCGCTGGGGACGTCTTCATCATGAGCAAGTCGGAGCTTGATCCTACCAATGTTCTTCCAATCTCATTGGAGGATTTGGATGAGGAGCAACATCGGGAGATTGATCAACATCTTTTGACGACGCAAAAGGCGCTTTTGGAGGGGTGCTTCATCAAGACTCGTCAAGGGGTTATTCGCAAGCCAAGCTTTACTCCAAAAATCACCATCAACAAGGTAAGTGGTGATGAGGTATCTCGCCCGCTTCGAAAACTCGTATCTAGTTCTATAGATGAAGGTATTAATGCCACTTTTAATACTCCAAACGTCCCAAAATATAACAACTTTTAGCCTTTATTATTTGTCCCAAAATATAACAACTTATCCACCAACATTCTCTTCTCAACCAATCACAACCCTCCACCATTCACTTTTTCCAACTAAGGCGAGCGGTTTGGTCTTGCACACACCTCAGGTGCAAGAACCTTATGCCTTGAAGGCGTGTTCCATTGGCACAATGCTATAGAGACATGTGATGCATCTCTTTTTGGGAAAATATGCAAGTGCCAACTAGAGTGGAGTAGCAAACACCTAGAAAAGAAGAGGGCATTTACTCTTGCTTGTATGTGTGTAGGTGCCGCGGGAGCGAGATGTTGTCACGGCTAGAAGTGGATGAAGGCTAAACCAAGGCGGCACATGAGCTCAAGAGAGGGGCTAGGTGTAGCCAAGCAGCATGATTGCTATTGGCGAGGTGTATAGCCATATTTTAAAGGCTAGCACATAATGTGCCCTAGATGTAGATGTAGCCCGTCAGCCCTCTTGCTATCTTCCTCTTCTCCCATCTTTTTCTTTTTTTTTCTTCCGTCTCTCTTTTCTTTCTTTTTTATCTTCCTCATGTTTTTTTCTTTTTATTTCAGCAAGGTAAGACTAACACCAACTTCAAACCGAGATGGCCTTGGTTGACGGAACTCGCCATGCAAGCTCGTTGACCTGCCTTCCTCACACTTGGACTTTTGTGTCATGAGACATCAAAAACCAAGTGTGTGAGACTGGGATCTTCATAAACTGTGTTCCAACACCAAGGATCACCAAAATGAACAGTTGATGTAGCTCCCATGTTCTTAGGCATCGTACGTCCCTCGTTCTTAATCTTAACTTGAAATGGTTACTGACCAAGAATACCCGAAGGTGCATACTATCCTAAAAACTAGTTCTAACTTTTATTGGAAAGAAAACTTACCAAGATAATTTGGGGTATCTCCTGGCTATGCTTTGTTTGTGATCTCAAGCTCGACCATGGAGACATCTCGCTGCAAGATTAGTGCCACTAACACATATGAGATTTGTAGTATTTACGATAAACAAAAACATCCACAACCATACTTCTAATTATGATAGAAATGAAGCGGTACTAATCGGATAGGACTCTAGGGATTCCTTAAGCTAGTGAGCATGAGTCCTGAGGAACTTTGAAAGAGAAGCTTTTATGCTCATTTGTGGACTTTCGATCCTCCAGAGTTGATGTCTCAAACTTATCCCTGGCCTGAAAGTTCCCCTTCTCAAAAGAGACATTGATCAAGAACGAGGATGATCCTTGATGATTATCAAGAACAACGTTCTGAAGGTCAGAGAGACAAGGTTTAGGCTCGATAGGAGGTTGTGATGGTGGTTCTATGGAGAGCAATTCAAGGGTCTCGCCAAAATCTTCTTTTTGAATGAACTGATGAGCAACCAGTTCTAGAGGAGGTTCAGGGGACTTGTGAGGCAGGACCGCCATTACTTCCTCTATTGGCGTATTATCAGGGAGGATGCCTGTCAAGGTTTTCTTATAATTGCTATGAGGATCATCTCTAAATTTAGGAGCACAACCCGGAGCTTGAATTTCTTTGGAATTTGGCGATGGCTCTAAGGAGGACTCTTTAGTTAGACCCGAAGATGTTGAAGGCACAGGTTCAGGCTCGGCAAAAGAAGGTTCCCCCCTTCCTGACACAAAAGCCTTTGGACGGGGTTCATCACACTGCCCGACAAAGGAGGTATTTTCCGATATGCGATCGAGAATTTCCTTGCCTTCGGCAAGAGTTTTGTGCATGAATGACCCTCCAGCAGTTATGTCAAGGTGGAATGTAGGCTCCCTGTCTAAACTCACTTGAAAATGCTGCAATAGCACGTAATCAGGTATAGACAGGGTTGGGCCAGACTGAACTAAATTAGTGAATCTAAACCAGGCTACACCAATCGATTCTTTATTCATCTATTGGAAATTTAGAATTTCTACACAAAAAGTAGTAATACGGGTTACAGGGAAAAATGCGAGGCAGAACTTGTCTCGCAATTTATCCCAGTCACCGTTTACACACCCGACGGTAGATGTGTACCATTGTTTCCGCTCTCTGATGAAGAGAGAACAGAAACAATTTCCACCAAACAGTCTCTTGGACCATGCCTCTCGAATCTTAAGGCACGAGCAAAGCTGCTCGAATTCCCGCAGATGATGGTAGGGGTTTTCCTAGCCTAAACCAGAGAAAGATTTCTCTCTAACCATACTAATGAATTCGGGATGAATTTCATAGCCAGGTGTTAAAATAGGCTCCAATGAAGGAGGTGGCTTGTAAAATTCACCCCGCGGAGCAGATAGTTGAAAAATAGATTGTGGCTCCATCGATTGAGAAGGTTTTACTGGAATGCTTATCGGGGATAATAGGGGTAAAGGTAGAAGAAAGAAAAATAAAAAGGATACGAGGATGAATAAGGTTCGGAGATGGACAACAACTGTTTCTCGGCAACGGTGCCAGAAATGCTTGTTGGTATTTCTTACAATCATAGATAAATCTGCAAGCGCACGGAAGATACCGATGTAGCACTTCACCCAAGACTATTCTCAGGTATCGATTTCCACAGGGAACTTGTGTGCTAACTCCGGTTCAGATTCATCCAAGGACACGAAGCTCTAGATAGGGAAAGGATATAGAGGTTTCATTGGTGGAGAACAGTGTCTACGGAAAGCTTAACTTTAATCCTAATGAGGTACTTAGGGAACTGGCCAGCTCGCTGCTCCCAGATATCGCTCTACTCCGCACCCGGACAGGGAGGACTTTAGTGTCTTGAGGGCTGTCACCACCTCTACACCCACCTCACACCTACTATGGAATGTGGAGCAAACACCGGAAATCAACTACCTAGACACCGCGTCTACGCAGTTAATAACTACTCTAGTGTTTATAACTCACTAAAGCAATCACTATATTTTAGTTGATTATGGTGAGCGATGATCATGTACTCTGAATAGGAATTAACCAAGAAAGAATTCTCACCGAGTAAAGCTAAATTACTCAAAATATATTTCAATTATAATCAGAGTAATAAACAGAGCAGAATGAAATAGGAAGAGGATTACCGGTAACTCCGGAATTCCTCCAACTTCTTCTACTCTACTCTCTCACTATTCTAATATACAACAAAGTACACTATAGCCTCTTGTAGTTCAGCTCATGCTTCAAGTGTGTGTGAGATTGAGAGAGGAGAGGGGTATTTATAGTGTAAGCTTGTTTGGGAATGTGGAGATCCTCCATGGAATCCAAAGGGCATCTTCACTCCTCTCATGCCAAGTGTCCTTTCTAATGACAGTTTCTACTGGTTTTAACGCCATAACCGTCATTGGGAGGTCGGTAGTAACTGCCCTACCAAAGTTGGGATGGATTTGACCAATAACAAGAGCTCTTGTTAAGTAGTTATTGGTACTTGAATGACCGATGGAGGATTTTTGTGTGTATCTGAAGGAGTGATGTCCTCATCAAACCTTAATTAAAAACTAGTCTTGATTTTCTAATGATGTGTTACATTCTATACAACATATTCATAGGAAGATTACTGTAAGTAGATGGTAAATAGTGAGAACTTAAGAGGACATGATGACAATTGAATTTATTAGAGGTGAGCTCGTTCCTATGTTCTTCTTTATATGATTTTGAGAATAGATTGCTATCTAATGATTATGTTGTGATTAGGAACAATGGAGAGGACAAGGAGACACTTAGAGAGGGACTTAGAGGCATAGGGTATCATCAAGGACGTCCAAGTCAAGGTGGAGGCCCAAACCAAGTTGACTTCGAGTACGATCTGGAGTCCAGGACCAGTCTGCACTAAAACGGGCGACCAGGTTGCATAAGTGCTCGGATTGGAGCGTTCTTTATATGTATGGAAAGCTAAGAAGATAACTGTTCCAATGGTCCTGATCCCAAGTCCAAATTTTTTCGAGTCAACAGGAATCGACCAAACAAGTTGACGTCCAGAATCTGTTCCAGTGTTGCGTCACCGTATTTGGGCCTTTGGGCCGTGTAACATGTTGGAACCCATTAGAATTGCGTCAAGGGTTGTTTGCACGACCCTAAACTCTATATATTAGTACCTGCTGTCACCTAGGGTTTAGGGTTTTGCTTAGATTATTCTGTCAAGAACAGTTCCGCCGCTAGATCGGGTTGTAAGACCCCAACTTATGAGCTTAATCATTCATCTGCAATTTTGGTTGTATTCTTCCTTGTTCTTGTTTGTGTTCCTCGATTCGCAAACAGGGATTAGCCTTCTCGACGAGGTCATCCGCGTTTCGATAGGGGTGATAACCAGAGGAGACGTGGTGCTGCGATTGCGGGGCTCAAGAGCGTGTTTGTTTAGAAGCCGGGTTGAGTTGTGTGCGACTCTGCCCAAATCAACTGCCTACCAGAACCTTTCGGAAGATCGGGAACCCTTGTCCACATCAAGGTTTCTGTAGGTGCTTCATGACGGAGGCGAATTCTGCCAGGTCTTCCATGTATGATCTGACGCTCACCACCCATGACCACGTGCTCGCTGCCGCTCCATTCATGTGGCGCACATCATGTGCTGCCAATCCGATGCCGCCATGCCGGTGAGGCGCTCAGCCACACACACACCTCCTATTGTTGCGACGACCAAATTAAGTTTCTGGTTCACTCGCATGGGATACAATCTTCTGATGATGCACGGGATAGACGGATGAAAGCAGAATCGCTCAAAGGACGGTGTATCGCACCGCTCGGACTCGGAGTCAGATGCACACGTATAGGATATTCCGAGGGACGACATACCAAGATTTATGGCAAAAACATCTTAAATTTTTATAATAGTTGGGATTGGTAAAGATAAAGATAAAGATAAAGATGTGGCGTATTCTCGTGTAAGAAAGCTGATGCTTTTTCTATATAAGATATCGCATAAAAATAAAACTAATGAGTTTTCTGTAAAAAAATGTAATAATGTTTTAGAGGTTAAAGTACTGCATCGCTATTTCTAGAGTATCAAGTGTCTTTAAAAATAGGCAAATTTTGCTACAGGATACTCGTTATGTGTGGTTTTAGCCCAGGGACACCGCAAAATCGTGGCTTTGGGGAAAAACACTCCATAACCATGGATATTTGCTGATGGATACCACGCCGTCTAACTGAAGCTTGTCCTGCTGACGTGGCGGTCGGGAGCCCGGTTTTTTACTGGGTTGGACCTAAATGCCCCTGCGCCTTATGCAAACCTAAATGCCTCGGTCGGACCTAAATGTCGTGCGAATATGTAGAAAGGCCCTTGAGTTTTCTAGGAACCAACCCGCAGTTCTATGACTGTTTCATGTGTGAGTCATGGCCGAGCTCGTTCTCGAGCTCGCCGGCGGTGAACGGTGGAAGATCTCGGCATGCAACCTAAAGAGAAAATGTAGAGGGGTTCAAGGCAAGGTTATAGGTGTTTATCTTGCAAGCTATGGTGGCCGGAATCAATGACGATGGCGATGGAAGCGGCGGTGGTTCTCGGGGTGGTGTTGCATGTGGTTTTGGAGGCCGTTTCTAAGTGGATGAAGTGCATGCATGTGGTCCTCTAGGCTCCAGGGTGCTCACCAAACTGTCGGGAAGAGATGTCGAAGCTTGGTCATCAGCGACGGCTGGCGGAACATCTCGGTCACTCGGTGGCGGTGCTCTTCTTCGGGAAGACGGCGACAGCGTGTTTTGCTCCAAGAACTGCCATGAATGTATGTCCTTCGTGTTAGAGAGGTTCTAGGGATGGTTCATGCACAAAGAATCGATAAATGGCTCACCAGAGGAGGCGGAATCAACGATGGTGCTAGGCGGCGAGTTCAGATTGGCGCCGAGGAAGAAAGGGGCGTGCTCTCCCTCTACGGTGCACCATTCTTCAGGGTACTTGAGGGGGAATGGAGGGGAGGATGAGGCAAAGATGCTTGCGCGACAGCTTGGCCTAGCTTGGTCCAGATCGACGGCGTCGGTGGCGATGCTGTCACGGCAGCGCCCAGTGCGCGCTCTAGAGCTCTTCTGGGCACGACGGTGTTCCCGTCGATCCACTACATGAAAAAGGGAAAATTAGAGGGAATGGATCGGCATCTTGAGAAGGTAACAGAACATGAGAGGAGAAGAGACGACCATAGCTCATCGACGAATGCAGCCATCATCTTCTTTGTGGCCAGTGATGAAGATGAGGAAGAAAGGAGCAGCTAGAGTTCGTTCTCTCGATGTGGTCGACAGTGGAATGGAAAGTGAGATGGGGCGATTGAGTTGGGACTTAATTGGGAAAAGAAAAGGAGGTGTTTGGCGTTGGACACGCCTCTGGCCACGCGTCGACGCCGTCCAGAGAGCTGTCTCCCTCGGTCTCTCATTCTCTCTCGTGTTCTCTCGTCTAATATGAGGATAAGGCCCAGGGGCATTTAGGTCTGACCAGGTAAAAAACCGGGCTCCCGACCGCCACGTCAGCACGGCAAACTTTAGTTAGACAGCGTGGTGTCCATCTGCAAATATCCAAGGTTATGGAGTGTCTTTTTCCAAATCCACGTTTTTGTGGTGTCTCTGGACTAAAACCACACATAATGAGTGTCATATAGTAAAATTTGCCTTAAAAATACAGAGCCTATTTTCTAGAGTGCATCACCATTTTTAGAGCATCAAGTGCCTTTTTTTAAAGTATTATCTGAAGTGTCAAGCGCATTTAGAAAAATACGTAAGACTAGGACTATTAAGTTACAGTACATGTGTGACATCTCATGTAGATCTTTATAAATCTACGACATATCGGTCCAGTGACGAATTGTAAAAGTGACCGACAGTTAAATATGTCAAATAGGGAGGGACATGCGTGGCCTCCATGTACACCCAAAGCAGCCACGTTCGCTCAGTTCGTTTCTTCGTGGCAAGCCATTAGCAGTTTGTTTATTTTTTAAAAAAAATATATAAAAAAGTTCATTTTGAAAAGATAAGTCGTTTAACCACTTGAAAAACGTGCTAATGAAGAATGAGCAAGATGCTTCCACTAAAATAAGTATTATTTATGTTCCAGAATTAGTATGTATCATATCCAATCAAAATCCATTATATTTCCGTTTAAAAAAATCCATTATATTTTTTGTTACAAAAGATAATTCAGACTTGTGAACCCTCAATGCATTTAGATTTACACTAAGGGGTACAAATTCATCAAAGCGCAGCACGAAGATTTCGAACCTGCAATGTGCGAATCGAGCGCGTGATGCTAGCCAATCAAGCGACACAAGACTTTAGTTTGTTTTTCATGACTTGTATAAGTTACATATACTTAAACTCGAATTATACTTTGAAAGTTTGCCATACGATTTCAGTGTTTTATATGAGGCACATATAATAAGTACATGTAATTAGTCTTAAATTATACTTGAAAGTTTTTCATCAAAAGAACTGTTGAATGTTGTACTTAAAAAAAATCAAAAACCGAGAAAAAGGGTAGCGTTTCAGCTGTTAATAACTGCTGATAACCCATACAGCCATACATGATAAAACTAGCTTCATGAAGCGTAATCTCATGCCAGATAAAACTAGTAATAAATTGCTTCAAAATATTTTGCTGGCAACTTGTAAAACTAATGAATAGCTTCAAAATAATTTGCTGGCAACTTGCATAAAGCAGCAAAATATTGATACTAAACTTGAGCGTAATGTAGCTACACAGAGTTGTGAACCTATATACAATCACAATTGATCCATGTCGACCACAAAGCACAGAACAGAAAGCTTAGAGGATAGCAAAATGTCTCCCATCTTCCAGATCAACTGATGCCGCAGTCAGCAAATCGAATCACTCCGAGGTTGATCCTGAAAAGGAACACATAATATGCAACAGCTTCAGCCTTATCACACAGCACGCTGCAGGTGTTCTGTATATTCACACGATAAAAAACTGAACAATTATCAATGCAATTAAGAGCATACCTCTGTTATCAGCCCAATTTCTTTTGCAATCTTTATCTTCTTTTTGACGTACTGCTCATAGTACTTTGGTTTTACCCTCTGAAAAATAAAAATGTCTCTCATTTCAGCAAACCATATATTTATTAAAACAGGCATGCAGACAATTGTATACTACTGCAATACCAGCTTTTTCAAGGCCTCTAAAATGAATTCCCGAGCTTCATCCTCAGCAACCTAAAAGCAGATCAACCGAATAATGTAAAGAAAACCATATTGCAACAGAACCAGCTCGCATGTCAAACACAACATATTACAGTATTACTTACTTCCTCAGTGAGGTTAGCGGTGCAGGTATAATACTGAAAGGGGTGCAAAAGGATAACAGCATCAGCATTATGCAACATTAAAACTACAATAGAAGATAAAAGCACATATTTGCAAAGCACCTATGAAGAAAAAACAGTTACCTCCTCTTCAATAAAGGAAGAATCCACCTCCAATGCATATTGCATTCTATGCTGGCGCAAGGGATACTTGTTCAGTTTGTATACTTCATCCAAAGCATCTCTAAAATTCTTCTGAATGCCAGCAAACAAAAAAGAAGCATCAGTAAACATATGCTCCATTCATAAGCACATGGAAGCACCACTAATACTTGTGTAAAGACTAGTGGACTACAGACCTTTTGCTTGGTAATACGTTTCCAAATCTCACAATGCATTTCGTCTACCTCCTTGTACCATGTATTATCAAAGTCCACACCTTTTAAATAGTCCTGAAGCAAAGCAATACAATTTTTAGATGGTAGATATATAACCTAAATTTAGATAAACAAACACACGAGGGATCCTACATAGTAGGCAGTGTAAACTAAACCAACAGGTATCTTAGGAAAGCCAGTTGCGATCTTGAATGCTTGGTAAGCTGCTCTCGAGCTTATTCTTCCCCACTGGAGAACAGAAGAGAGATCAGTAATGCTACAATACATATTAACACCATGTTTTTTTTTTTGTGAGGTTATATGTACTTACCAATGGCATCTCAACTTTCATATAAGCATCAAGCCACTGTATCCAGATATGATGTCAGGACAAACTAATTTTAAAACAATGTAGAAACTTTTATATTTGACTAACTTTATTATATTATTCACAGAATACATACCTTAAGTTGCTTTGCTAACTCGTCACAGTAATCAGCATAGTTTTGTTCAATATCATAGCTATGGAAAGCTCCACGGTAATCTTCCCAGTCGTTGTATTCAAAGCAATACTATGTAAAGTAGAGGAGAGGAAACCAATTAAAGTTCACACACTTTTTTTGGAATGGTACACAACAGAAACTATCTTTGAACAGCTTGATGTGAGCTTTATAATGGAAAAACAATTTAACTAAATTTGTTTCAAAGAACAGGAGGAAGAAAAAACAGAAATGGATGCTGGTACTCAACAAATATATCAGAAAAAAAATTGTTCGGCAAAATCAATTAAAGCGATAGGAGGGAATAAAGTCTCGCGAAAATGCAAAGAATGTTTCATTAAGAAAAATAGCATTGGGCACCAGTAAGAGCAGCAGGGCGAGAGAACAATGACCTAGGTTGACAATGGGGACTATACTTGAATCAGTTGAAACGGCCAGTCTTTCACAAACATCGTATGCACTTCAAAGCATATAAAACTGCAAAATGCTCTGTTGAAGGCAATGAAATATCAATACTTAGGACCCATTCGATCTCTTCAAATGAAGGGATATTTTCAACGCATGCGAAACGAGAAAACTCATTAACACATGATTAATTAAGTATTAACTATTATAAAGTTGAAAATGGATTTATTTAATTTTAAAAAAAAACAACTTCTGCATAGAAACTTTTTGTCAAAAACACACCATTTAACAGTTTAGCATGCTAACGGAAAAGGAGGAAGTTGAAGTTTGGAATTGAGAAAAGAAACTGGGCCTTAGTGGAGTAGCAATCTCATCCACAACACATGCACATGTTTTCAAATGACATAAAACCAGATATTCTCTTTACCTGCAGCATATTATACTGTAACTTGAAATGATAAGTACTTACAGGTTCTATAACGGCATTATGTGGAACTAGTCGTTGGTAGTCGTCCAAAGCAGCAATGGTGCAGTAATCAGGGTAGAAGGACCAATCTAAAGTGCCATCACTTTCAAAGCGCAGAAAATATCTCTCCTCCTTAAGAACGTCTGGAGGATAAGACGCCTTCAATATATCATAATCCAGCTGCTCCTTGGGCACTAGTTGTGATAACTACAGTGGCATCAAACACATCCCACGCATGAGATTAAATTAAACATGAATCAGATGAAAGCAGCATATATATACAGATGGTTAGTAAGTAGAACGAATGGCTCATGGACAATGATAATCAGGGTTAACTAGGAGAAGCATGAGTAAGCAACATACACAACTTTATGGCAAGTAACACAATGTATGGCATGGGATTGTTAGTCAAGCTAAGTAGGAGTAGGAACACATATTCAAGGAGATGGCAAGTGACAGCAGAATGCATGAATGACATGGTATATGGTTATTCGTCAAACTAATTAGTAGGAGTGAGAACATAAGCAAGGAGATCGATTGAAGTGAAAACCTTATAGGCTTTGATGCGAAACAAGGCATGGCGCTGACGTAGTTGACGTAACTCTGAAAGATTGAGTTTAACATGAGTATTAACATAAGGTGGATTAAGTGGCAGCTGCTCCATGTAAGCGAGGAACTCATCGCTTGTGATGTCCTCTCCCATGCCCAATTCGCTCAGCTCCTGCATTGCACGGTCGTCGCTTGTGATTTCCTCTCTCATGCCCAATTCGCTCATCTCCTGCATTGCAAGGTCCATTTCTTCTGTCTTGTTTTCTTGGTCATCCATCTGTGCGGGCGAGGAATTAAGAAATGTCTGATTTTGTTTCACATGACAGCCATTGTGTGGCCCCTGGTCGTTCATGTTCTTGTTCTTCTTTATGGCTGTGCGTCTGTGTGTGCGGTGATTGGCAGCAGAATCACCTCCAGCCAAGGGTACTGCCACCTTCTGCTTTGGTGGTGCTATGCCCGTAAGAAATGGCGGCTTCTCTCGCTTTGCCCGTGTGCTGTGATGATCATCCGAGGAGGAAGCGGCACGACTCGACCTGATCAGCTGTTGACTTTTATGCAGGGGCAAATTCGTGTGAGCAGCAGACGTCGTTCTACTTGTGGTGGTAGAAGGAGCTCCAATCTTTTTTTCGCTGATGGTCCAATCAATAGCGAGTTCGTCGCAAATTACCCACTTATTATTACCATGAAACCAAGAAAGATCATCCCAATCCTCAAAACCTTTAACAGGAACGCGAGGACCTCCTGTCCAAAAATCAACTTCATCGGCACAAGGAAGAGAATATTCAGGAGGAGTGCCTGGGGCGGTCCCGACTGGTAGGAGAGGTGGTCGCGAGGGCGTCTTCGGTCGGAGAGGTGGTCGCGGGGGCGTAGGTCTTCCCGCACGGAGACCAGAGTCCCTGGACCTGGAAGGGCCCTCGATCTTCTTCTTCCCCTCAGTCTTCTTCTTCTTCTTCCCGCCGCCGTCCCCTCCTCCACTGGAGGCCACCGGGACCTGCTTCAGCGGCATCGGAGACCCTTCCTCTCCACTTCCGCTTTGCTTGGTTTGGCCGGTGGGAGGGCGAGATCGAGGTCGAAGATTGAGGGTTTGAGATCGAGGTGGAAGATTGAGGGTTTGTGAATTTGGGAAGGGTATGGTGGTGGTTTGTGTGCGGCGAGGGTTTCCTCCTCTGCCGGGATAGAGACTTCACCTATCCAACCCCACCCCCCCCCCCTTCTCTCTCTCTATATATATATATATATGTATATATATATATATATATATATATATATATATATATATATAATAGGCCGCTTGGCAGGCCGGGCTAAGCCCAATTAAGAGTTCTGGACTTCTGGTCGAACACTCTACCCCCGATGAAATAAGTTCACCTTAACTCTCCCGAACATGATTCGTATCTATGAAGGATAATACTGGATATCTCGATCCCTTCAATTGTTAAAACAAGTGTAATTCGATTCTCTCGACGGTTTTAGAGGACGGTTTCACTGATGTGATACTTACGCGGCGATGTTGACCTGATCTTTGTCCCACACGACATTGACATAGAGCTTATGTAGCATTAGAATTAAAAAATATATATGCCGGACTCATCTGTCATTTAAAAAGAAATATGGTAGAACCCACTGACATGTGAGGCCCACATGTCATTCCCTCTCTCCCTTCTTCCTCCTCCCTTCATTTCGCTTATCTCCCTTTCCACATGTAAGAGCATCTCCAACAGAGTGGCTATCCCACTCTTCAAGCTAAAATTTGGTAATTATGGACCAAAAACGAGCTCTAATAGTCTTGCTAAACGGATGGCCAATTCATCTGGCTAGCCAAACTGGCACCCTCAATGGCCAAACTTGACCAATCCAAATTGGCTTGCTAATCGTGGGCCCTACGCGAGATGCTCTCTTCCTCCTCTCTCCTTCCGCACTCTCTTCCTCCCCCAAGACTAATTGCCCCCTTGGGAGGGACCTCTTTGCCAGCCGAAGACGGTGATGGTGGTAGTTTCTCAGCCATAAGAGAATGTATTGCGATTCTGACTTCTAATCAGTCCCACCGGGCGTGCCAAAAGCATGTTGATGTAAAAACACGAGGCCTGGGAAATCTGCTTAACTCCAGTGCAGGTCCAAAAGCTTGCCTTTAGGTGTATTAGCGTGCCAGTTGATTTGATCGTGCAATCAATAAGAAATAAAGACAAAGACACCGCGGATAAATCCATAAACGATGGTCGATCAGCTAGTTGCCGATGACATATCATTTATCTTTAAGCCGATGTCATATGTGGATCGATCGGCAATCATGAATAAGTAAGAAGGAACAAAATCTACTCGATCGGCTGTAGATATTAACAATATATAATCCTTATGTCGATATATACTTAAATCAAGTGATTGGGATAGATCGGTTGCCATGCCGAGACAGTATAAATCACTTAGATCTAAATATATATTAACAACAAGACTATATATGTTCATAGCATAGCCGATCAGATAGATCTAGCATGTATCGGCTAATACTCCGATACTACTCTATATTAAAATATCAAAGCAAGTAGAATATACTAAACAAAAAGCCTAATATACTTAAATGCAACAAGATCTTAACATAAAGGGCAGATTTAACATATCAATCAAGCATATAGGATAAATATAGTTAAATCAGGTAAGATCGGCTGAAACCCCGAAGCTACCCTAATCGGCAACCAAAGGCAGGCTAGAGATTGAGATTCTAATCACGACTCATAAGATTAAACTCAACTGATGCAGTTATAAGTATGAAAAGAAGGACAATATCTAGACAATCAAGCCGTTGGATTTTTCATAGTGGTAGATATCCTATATAATCTAAGTCAACGTTGGTATTTAACCTGATCGGCTGCCTTCTAGTAATAGACGTTAGCCGATTGGAGGTTAGATAGCGATATTGCCAGAGATTATATAAGATATATGATAACTCGACGAATTACATAAACAATATTAGAGTATCATAAAGATGGAAGCACTAATCTCGAGAACGCAAGCTGCCAAACAAGTTTTACCTCTTGTTGAAGATCGAAACCGATACAGCTCAACCCGAAAGCAAGAACTCGTCGAAACAAAACAAAAGTAAAAGGGTGGTGATGCACCGAGATTGAATTGAATGTGTGTTAGATTGATTACATGGGGCTCAAGGTCTATTTATACCTGAGATTACAAAATATGTCCTTGTCGGACACGACTCGCATCCCTAACAAACTCTAAGATACCATAAGTCTTTGCAGCCGACTTTTGCCCAAACATATCTCTAAAGAAATTATATGAAATATCCTAATTAATAGATACAATTGCCTTCTCATGACTCTATCCATGCGTGGCAATCCTCATGAAGCACATTAACTCAACCCGACAACGTATGCCGTGTCACATTGTCGAATTCGACTCAATCGGCTAACCTCATCCGACACGGACTCTGCCGATCTTGGTCGCAGCCGATTCGGACTTTAGCCGATCCTTTCTCTGATTCGGACTTTAGCGATCTCTCCATCTCGAACTCCGCTTCGTTTCCATCTTCATCTCTGATAATTAGATTACCAAATTTGGTCGTTAACACATACGCACACAGTGCATCCATCGTATGCCATATGGAATCTTCACCAACCACGTGTATTGAACTCTAGCCTAAGTATCCCGCATGATATCTGACCGTCACAGACGTCGCCTTATCCCCAAGTCAATTCCCGGTCACCGCAATACTCTCCCGAAGCATCAAGTCACCTACATATGAATCAAACAAAGAAATCATATTCCGAGACCAAGCTATCTCCAACTTGACTCATTAGTAGCAAACAACAGTATTACATATGCATAGTATCCATCTAGAAGGCATAAACATGTAACAATCACGGATATCCAAACAAACAACCCGAAACCGAAACCAACACAGAGTCGGTCGGTCAAACCGCGGGTTGGCCGGTCTGACCGGCAGCACATACCCAGTTTGATTGGACCACATCACGGCAGTTACCTGTAAAATCCAGTCATCTCCAAATATCAAAACCAATAATCTCATATGTCAATTGTTCATCATAGAATAACAATCAAAAACACTTTGATTTTACAACTCTTGTGCTCAAAACGAAGTACTTAGATCCCCTAATAAACCTCCTGGTATATTGGGCAAACGGACATAGCAATTCCATCGGAAATTTGACCACTCCCACATGATCTGGACAGAAAGCTTCAGGCTTCCTCTTGACGACTTCGCTTGTGTCCTGAAACATGCATGTGCACTGATAGACCGGTGCACGACAGTATCAGCTTCTCCTCCATGGTAGATGTGCCATTGCATCTCCGCTTGACATAACGAGAATATTGTATCTCAATACAGGAGCGGTATATCAAATTTCAAACTCGTCTTGGGAACACAAACCTAAATTTGCTGGTAAGAAATTAGGGTAAACCAAGCAAAAACGGGAAACACTCTGAGTGTAAAAACGATGTATTTTAATCTCTACACAGTACCTTCTAGTAGACTTGGCTTTGTGAATATAGCAATTTTAGACGTGAATTTGTATTCCCGTGAATAGAACCAAAACAATGCAAGGCTTGATTCCAGCAAAAACCAACGTGAAATTCAATTCACGTGCACAGTAACGAGGCTGAGTGCATTTGCTGACTTTTCCTTCCTCGATCAACGTGCGCTGGAGTAGTGCTTTTTCTCCAACACGCTACACGGATGCACCAAATCCTGATCGGAGTCGACGGTTGACTCCGCTTCATACCGGCTAATCCGATCTCGGCGACCAGATCGATCTGACGGCAGCGATAGACGGCAACAACATGACGACACGCGCCTGCTACCGCTGATCAGATGTTGCGATGAGCACGCCGGCGGCTAAAACTTGCAAATGGGATCTCCAAATAGATGAACTCGTCAGCAGCCAGGACAGTAGTAGATCGATACTACTAATATAGGAACACAACGGAGTCATAAATTTTACGTGGAAAACCCTTGCAATAAAAAACCTATGGGGACCGACCAGCAATGATTACTATTGAGAAGTTGATTACAAACGTAAGAAAATAACAATGGGAACGCCATCCCTTTCCATACGGCTTACAAGAGTGTGTAGAGTGTGTGTGTATATATATATAGAGAGAGAGAATGAATTCTCAGCTTTTTTATTAATCAATGCGATACAATATATAGATGGGGAAGGGTAGCAACAGTAGGCGCGATGGTTGGGAGCCATCGTGTCTATTGCCAAGGAGCGCCGAGTGGGAAAAAGTGCATATGTCTTCGGTTGCGATCCCATCCTTTTATGGGAAAAAGTGCATATGTCTTCGGTTGCGATCCCATCCCATCCTTTTATATGGATGAGATCACCCGGTAGCAGTTTCTTAACACTCCCCCTTGATCAAATCCACTTTGCTCACTGCTTATTTTTCAGATATCTGTAAAGATAATCTTAGAAATAATTATAATTAGCATATTAAATACATCATGCAAACTCCTCAAAACCCCATTGGAAAAAATAAGGAAAAGAACCGTGATATATTATTAACCATTTTTAGACTTTTATGAGTAAAGCTCATAGTATGGTCAAAAATAGTATAATGTGTGTAGTTATCATTTAGTAAAAATCTTAGTGGGGAAAAGCAAAATGATAAGACATAATATAACGTATGTTGATATTACCTTATTAAAAAACTTTGAATGAGAAAATCTAAAGGGTAAAACTCATATAAAGGAAAATTAGTATAATATGATGAAAATAGGTTATTTCCCAGCGAGAAGTACTCCCCCTGAATCCTGCAATTTTTTAAGTCGTTTCATACCAATTCCTTTGGCACATTTAAAGAATGTAGACTATGGTAGAAATTTTGCGAATAAATCAGCAAGATTATCATATGACTTAGTTTGCAACCTAAATTCTAGCTCCAATTCAAGCTTAAATAATTCCATGCGAAATCTATGTGTTGGTTTTACATGCACGTCCAGGTTTTCAAGTTCTATATATATAAAGGATAGTGCTTATTAATTCGTTGAAGCAAGGTCGGATTTAATTCCATTATTAAAAATATATATAGAGAGGATAGAGCTTATTAAAATATTTTGATTTTTTGTGAGCAATTTTAGTATTTTCTTTTATTTAGGGTAAAATTTTCAACGGGACATTAAAAAATGTGTAATTAGCCGAGGTACATTGCAAGAACACGTATCTGCTGTGGGAGACCGAAAAAACTGGTAATTAGCTGTTGGAGGCCTGTGACATTATTTTATAATATCCAAAGGAGAGAGAAACAATAAGAAAAGTATGACTTTTCGCCTGCCTACCAAGTCCGGCTCGCATACAACTTTGACGCTACAACCGCACCCGCCGCCGGTGAGGTGGCTCTCTAGAGGGGGGGTTCGAGGAGGGCCCATGCGCCTGGGCATGTGGCTTGCTGTTGTTCCCGCACTCGTCACCACTGCAGCACGAGGACTATGCTGGCGTCGATGCTCTGCCACACACCGCGCACTCAGGGTGAGCACAACATGGACCACCTCCTGATTCATGTCGAGCAGGGTGCCACAAAACGCTGGCTATTGTTGTCAGTCTCGTAGCCGTGCCACAGCATGCTGCCATACCCTCAACTGTCCATGTAGTGACTACCACGGCGTCAGAGCTATATGCGAGCCGCGCATGCCAGGAAGGAGCAAAACTATACTTTCGCAATTGTTTCTCTCTCCTTTTCCTTTGGATATAACAAAATAATGCCATGGGTATCCAACAGCTAATTACCTGTTTTTTGCGGTGTCCCATACCAGATATATGTTATTGCCGGGTCTCTTAGCTAATTATACTATTTTTATGTTCTATAGCAAATTTTACCTTTATTGAGTAGATACTTCAATATGGATGGGGTCCATAATGTAATTTTTTTCTTAGCACTTAAATATAGTCAATATGGGCATTAAGTTATTGTTTTCACTTAAAAAAATAATAGCTGGCTAGACTTAATAGGTCAAGATTCGTTTGTGGTCTTTTCTTTGACCATAAAAATAATTTTAATTTTAATTATCATAGAATTAGAAAAAAACAGAGAAAAGTAACGCAGCACACCGCACGGGAACGGGGATGGAGGGAGGGTTGGGATGTTTCTTTTTTTTTAGAAAAAAAATGATTGATCTGACGACTTAAAATAATGTGTTGATGTTTAAGTAAAAAAAACCGATGGTTGGATGTTATATTTTTTTCTCAGATTTATTAGGATTTTTTCTAATTCAAGTGAGATAAGTAGCAGCTTAGCAAAACACCCATAGGGATGGAGAGTAACGGAAGATGGTTTGGGATGTTTTTTTATTAGAAAAAATAGATACAATATCTATGTAAAGTAACGTGTGAGTCGATTTAAGTGGAAACGATAGATGTTTCTCTAATTTAAGAATATCATAGAACAATTTAAAAATATTTATAAGATGTTTAAAGAACTTTAACACCTATTTTTAGATCATTTTCTATAAAGATAATTTTATTTTTAATCGTGATAGGGATAAAAAATAGAAAGGAACTAGGAGCCTACAAATTGATCAGTACGTGTGTGGTGCATGGTACGGGGATGTTGGAGGTTTTGGTTTCTTTTGTAGATCTAACTATATAGAATAATAGGTCTACCTATTTAAATGATAATCGATGGTTAGATTTCTCAATTTTATAAGGGTGCAACGTGACGACTTGAGAATATTTATAGGGTGCCATGTGACGGTTTGGAAGTGTTCGTAGCATGTTTAATAGACTTTTTAGTATATAATAGATAGATGGATGGATGGTAATACGTACATATAGTTTTTTTTGCTATATAGAAAATTATATTTTATATTTTCTTCCGATTATATACTATGTACGTTTTTTTACTTATCACACAGCCATTTTTGTTCTTCCGATTTTTCTTTTTCTTCCAGCGAGCGGACAGAACGTAAGCTTTATTGTTTTTTTTTCCGAATCATACGTACTGTACATACTTATGATTTTTGTTTGCTGATGGTACGTATTTTCCCTTTTATACTGGGAAGGTATATATATACACCTAATTATTCTAAACTAATGGTCCACCAATTTAAATAAAAATCAATTATAGATACAGATATAATCTAATGGTCTAAAATTACAGGTCTACCAATTAAATGAAAATCGACGGTGAGATTAGATAGCGCCACGTGGTGGCGTATGAGTGTTTATAGAGTGCCACGTGGCATCTTGAAAGCATTTTTTTAGGAAGTTTATTAATGGACTTTTAGTATATAAAAACTAGAAAAGTAGCCCACGCAGAAAAGTAGCCCACGCAGATGCGCGTGCACCTTCTTATATAATGTGAGTAAAATTTATATTATGAATATTTATGTGCAGCCGGTTTTTTATTAAAATATTTTTATTATATTCTAAACAAAAATTAAAGTTATTTTGTATGCTTTGAACGCTGGTTATTTTCTTACAGTTACTCTTGCAACATATAAATTCTACAATAAAATTACTTTAGATTCCTAGGTGCAACCCACCTATTGTCTTCCTAGGTGAATACCTGTTATGATCATTAACTTCATAGATCATATGTGTAATTCGGATGCTATGTTCATCTTTCTTATGAATATTTATTTTATCTCCTAAAAAGATCATCTTAAAAGTACCAAGGTCAATTAGTATAGGTACATAGCCCTCATATGAATGTTAAGAGAAATTAATTAAGTTGGTAGAAAGTCGTTAGATGCCTAATGGGATATAAGTAATAGATACCATTAAGTAATAGATGGAGGTTGTTGACGTTTGATGTCGCGATTCTGTATTTGCATAGTATGGGGATCGTTGGTACTAGGATATATGCGAGACTAAGGTAAAAGAGATAGAGACGAGGATTTTTATACAGGTTCGAGCACCTGAATTGTCAGGTAATAACCCTACATCCTGTTGGCCGAAGCCGGTCGTTGCTCTTATTCATCATAATCACACCAATACAATATTTGAGGTAGCCTATCTAACTGTTGTCGACATGGCGGTATGAAGTTCTGACTCGTAGTCGACAACAAGGTAGTCTTCCTCCTCGAATTCGTATCCGGCGAGATCAAAGACAACGCTTTCGTCTCTCCTGACAGTATCCGTAGACACCATTGGGGACTAGCCATGCTTATCTCTGAAGTCGATGTCCGGCGTCTTCTCTTGGCGTATGTAGGCTTGTATGTTGATCTTGTGTCTTGATCTATTGTTCCGTGTCCCCTATCCTCCTAGGGGGCCTTGTATTTTATACCCATAGGTGTCCCCTTATCCAAGTAGAACTAGGGAAACCAATATGGATACAATCCGAGTAGTCCTCATCGTTTTCATGTAAAACTCTATTTATCCTTCCTTATGTGAAACTCCTCCTATATCCGAAGATTGTATCCGTATAAGACATAGAATATGGTGGGTCCTGCCGAGAATTAGTCAACTAGTATTAGTTAAGTAGTATCCATAACCCTGACAGAGGTCCATTTGTGTTTTTTTTTTGGCCCATATAGATAATTTTAATTTTAGTTTTCAAATAGATAAAAACAATAGATAGAAAAGAATGGGGCACACTGTTATCGGGCAGGGAGGGAGGGAGGTTTGGGATTTTTTTTTTCTAAAAGATGAATCCAACAAACTAAAATAATGTGTCCGATGTTTGAGTCGAAGCCAATGGTCAAATGTTTTGTTTTCTTGTCAGAAATTTTAGGATTTTCTCTTATTTATGAGAATGACGTAAGAATGTTTATAAGATGTGTAATAAACTTTTAACACTGCATACCGCAAAGAAGAATGAGGGAGGGAAGGAGGTTTTGGGTGTTCTTTTTTAAAAGAGAGAATCTACTGTATGACACTGATTTTAGTCTGCCACTGATTTTAGTCTAGTTCAACAATCTGCCACAGACTTTGTTCAATTCCATAATATATCATCGTCTTTTGTTTAACTTCTACGATTTACCATCACCGTCAGTTAAGTCTCTGTTAGCACTGTACTGTACAATTTTGTACTAATGACCAAAATACCCTAGAACAAAAATCCTAAAACCCAATCTATTTTCATGCCCGCTTCAGTTGCGGCCACAAGTACACATGCAATGCAGGCTATCCCCACGGTCCACAAGCCCGTGGCGCGCGGCTGTATACATACGTACTTATTACTAGAATTCTAATACCCTTTTCAAATTGCTAAATGGTATATTTTTTTAAAAAAGTTTCTATACGAAAGTTGCCTAAAAAAATTAAATTAATCTATTTTTAAAAAAAAATAGTTAATACTTAATTAATCATGCAATAATGCGTGCTCTGTTTTGCGTGCAAGGGAGGGAGGAGGGGTTCCCAGCCCCTCCCGAACGCAGCCTTAAGTGTACACAGGTATGCGACGACCAATTAAAAGCCTGACAGGTGCTCACACTCATACATGTATGCATGGGAATCATGGACCTTACGTCCTACTCCCGCCGTCCCAAAATATAAGGGATTTTAAATTTTTGCTTATACTGTTTGATCACTCGTCTTACTCAAAAAATTTGTGTAAATATAAAAAACGAAAAGTTGTGTTTAAAGTACTTTGGATAATAAAGTAAGTAAAATAAATAAATAACAATTTCAAATTTTTTTGAATAAGACGAGTGGTTAAATAGTGCAAACAAAAACTCAAAATCCCTTATATTATGTGACTGAGCGAGTAACTTGCTTTGAACCTACACACAGAGATATATATACTGCTAGTAGCTGGCTAGCTCGTTGAATTTCTGAATATATTAGTCAATACATAATATAAAATAAGCATGTGATTAGATTTATTTTTGTAAGTGCAACATGCCGTCAAACAAGTTGCTAAAACAATCATATGTATGCTTAGATAATCATGTATTATCATAGAAGAATATGAACCGTGCAACCTCTGTATAGTATTTGTGAATTACATGTTACAGTATAGTATTTGTGAATTTTTGGCCAAATTCTGAAAGTTTTCGTCTCAGGGGTATTTTTGTCATTAGAACAAAAAATATACGGTACTAACGGAGGCTAACCGGACGGCGATGGTAAATCATAGAAGTTAAAAAAAGATGATGGCATATTATGAAACTAAACAAAGTCAGTGGTAGATTGTGGATCTACGCCAAAGCTAGTGGTACATGATAGATTTTCTCTTTTTAAAAAATAAATCTAATGACCTAAAATAATGTGTCAATCGATTGACAATAATGTGTCCATCGATTTATGCCCAATATTTCCAATGTTTTTTTTTCCAAAATTTCCAATATTTTATAAGAAGATTAATGGATTTTAATGCTGCTCCGAGGTAGAAAGGGAGGGCAGGAAATTTGGGTTTTCCTTATTAAAAAAGCCTAAAATATCAATAGCCGGATGTTTTGTTCTTTTTAAGATTTTCAAGTATTTTCTCTAATTTAATAGCACCACGTAGCAACTTATAAGCGTTCGTAGGATGTTTAGCGTGATAGAGTGAGCAAGTGGAGGTCTATTTGTGTTTTTTAATGTAAAAATAATTTTGATTTTAATTTCTCATGAAAGATAGCTCGTTCGTCCGTATTTTCTGGGGAGGTTCCGATTGTGTGCTTTAAAAAAATTGATCTAACAATTTAGAATTGTCACATCCTGATTTTTTGTTTTAGGATTTATAAATTATTTAATAAATTAATATTAGAATTTATATTAAATGTTCATTAATTTACAAGTGAAGTTAAATGTGGGAAATTAAATTTCCTAAATATAAATTATGGCTGGATTTAATTTTTATTAAATTCTCCATGATTAATTATACTCTCTGGAATTTTCTCGGATTTTTCAGAGCTCAATTACTAGGTTTAATAATACAAAGAACATTTCAGTAATTATTTAAATAATAAATTAATCAATTAATGATCTAATTATAATTATGTTAAATTCTTTGCTTGTTTAAAAATCCTTAAATTATAAATTTTTGTTTAAAAGGAATTATTAGAAATAATCTTAAAAGCCTAAAAGAGAAGACCTAATTTTAATTTGCTAAATCTCAATATAAAAGTGGACTAGATAAAATTTTGTTAAATAGTTCTCTTGTTTCTATAGTTCCCAGATTTTTCTTGGATTTATTTGAGCAAAGGAAGTATTTTTAATAAATAGAATTTCATTTCATGAATAATTTAAATAGAAAAATGTTTTAAAATCTCCCTTTTGGCTTTGGGCCGAAAGTCGGCCCAAGTCTCTCTCTCTCCCTTCCCTTCGGCCTGCGCGTGCTCGGCCCAGTCGGCCCAGTCCACGCCCCTCCTCCCTCTCTCCCTTTCGCTGACAGGTGGGGTCCACCTGTCAGTCGTCTTCAACCTCCGGCCATTCCTACCCGCGCCGCAAGCCGCCGATCCCCTTCCAGATCCGGCCGCCTCCTTCCTTCTCCGGCTGAATCAATTGAGGGGAAATAATCTCCTCGATCTCCTCTTCCTTTTCTATTTTGGAATACCGAGCTAATTCGTTTGGAAATCGTCGGATTCAATGCCAATTTAGTTAGCTTCTCTTTCCAAAACCCTAGACCTTCCATCTCCTTGTTGCTGGCCATGGGCCTCCATCGTCGCCTCCTAGCCCCTATATAGGGATCCCCGCGACCTCCTCTTTTCGCCACCACCTTCGCCCTAGCCCACCGTTGACGGTAGCGCCGCGTCCTCGCTAGCCCGTGCGTCGCCGTCGCCGAAGGAAGTCCGGCCGTGCGCCGCCGCCTCTCCAGTTGCCGCCATCGCTCGGGGTTGCCTTCGTCGGGTTCGCAAGGTCGTCGCCGTCCTCGTCCCGTCCTCCGTTTCTGCCGCAGATCGCCGGAGCGCCGCCGTCACCGCCGACTCGAAGCTCTCCGCCACCTCAACCTCGCTACGTCATCGATCGTCGCAGTCCGTCATCGTCCGAGCCACTGGTGAGTCCGCCGTGCCACGCTCTACCCGCTGGTGCCCTCCGTTTGTGCCACCGCGCCGTCGTTCGCCGGCGAGCATGGTGTGCCGAGTCGCCGCCGGCGATGACATCATCGCTGATGTCATTGCTCATGCCAGCCATAGACTCGTGGTAGACCGGATCGATCTCGGCTGTCCGATTCGATCAATTTTAAGTCAATTAGATCTTGGCCGTTGGTTCCGTGGACTGCTTATGTGAACCCGGTTTACGGTGGCCCGTCCTTGATGACACAATAAATCCCTTTTTTCTTTGCAAAAATAATTCTTTATTGCGTCATAATTCAATTAAAATCCATATAAATGCTTTAATCCGGTTTAATCTTTAGAAATTCATAACTAATTCATTGTAACTCGGTTTATTGTGGTTCAAGTTGCAAAAGTTGTATAAAATAAAGATCTATATATTAAAATTATCCATAAATTGTGTTAAATTTATTTAATCCTTTTTAAATAGGCTTTAGTTAGATTAAATCTTGTAAAATTCATAATTAAATCATATGAAATCGGAATGAGGCCGTTTAAGTCTCTAAATACATCTAAAATCATGATCTATATGTTTGTTTACTTTATATGTACTGTATATTTGGTTTTTATTAGTCTTTTTCCTCGTTTGCGTGTTAGCTTGTCGTTTTCGTCGTTTGGAAGGTTCGCGAGTGCGTCGGAAGTATTCAAGAAGACCCATTATTGCAAGGCAAGTCACACAGATCCCAAACACAATTCCTTTGAGCATGTTGATCCTATATTTAAATTCTCTATTTATTTCAACTGTGCATTTATTTTCGAATGTCACCGGGTGGTGTGAACCTATTCCTTTGTTATAGCCAATTTGCATTGATTACCCTATTTCTTGATTACCTTGGGTTATAATTTGACTAGTTGGACTTATATAATGGTTCAGTTAGATATTAGTATAATTGCTTAGCCATGCTTAGAAACATTAGCACACTATTGGGATAACTAATATTTCACTATTACTTAATGATGTACATGGTAAAGGTAGCTCATGATGGTCAATCGTGATTGGTTAATTAATTAATGTGCCAACTAAAACTTGATAATGGTGGGTTGTGAGCACATGGTTTTAATGGTCGTGCTCATGACAATTAAGGACCGGTTCGCGAGATTCGGTTGTGAAACATTAATCGTGCCAACCACAAGCCAGAGTGGGCAATGGCTGGACACTTTGTATAGCAAGGCTCATTGTGGTGTGCCAGACTAAGAAGTGGCGGAGATAAGCCCACGGGGGTCGTTGGGAGTCCATGCCTTGTTTTATAAGGGGGTGACTACGATTCAGGAAAGGTGCGCTGCTTTGAGTTGAGCTATATGAGGGGTCTTGTCACAACTACACAAATGGTGACATGTTCAGCATGGGCACATGATGATATGGTGATATATTGTGGAGTTGTGTCTTGTGGGTACAGTGGTACACCTCTAGCCAGAGTAAAACTATTCGAATAGCCGTGCCTGCGGTTATGTAACAATGTCTTTCGTGATTAGTCTCACACCTCTCACCATAATAAATGATGCTATAACTGGTAATAATTTGCTTAGCTCCTGGTTTGGAATGGTACATTCCTGATTTGGAGATAGATCTGTACAACCGGGTATGGTTGTTCAGGATGGTTGGGCCTGAGCAGCATAGGTGTGTTGTTCAGTGTTGATTAATATTGATGATTAATTACTCTATTGTTTTATAATTCACAAATGTTTGCTAAATGCTGCTTTTGCAAATGATCCCTATATTATGCCATCCTTTGATATCCTTGTGCACTTGCATATTTGTCTTGCGGAGTATTCCATGTACTCACCTTGCAATAATCAATCAAACCTCAGTTGAAGACAAGTTGCGAAGGAGAAGACGTTTGGCTTATACCACAGTTCATCTGCCTGTGGGAGTGGAGCCGGAGCTTCGCTAGACTGTAATTCCGCTGCTATTTTCTTTTCTTTTATAAGTATGTAACGTTATTATTATCTTTTCTTTTGTAAGTATGTAATGTTATTATTATGATGGATTTATATATTAAATTGTCAGCTTGTGTACCTCGGCTGATTCCTGGACGAGGATTTTATGCACAAATAAGTTCGGAAATTACTAGTGAATTTTTGGGTGTGACAAGAATAAAATAATATATCCGCCGATTTAAATGAAAATCGATGATTGGATTACCACTTGGCAACCTAGAAGCGTTTGTAAGGTGTCACTTGGCAGCTTATGATCATTTGTAATATATGTTTAATAGACTTCTAGTATATAATAGTCTTTTTTTAATTTCTAAGATTTTCTTTAATTTAAGAATGTCATAGAGCAACTTAGAAGCATTTATAAAATATTTATTGGACTTTAACACTGCACAGGGGTGGGGAGAGAGGGAAAGAGGTTTGGGATTTTTTTATTAAAAAATCTAACAACCTAAATGTATCTATCAATTTAAGTAGAAATCGATAGTCGGTTGCTTTGTATTTTTATGATTTTCTAGTACTTTTCCTAGTTTAATTGTACCACGTAGTGACTTAGAAGCGTTCATATAGGATGTTTAACGTCGTGACGGAGGGAGAGTTGTTAGACCTATTAGTTGGTTTGTTTGTGATTTTCTTTTTATGCCTAGAGAAATAATTTTGATTTTAGTTTCTAATGAAATAGAAAATAACGTAGGAAGGATCAGAAGGAAAGTACCTACGTTTGTAACTTCGTATGATGCCAAAACTATTGATCTTGTTTGTTTGTACGTTAGTTCCGGATGTGATTTATTTCTTTTACAAAATAGTTCAAGCCATCCAAAACAATAGGCCCAACTATTTAAATAAAAATAGATGGTTGGATTTATTTTATTTATTAGAATGCCACTTGATGACTTGAGAGCGTGTATAAGATGGCCCAACTATTTAAATAAAAATAGATGGTTGGATTTATTTTATTTATTAGAATGCCACTTGATGACTTGAGAGCGTGTATAAGATACCACTTAGCAGTTTGGGAGTAGTTGGGTATGACTTAGGAATATAAAAGGATAGATGGAGAGCTAGCTAGACCTAGTAGGTCAAAAACCTTTTGTTGGCTTTTTTTCTCTCTAAAAACAATTTTAATTTTAATCATTTTGGAGATAAAACAAAAGGATCGGTGGTGCATATACGTGCTTTGAACGTCTTACATACGTGCGCATCCCACGCAAAGGTGGGACGGAGGGATTTTTTTTAACGGAGCTCTTTATATTTTAAATAATGGATTTAAATAAAATAATATTGATCTGTTTAAGTGAGCAATATTGATCTTAAATTTTTGGTTTATTATAAATTAAATAATATAATTTCCATTTAATTTTTAGTCAATATTTACATCTAGCTATTTAAATACGAAGATGTGAGAAGGGGAGAGACGGAGGGAAGATGTGTGTATAGTGATGGTAAGTACGTGACTTTGGGGTATGTATGTACGGACGTAGGGGGAGGGAGGTGGAGGTAGATGGGATTTGTTTTTCCTTTTTAAGGATTATTAATCTAATGGCTAAAAATAAAAGATAATGATAGGTCCACCAAATTAAATAAAAATTAACGGTTAGATGTTTTGTTTGCCACGTGGCATCACAAGAGTGTTTATAGGATACTATATGGTGGCTTAGGAGCGTTTGTAGGAAGTTTTATGAACTTTTATAATATAATATAATATAATATAATACAATTGATAATAGATAGATAGATAATAGATATGCATGTTTCTCTTCCACACATGCGGTCATGCTGCACAACTAGAATTGGCCAACTCCAATTCCAATCCCAATTCAAAATCCATCTCTACACGTAGAGACAGCCTGACTGGTCTCACTCATAAGTGAGCCCTGGTGATTATAGTCTCAACCAAGTCACGTCATTGTAGAGTAGTCTTAACAAAGTCACCGTTACGGAATAACTTGGCGGTGTCTCTAGCAAATGTGGAGAATGGCTTGGCAACAATGGATAATGAGAAAAACAGTAATCTGGATATCTTTGATGCCTGTTCTATATATGGTACAGAAAAGGAAGATGCATGTCGCTCAAAGTGGATACATTTGTAGTGAAGAAATCACCATGCATTGATTCTTCTGAATGATCTTTCAGACCAAATTGCTCCTGCAATAAATCCAATATCTCACCTATCCTTTTAAGGACTTCATTTCCATCATGAACACACATCTTCCTGATGCTGGTCCATGACGGCAGCTGGCACTTGCGGCGAAATTCCACAGAGCAGCCAATTAAACAGTGCATCCACTTTAAAAGAACCATCCATGTTTCTTGGAGCGATCTTCTGGCTATCGAGAAATAAAACACTACCGTCTTGAACAAGAGAAATTAAATTGAAACTATCCTCATTCTCTTTTGTTTCAACACAACTTCTAGTTATTCCCACAATTCAGGCATTTCTCTGCAGAGAGGTAGAAGAAGCTCCTCCCACGATGGGCAATCTCTCTCAATCTCCCGGCAATGATCGAAATAGGCGTCCCATTTCTTGAGCCTGTGGCGCCTGCCTTTCTTAAACTTGACCTCGTTGCTCACAGGTTCAACAAAGGAGACCTCAGGTTCATCAAGAGATGAAAATGCCATAGGGTCAATAGAGGGGATTTCAAGTCCATCAAGAATCGACAATGCCACACAACCAACATCGGAGACTTCAGATCCATTAACAATCGAAAATGTCTCCCTTATCCTGGTTATTTCTTCTCTTCCTTGGAGGTTGGTCTCATGGTCGTCGATGGCTGCATCAATGGCAGCAATTGCAGGAGCTGGTGAATGTACTCGCTCTCAACGTGTGATTGGAACAAATTACAATCCAAGAATTACCCCTCTCCGACGACTCTGACCCCTGCATCTTCGTTGTTTACTTAGAGAGCAGTCACGAACAGCTTGGCAACAATGGAGAATAAGAGGAATCTGGAGATCTCTGATGCCTGTTCTATATGTGGTACAGAAAAGGAAGACGTCGCTTATGCTTTATGTAGATGTCCCCAAGCCAAGAACCTGTGGAGTACCAAGAATTATACAGGGATGACAATGGTGGGTGTTGTCGGATACTATACAGGAACTTCATGGATATTTTATCAACTCGAGCACGGGTCGGTGGAGGATCATGGGATGTTTTTGATGATCATGTGGTGTATTGGCATGTTCGCAATGAGATCAATCATAATAAACAGCCGCCCCCAATTGAGGTGTCCAAAAGATAACTGGAGAGCTATGTCACTTTGCTGTTAGAAGTGAAACAACATCCCCAAGTCAATCCATCAACAGGGAAGCATGTCATTCAGTACAAAATCCCTTATATTATGGGACGGAGGGAGTATAAAAGAAGGCTCCTTGCCGCTGGGAGAAACCACGGCAGGGGTGGATGAAACTGAATGTGGATGGATCCTTTGACGGTAACTCTGAAAAGGGTGGTATTGGGGTTATCCTCAGAAACAGTTTGGGAGAAGTAATTCAGCTTGCAGGTTTTTGGATTGGTGCAATGGTCCTTTGGAAGAGGAACTTTTAGCATGTAAAGAGAGTTTAAACATGGCCTTACAGCATACTCTCTTGCCACTAATTGTAGAGACGGATTGTCTGGTAGCGAAGAATCTTATATACTCTGCAAAGGAGGTGAGATCAGAAACAGCTTTCATCGTCACGGAGATTGATGAGCTGTTGTCAGGAAACAGGGAAGTCATAATTCAGAAAGTTCAGAGAACTGAAAATACCATCAGCAATACTTTAGCTAATAGAGGTCGGTGCGAAGCTCTCGCGGAGTTTTGGCCGGAAGATAGCTGTACTTACATCTGACATCTTGTATGTGATGACACTTGAGCTGAGTAATGTAAATCCCTTTTCTCCGCAAAAATATAAAATAAAATAAAAGGTCACCGTTACAAAATTAAATCAAATGAAACATTGGTCTCATACTCACATATATAGCTGGACCCACGTTTTTCTCATTTTCTTGAATTTTTTTTTTTTTTTGGCTATCTCGTTGTTTTACACGTCGCTGCTAATCCTTCTTGCTCCTCCCGTGCGCGCGGGCAACCGCCCAAAAGCGGTGAGCCGGTTAATCAAAATTTTGGAGCTGTGGTGGTGTGCATGCGTCGGTTAGGGTGAAGGGGCTGCTCCCGGTGAGATGGCTGGGAATTTTTGTAAAAAAACTCCTCGTGTTTGCACGGAATATCGCATGCGCCCTTGGTCCTGACATCCCGTTGTATTTCTTTCATATAACCCCTCGTCTTTCAGGAAAATACAATGCGAAGAAGAGAAAATTCCGCTTATAGGGGTAGCGCTGTAAACATAAAAACCATAGGGGGTTTTCTGCAAAACGTCCTACACTAACCCCCCAATCCCGAAACCCTTCCCCC